>NC_088406.1:10254953-10434953 GCF_034236695.1 Oncorhynchus nerka
ACTATCCAATCAGTTACCTTGTTACTGCTCTCCACTATCCATTCAGTTACCTTGTTACTGCTCTCCACTATCACTATCCAATCAGTTACCTTGTTACTGCTCTCCACTATCCATTCAGTTACCTTGTTACTGCTGACCACTATCCAATCAGTTACCTTGTTACTGCTGACCACTATCCAATCAGTTACCTTGTTACTGCTGACCACTATCCAATCAGTTACCTTGTTACTGCTGACCACTATCACTATCTAATCAGTTACCTTGTCACTGCTCACTGATGAAAGGAGATGAGGAGCTATTGATAAACAGGATTCAAACTCCATTTGGAATTCAGTGTGTTTACCAACATTAACACTAAAAGCCCTTGCTGTCTCTGCCTGGCCGATTCCCCTCTTTCCACTGGGATTCTCTGCCTCTACCCTGTTACGGGGGCTGAGTCACTGGCTTACTGGGGCTCTCTCATGCCGTCCCTGGGGGGGTGCGTCACCTGGGTGGGTTGATTCACTGTTGTGGTCGGCCTGTCTGGGTTGGCGCCCCCCCCTTGGGTTGAGCTGTGGCGGAGATCTTTGTGGGCTATACTCGGCCTTGTCTCAGGATGGTAAGTTGGTGGTTGAAGATATCCCTCTAGTGGTGTGGGGGCTGTGCTTTGGCAAAGTGGGTGGGGTTATATCCTTCCTGTTTGGCCCTGTCCGGGGGTGTCCTCGGATGGGGCCACAGTGTCTCCTGACCCCTCCTGTCTCAGCCTCCAGTATTTATGCTGCATTAGTTTATGTGTCGGGCGGCTAGGGTCAGTTTGTTATATCTGGAGTACTTCTCCTGTCCTATTCGGTGTCCTGTGTGAATCTAAGTGTGCGTTCTCTAATTCTCTCCTTCTCTTTCTTTCTCTCTCTCGGAGGACCTGAGCCCTAGGACCATGCCCCAGGACTACCTGACATGATGACTCCTTGCTGTCCCCAGTCCACCTGGCCATGCTGCTGCTCCAGTTTCAACTGGCCTGGGCCCTAGGACCATGTCCCAGGACTACCTGACATGATGACTCCTTGCTGTCCCCAGTCCACCTGGCCATGCTGCTGCTCCAGTTTCAACTGTTCTGCCTTACTATTATTCAACCATGCTGGTCATTTATGAACATTTGAACATCTTGGCCACGTTCTGTTATAATCTCCACCCGGCACAGCCAGAAGAGGACTGGCCACCCCACATATGCTCTCTCTAATTCTCTCTTTCTTTCTCTCTCTCGGAGGACCTGAGCCCTAGGACCGTGCCCCAGGACTACCTGACATGATGACTCCTTGCTGTCCCCAGTCCACCTGACTGTGCTGCTGCTCCAGTTTCAACTGTTCTGCCTTATTATTATTCGACCATGCTGGTCATTTATGAACATTTGAACATCTTGGTCATGTTCTGTTATAATCTCTACCCGGCACAGCCAGAAGAGGACTGGCCACACCACATAGCCTGGTTCCTCTCTAGGTTTCTTCCTAGGTTTTGGCCTTTCTAGGGAGTTTTTCCTAGCCACCGTGCTTTTACACCTGCATTGTTTGCTGTTTGGGGTTTTAGGCTGGGTTTCTGTACAGCACTTTGAGATATCAGCTGATGTACGAAGGGCTATATAAATAAATTTGATTTGATTTGATTTGATTTGAAAAACAAACTGTTCCATATCTGTTTTAATTCACACCTGGCTTTTAATAGACTGACCCCCCCCACCAAACTCCCATCAGATGTGGAGAGAGAGTGTTTGTGTAAGTATGAGTGTGCTCTCACACCTTCTATTGTTAACAAAAACACACCCACTCCTCTCCTGAGGGGTTTCCTACGACCTAAACTATATCTACTTATGGTTTTCTAAAGCTAGCCAGCTTCAGTTAGTTTCACATTCCACTCAGGCTTCATCTGGATAGTGCTCGTCTGCCTGCCGCTGACTGTAGCATGGCTAGGTTTGCTTATCCATTCACAACCACCTTTCTTTTTCTCAGTCATATCAATATTGTTTTTTATTAAGTCATACAAAAGCGTTACATTGCATTATGTCATTACTAAATTTATAATGTGATATATTTTAACATGACCATTTGATTAATAAAACATGTAGGCCTTTTTCATCAAATGATGATGCAATCTTTTGCAAGAGGGAGGGAATCTGATTTCATTTGTCCACAACTCACTAACTCCTCCAACCTGCTTTCTGGGACTCTGATCTTTATAGTCTCCCAAGCATCATTAGCACCATTCTCATTCCTCTCCTGTGAGAGGGTGGCTGTGTGAGCCAGATACAGGCTGAAAGGTTGGAACAACATCTCCCCAAGTGGTAATGCTTTTAATAGAGCCCCCCACCAAACTCCCCTCAGATGTGGAGAGACACTATTCGCACATCGTTACAACACTGTATACAGTGAAATGTCTTTATTCTATTGTGAGTGTAATGTTTACTGTTAATTTTTGTTGTTTATTTCACTTTTGTTTATTATCTACTTCACTTGCATTAGCAATGTTAACATATCTAGTCAGGTACCTTGTTACTAATCTTCAGCATCCAATCAGTTACCTTGTTACTGCTCTTCAGCATCCAATCAGTTACCTTGTTCCTGCTCTTCAGCATCCAATCAGTTACCTTGTTACTGCTCTTCAGCATCCAATAAGATACCTTGTCACTGCTCATCCACTGTCACTATCCAATCAGTTACCATGTCACTGCTCATCACTGTCTAGTCATTTACCTTGTTACTGCTCACTACTATCCAATCAGTTACATTGTTACTGCTCACCACTATCACTATCCAATCAGTTACCTTGTTACCGGTCATCACTATCACGATCCAGTCAGTTACCTCGTTACTGGTCATCACTCTCCCTCAGGAGTGGAGTGGGTGTGTTTTTGTTTACACAAACACTCTCTCTCCGCATCTGAGGGGAGTTTTGGTGGGTGGTTGAGGTCAGTCTATTAAAAGCAGGTGTGAATTCAAACCGATATGAAACAGTTTGCTTTTAGTGTTTTTGTTGGTAAACACACTGAATTCCAAATTAATTTCTTCAAATGGAGTTGTTGGCTCACCTTCAGGAGCTACAACAACAACACACCCCTCTCCTCATCGTTATGTCTGGTGGAATAAAATAACCTCCCAAGTGGTAGAGGAACTGCTTTTAATAGAGACTCTGCATGCAGAATTCTGCAAAAATATCCCCCTTCTACAACATAAAACACCAAATAATGCATGCAGAGCAGAAATAGGCCGATACTCGCTAATTATCAAAATCCAGAAAAGAGCTGTTAACTCTTGAAGCTAGGGGGAACTATTTTTATGTTTGGAAAAATGCCGTTCCGAAAGTAAACAGCCTATTTCCCAGGACCAGATGCTAGAATATGCATATAATTGACAGATTAGGATAGAAAACACTCTAAAGTTTCCAAAACTGTAAAAATATTGTCTGTGAGTATAACAGAACTGATATTGCAGGCGAAAGCCTGAGGAAAATCCAATCAAGAAGTGACTCTTATTTTGAAACCCCTGTGTTCCTATGCATCCCTATTGCCCATTGAAAAGAATATCAACCAGATTCCTTTTTATATGGCTTCCCTAAGGTATCAACAGCCTTTAGACATAGTTTCAGGCTTTTATTTTGAAGAATGAGCGTGAACGACCACATTGCGTAAGTGGACAGGTGGGGGCTCTCAGAGTGATTTGTGCGCAAAAGATAGAGGCAGCCATTGTTACTCCCGGTCCTAGTGAAAAGCCAACTGTCCCGGTTGATATATTATCGAATAGTTATTTGAAAAACACCTTGAGGATTGATTATAAAAAACGTTTGACATGTTTCTGTCGACATTATGGATATAATTTGGAATTTTTGTCTGTGTTGTCATGACCGCTCTTTCCGGTGGATTCCTGAGCATAACGCACCAAACTAACAGAGGTATTTGGATATAAAAAATATCCTTATGGAACAAAAGGAACATTTGTTGTCTAACTAGGAGTCTTGTGAGTGAAAACATCCGAAGATCATCAAAGGTAAACTATTAATTTGATTGCTTTTCTGATTTTCGTGACCAAGTTACCAGATGCTAGGTGTACTTATTGTTTTGTTATGCTATCGATAAACTTACACAAACGCTTGTATTGCTTTCGCTATGAAGCATAATTTCAATATCTGAGATGACAGGGTGATTAACAAAAAGCGAAGCTTTGTTTCGCTATATTTCAGTTGTGATTTCATGAATATGAATATTTTCTAGTAATATTATTTGACTGTTGCGCTATGCTATTCAGCGTTGCTGATGACAAATATACCGGATCCGGGATGGGTGGTTCTAAAATCCCTACGCTGAACTTCCGGCGCCGACAGAGATGGCCGCCTCGCTTCGCGTTCCTATGACACTATGCAGTTTTTTGTTTTTTTACGTGTGATTTCTTACATTGGTACCCCAGGTCATCTTAGGTTTCATTACATACAGTCGAGAAGAACTACTGAACATAAGAGCAGCGTCAACTCACTATCAGTACGACCAAGAATATGACTTTCGCAAAGCGGACCCTGTGTTCTGCCTTTCACCCAGGACAACGGAATGGATCCTAGCCGGCGACCCCAAAAAACAACTTTGAAAAAGGGGAAAACGAAGCGGTCTTCTGGTCAGACTCCGGAGACGGGCACATCGTGCACCACTCCCTAGCATTCTCCTCGCCAATGTCCAGTCTCTTGACAACAAGGTTGATGAAATCCGAGCAAGGGTAGCATTCCAGAGGGACATCAGAGACTGTAACGTTCTTTGCTTCACGGAAACATGGCTCACTGGAGAGACGCTATCGGAGGCGGTGCAGCCAGCTGGTTTCTCCACGCATCGCGCCGACAGAAACAAACATCTTTCTGGTAAGAAGAGGGGCGGGGGCGTATGCTTTATGGTTAACGTGACGTGGTGTGGCCAAAACAACATACAGGAACTCAAGTCCTTCTGTTCACCTGATTTAGAATTCCTCACAATCAAATGTAGACCGCATTATCTACCAAGGGAATCCTCTTCGATTATAATCACAGCCGTATATATTACCCCCCAAGCAGACACATCGATGGCTCTGAACAAACTTTATTTGACTCTTTGCAAACTGGAATCCATATATCCGGAGGCTGCATTCATTGTAGATGGGGATTTTAACAAGGCTAATCTGAAAACAAGACTCCCTAAATTTTATCAGCATATCGATTGTGCAACCAGGGCTGGAAAAACCTTGGATCATTGCTATTCCAACTTCCGCGACGCATATAAGGCCCTGCCCCGCCCTCCTTTCAGAAAAGCTGACCACGACTCCATTTTGTTGATCCCTGCCTACAGACAGAAACTAAAACAAGATGCTCCCGCGCTGAGGTCTGTTCAACGCTGGTCCGACCAATCTGATTCCACACTCCAAGACTGCTTCCATCACGTGGACTGAGATATGTTCCGTATTGTGTCAGATGACAACATTGACGAATACGCTGATTCGGTGTGCGAGTTCATTAGAACGTGCGTTGAAGATGTCGTTCCCATAGCAGCGATTAAAACATTCCCAAACCAGAAACCGTGGATTGATGGCAGCATTCGCGTGAAACTGAAAGCGCGAACCACTGCTTTTAATCAGGGCAAGGTGACTGGAAACATTACCGAATACAAACAGTGTAACTATTCCCTCCGCAAGGCAATCAAACAAACTAAGCGTAAGTATAGAGACAAAGTAGAATCTCAATTCAACGGCTCAGACACAAGAGGTATGTGGCAGGGTCTACAGTCAATCACGGATTACGAAAAGAAAACCAGCACGGACCAGGATGTCTTGCTCCCAGGCAGACTAAATAACTTTTTTGCCCGCTTTGAGGACAATACAGTGCCACTGACACTGCCTGCAACTAAAACATGCGGACTCTCCTTCACTGCAGCCGACGTGAGGAAAACATTTAAACGTGTCAACCCTCGCAAGGCTGCAGGCCCAGACTGCATCCCCAGCCGCGCCCTCAGAGCATGCGCAGACCAGTTGGCTGGTGTGTTTACGGACATATTCAATCAATCCCTATCCCAGTCTGTTGTTCCCACATGCTTCAAGAGGGCCACCATTGTTCCTGTTCCCAAGAAAGCTAAGGTAACTGAGCTAAACGACTACCGCCCCGTAGCACTCACTTCCGTCATCATGAAGTGCTTTGAGAGACTAGTCAAGGACCATATCACCTCCACCCTACCTGACACCCTAGACCCACTTCAATTTGCTTACCGCCCAAATAGGTCCACAGACGATGCAATCTCAACCACACTGCACACTGCCCTAACCCATCTGGACAGGAGGAATACCTATGTGAGAATGCTGTTCATCGACAACAGCTCGGCATTTAACACCATCGTGCCCTCCAAGCTCGTCATCAAGCTCGAGACCCTGGATCTCGACCCCGCCCTGTGCAACTGGGTACTGGACTTCCTGACGCGCCGCCCCCAGGTGGTGAGGGTAGGCAACAACATCTCCACCCCGCTGATCCTCAACACTGGGGCCCCACAAGGGTGCGTTCTGAGCCCTCTCCTGTACTCCCTGTTCACCCACGACTGCGTGGCCACGCACGCCACCAACTCAATCATCAAGTTTGCGGATGACACAACAGTGGTAGGCTTGATTACCAACAACGACGAGATGGCCTACAGGGAGGAGGTGAGGGCCCTCGGAGTGGGGTGTCAGGAAAATAACCTCACACTCAACATCAACAAAACTAAGGAGATGATTGTGGACTTCAGGAAACAGCAGAGGGAACACCCCCCTATCCACATCGATGGAACAGTAGTGGAGAGGGTAGTAAGTTTTAAGTTCCTCTGCGTACACATCACAGACAAACTGAATTGGTCCACCCACACAGACAGCATCGTGAAGAAGGCGCAGCAGCGCCTCTTCAACCTCAGGAGGCTGAAGAAATTCGGCTTGTCACCAAAAGCACTCACAAACTTCTACAGATGCACAATCGAGAGCATCCTGTCGGGCTGTATCACCGCCTGGTACGGCAACTGCTCCG
Source organism: Oncorhynchus nerka (assembly GCF_034236695.1). NCBI lineage: Eukaryota > Metazoa > Chordata > Actinopteri > Salmoniformes > Salmonidae > Oncorhynchus > Oncorhynchus nerka. The sequence continues at coordinate 10,261,971 of NC_088406.1, forward strand.
CCCACAACCGTAAGGCTCTCCAGAGGGTAGTGAGGTCTGCACAACGCATCACCGGGGGCAAACTACCTGCCCTCCAGGACACCTACACCACCCGATGTCACAGGAAGGCCATAAAGATCATCAAGGACAGCAACCACCCGAGCCACTGCCTGTTCACCCCGCTATCATCCAGAAGGCGAGGTCAGTACAGGTGCATCAAAGCTGGGACCGAGAGACTGAAAAACAGCTTCTATCTCAAGGCCATCAGACTGTTAAACAGCCACCACTAACATTGAGTGGCTGCTGCCAACACACTGACTCAACTCCAGCCACTTTAATAATGGAAATTGATGGGAAAGGATGTAAAACTTTAAACAATGCTACTTTAAAGAATGCTAACTAATATAATGTTTACATACCCTACATTATTCATCTCATATGTATACTTATATACTGTACTCTATATCATCTACTGCATCCTTATGTAATACATGTATCACTAGCCACTTTAACTATGCCACTTTGTTTACATACTCATCTCATATGTATATACTGCACTCATTACCATCTACTGTATCTTGCCTATGCCACTCTGTACCATCACTCATTCATATATCTTTATGTACATATTCTTTATCCCCTTACACTTGTGTCTATAAGGTAGTACTTTTGGAATTGTTAGCTAGATTACTTGTTGGTTATTACTGCATTGTCGGAACTAGAAGCACAAGCATTTCGCTACACTCACACTAACATCTGCTAACCATGTGTATGTGACAAATAAGATTTGATTTGATTTGACCACCTAAAAGGAAGCGATTCCCAAACCTTCCATAGCAAAGCCATCACCTACAAAAATATTAACCTGGAGAAGAGGCCCCTAAGCAAGCTGGTCCTGGGGCTCTGTTCACAAACACAAACAGACTCCACAAAGCCCCAGGACAGCAACACAATTAGACCCAACCAAATCATGAGAAAACAAAAAGATAATTACTTGACAAATTGGAAAGAATAACAACAAAAAAAACAGAGCAAACTAGAAAGCTATTTGGTCAGAATACCTGACCACTGTGACTGACCCAAATTTAAGGAAAGCTTTGACTATGTACAGACTCAGTGAGCATAGCCTTGCTATTGAGAAAGGCCGCCGTAGGCAGACCTGGCTCTCAAGGCTTATGACAGTCATAAATACCTCTCCCCTCCTTTTCCTCTCTCTACCCTACTGATGTGACTATCGAAAATCTCTTGGTTAACATAGAGATTCTGGGAACATCTGAAGGTGGGGGGAAATTAACCATATTTTGTTATCCAACCAGTTGAACATATGCGTTGGTACTTAATGAATATGATGTCAGTTCGGTTGACATCTGAGACATTCTCATCAATGATAGGATTACATAAACTGCACAGTGGAAAGTCTACACATTATAGTTATCAGATTCACATGGAATTGTTGTGCAATTTGACATGACATATATGACATTATTTGTGAAAAGATTAAAGGTAATTTTAGCTTCTAAAATGTGAGAATTGGGTTTTCATTAATGAATTAGGGCCGACTCAGTGGCCCACCCACGTGAAGAGACATTGGTTATAAACAATGAAAGACACCCTCCTCTCCCTTCCTATATAACGCCTTGACAACAATATGACTTCCTGTCCCAGGTACATTAGGATGACGATCCGATGTCAGAAGGATTCAGATAATAACTACAGAATGAAGCCAACCTCAGCGTGAGCTTTGGTTGCGAATGGTATGAACTTTGAACTCTGATTCACTCCAGCCGCCAAGTGTGGACTGGGAAAGGACAGACAGAGTATACCGTCTACCACACAACGACGTTACTAAAACGGGTACAGTTTACCACCAGAGACGCTCTTCAAAGAATGGAGGAACTCTTGGGCAACTCGGCCTTCCATCTACCACCTACCTATTGAAGCGCAGCTCAGAGTAAATATTCATTGCATTTTCCTTTTCCAAATCGGCGGTAATTTAGAATGCATAAGATCCTGTATTTACGATAGCACAGCTTCTTCCTTTGTTCCTCAGTCATCCTGCTCTTTCACTCAAACCCAATACCCTTTTCTTTGGGTAACCAGCTGTCATATCTGTTCCATCCGCTAGGGATGTTTTCCTTCATGACGTAATTTGTAATCAATGTATGATTCATTCTGTGTATATGTAATTCTGTGTGATTAGTTAGATATTTAGTAAATAAATAATTAAACCCAATTTTGTATTGCTGATTCAACTTGTTAGCCAGGGTTCGTGAATTTACAACTTTCAGATGAGATTGAAAGAAGGTGACGATTAATACTGACTGCTATTGATGTAAAATATTACTAGGTCTTTAAGAGTTTGTTCGGAAGATAACAGCTCTATAAATATTATTTCGTGTACACACTTCCCTAAAAATGAGGTGGAAACTAAACTGTACTTCCTAACCTCCTGCCAAATATATGACCATATTAGAGACATATATTTCCCTCAGATTACACAGATCCACAAAGAATTTGAAAACGAACCCGATTTTGATAAACTCCCATATCTACTGGGTGAAATACCACGGTGTGCCGTCACAGCAGCAAGATTTGTGACCTGTTGCCACAAGAAAAAGGGAAAGTTAACATATGTTTCCCATGCCAATAAAGCCAGTTGAATTGAATTGAATTGAATTGAATTGAATTGAATTGAGAGAGTGTGTGAAAGTATGAGCACGTCCACTCCCACACGTCCGTTAGCTACAACGACACTCCTGATTTTCATGGCTGGAGGAATAACAACACCGCCCAAGGGCTTGAGGAACTACTGTTTACAATATTTGTTTATCCTATTGGTGTCTTAAGAGCACCTTGCAAATGAGAATATTCATCTGAAGGTGTTTTGCCCATACAAATGTGATATGTAAAGTTTCTAAGCCTCTCATACCAGACTAGCTCAAAGGGTAACACAGTTTGCAGTGGTTAATGTTGATCTTGAAACTAAACAGGAGATTGGTGTGAACACAGGAAATAATCCCTCTGTGTGGATTTTGATTGGGCAATGCAGTCACTGTTTACAAAGGAGAGTTCAGACAGCATTACCACGGTAACGCATTTTATTATTGAGATAACAGATATTTTCTGTCGCCCTACAAATCAAGCTCTACTCATTAAACTGGATGGTGTCTATCACAGCGCCAACAGCTTTGTCACCAAAGCCCCATATACAACCCACCACTGCGACATGTATGCTCTCATTGGCTGGCCCTCGCTACATATTCGTCGCCAAAACCACTGGCTCCAGGTCATCTATAAGTCTTTGCTAGGTAAAGCCCTGCCTTATCTCAGCTCACTGGTCACCATAGCAACACCCACCCGTAGCACGCGCTCCCAGCAGGTATATTTCACTGGTCCTCCCTAAAGCCAACACTTTCTTTGGTCGCCTTTCCTTCCAGTTCTCTGCTGCCAATGACTGGAACGAATGACAAAAATCACTGAAGCTGGAGTCTTATATCTCCCTCTCTAACTTTAAGCATCAGCTGTCAGAGCAGCTTACCGATCACTGTACCTGTACACAGGCCATCTTTAAATAGCACACCCAACTACCTCATCCCCATATTGTCACTTATCCTCTTGCTCTTTTGCACCCCAGTATCTCTACTTGCACATCCTCATCTGCACATCTTTCACTCCAGTGTTAATGCTAAATTGTAATTATTTCCCCTCTATGGCCTATTTATTGCCTTTACCTCCCTACTCTTCTACATTTGCACACACTGTATACAGATTATTCTATTGTGTTATTGATGGCACATTTGTTTATGTGTAACTCTGTGTTGTTGTTTTTTTGTCGCACTGCTTTGCTTTGTCTTGGCCAGGTCGCAGTTGTAAACAAGAACTTGTTCTCAAGTGGCCTTTCTGGTTAAATAAAGGTGAAATAAAATGTAAAAAAAAGAACAAAAGCTCATAGTCATACTTACAGAGGGGAGTCGTGTTAAAGTGTAACAGGTCATCCTGACAGGTCCTTCACATTCAGACTATACATATGGATCCTGTATGGCTCAGATGGTAAAGCATGGTGCTTGCAACACTAGGATGATAGGCTCCGTTCCTGGGGTCACCAATTTGTAACACGGAGAACCCATTGAATAACCCTTTTTGGTTCCAGGTATAAGCTTTTTTGAGTTCCACGCAGAACCCTTTACTCAGAAGGTTCTACATGGAAACTAAAATAGTTTTAACACGAACCAAAAAGGGTTCTCCTAACAGTGTTTCAGGGAGTAGAAGAAATGTGAGGGAAGTTGTCAGCTGTTCCACTGAACTCTGTTTAACCACAGGAAACTCCATCTCAAACACAATCTCCTAACCTCCCCCTACACTCTTAGAAAAAATATGCTATCTAGAACCTAAAGGGTTCTTCGGCTGTCCCATAGGAGAACATTTTGAAGAAACCTTTTTGGTTTGAATTCCATGTTACACAGAAGGTTCCCTTTACACAGAAGGTTCTACATGGAACCCCAAATAGTTTTACCTGGAACCAGAATGGTTTCTCCTATGGGGAAATCCGAAGAAATCTTTTCACTAAGAGTTTTTCAGGGAGTAGAAGAAATGTGAGTGAAATGCATGACCTGTTGCACAGAGAAAACCACTAACGACCACTTCCCCTCTTTCCTGTGTCCCTGACGGTGATATAGAGGGAGGGCTGTGGTTCGTAGATTGATGTGTTTGTGTGTGTGTGTGTGTGTGTGTGACAGGCTGTGCTCTGTGGTTGCGGTGTGTGTGTGTGTGTGTGTGTGTGTGTGTGTGTGTGTGTGTGTGTGTGTGTGTGTGTGTGTGTGTGTGTGTTTTTCAATCACTACTTCTGTATTTCTGAGAATTAAATGAAAAAGTGAAAGATAAAGGATTTCAGAACAGTTTCATTCTTCACTTGTGTCTTTTTGCTGAGTCACAGTGTGGCCCAAAAGAGGCTTCCAGCTCCAACAGCAGTCCAACCACAGTCCAATAGCAGTCTAACAGCAGTCTAACAGCAGTCCAACCACAGTCCAACCACAGTCCAACAGCAGTCCAACCTCAGTCCAACAGCAGTCCAACCACAGTCCAACAGCAGTCCAACAGCAGTCCAACAGCAGTCCAACCACAGTCCAACCACAGTCCAACCACAGTCCAACAGCAGTCCAACCACAGTCCAACCACAGTCCAACAGCAGTCTAACAGCAGTCCAACCACAGTCCAACAGCAGTCCAACCACAGTCCAACCACAGTCCAACAGCAGTCCAACAGCAGTCCAACAGCAGTCCAACCACAGTCCAACCACAGTCCAACAGCAGTCCAACAGCAGTCCAACCACAGTCCAACCACAGTCCAACAGCAGTCCAACAGCAGTCCAACAGCAGTCTAACAGCAGTCCAACCACAGTCCAACCACAGTCCAACAGCAGTCCAACCACAGTCCAACAGCAGTCCAACCACAGTCCAACAGCAGTCCAACAGCAGTCCAACAGCAGTCCAACCACAGTCCAACCACAGTCCAACAGCAGTCCAACCACAGTCCAACAGCAGTCCAATCACAGTCCAACCACAGTCCAACAGCAGTCCAACCACAGTGCAACCACAGTCCAACAGCAGTCCAACAGCAGTCCAACAGCAGTCCAACCACAGTCCAACCACAGTCCAACAGCAGTCCGCACCAACCACCAACCACCAATCACCAACCACCAACCACCCAAAACTCAGATAAAAGACCAGACAGGAGAAGTCAAACATGTCAACCCGAAGACATCTTTGGTATTATATAAAAACCAACAGTTTGGCCAGATGAAAGAATTCAGTCTGAAAGGTCAGACATAACCTCTGGAAACCACAGAGATTTGAAGAGAGACAGAGCCTACCAGAATGGAGCAGAACAACCTAATGTTGGCTTCTCTGTTGCATAACTATCCTGAATGTAGATTGTTAACTGCTCTTGAACACATCTTTTCTCCAAACAAACTAATTGTAAATTGCCCTGAACACTGTGCCATTGTCCTATTTCTCCAACCAAACTACCCCCCCCCAAGTCATCTGTGATTTAAATCCTCAGACCATTCAAACATGTTTATTTTCATGGCATGAAAACTTTGGAAAGTCACACCATTTCAAATACACTTTTGGATTTCTAGGGAAAGAAGTGCAGTGTGAAAGGGGAATTTCACCCTGGGGAAGTTGAGACGTAATTCCCCAGAAGGAAGGCAGGTCTGGGCTTCGCGAGCTGAAAGATTACAACTTGTGTGGGGAAGGGCTTTCTGCTGTGGTCCCGTCCCTCCCCCACGGCAGGCTTCTTTGAAAGGGAGGTAGACAATAACAACGCAATCCCTTGGGAAAAACGAAAAGAACTGACCAGACTGCAATAGCTTCAAGTGATTCCTCTCATCAACACGAATTCGACTATGGATACATTTTTTAGCTACATGGTGACATGCAACTATAAATGTTTCTACCGGAATATAGAGAAGATTATTTGAAATAGAGTTGTATTTAGCTTGAAGCTCAGCTACAGCTGAGCACCAAGAAGGCAGATGACAAATAAGGTGCCTAGCTAAGTAAGTTATTTTTCCTGCAAGCCACCTAGCTAGCTAGCTAACTTTAGTTTATCTACTGAAACCCATATTGTGTATTACTGGCTAACATACTACTGTGTTAACCTGTTACTCCTACCCCCTACTTTTTCGAACATTCTGTTAAAAATCGCGCAACATTTCAGCGCCCTGCTACTCATGCCAGGAATATAGTATATGCATATGATTAGTATGTGTGGATAGAAAACACTCAGACATTTATAAAACTGTTTAAATCATGGCTGTGACTATAACATAACGTGCGTTTCATCGAAAAGTGCAGGAAAATCTGATCACTGAAAATGGAAAAATATATCCCTGCGCGACTTGAACCCATTGATAAAGGTGCACCACATTTAATGGGGGTGAGGTTGCAGTACCTACAGCTTCCACACGATGTCTAGAGTCTTGTCATTTGCCTACTCTTTGTTTCTTGGTCAAACAGATGCAAGGCAGCGCAGTTCTTCAGGTCTCGGACCGGATATTTTGGTTGAGATTCTACCCGGACATGTTTTCTAGACGGACAGATATAGAATATACTTCGTCTTGTGATTAATTTGATCGCTTATTAACGTTTACTAATACCTAAAGTTGCATTACAAAAGTATTTCGACGTGTTTTGTGAAAGTTTATCGTCGACTTTTTGAATTTTAAAAAATGACGTTACGTTATGAAACGCTATTTTTTTCCGTTTATCACACAGTCTTCATAGATCGATATCTAGGCTATATATGGACCGATTTAATCGAAAAAAAGACCCAATAGTGATTATGGGACATCTAGGAGTGCCAACAAAGAAGATGGTCAAAGGTAATGAATGTTTTATATTTTATTTGTGCGGTTTGTGTAGCGACGACTATGCTAATTATTTTGTTTACGTCCCCTGCGGGTCTTTTGGGGTGTTACATGCTATCAGATAATAGCTTCTCATGCTTTCGCCGAAAAGCATTTTAAAAATCTGACTTGTTGCCTGGATTCACAACGAGTGTAGCTTTAATTCAATACCCTGCATGTGTATTTTAATGAACGTTTGAGTTTTAACTAATACTATTAGCATTTAGCGTAGCGCATTTGCATTTCCAGAGCTCTAGATGGGACGCCTGCGTGCCAGGTAGGAGCAAGAGGTTTTAACAGTGGGGGGAAATCAAATAATTGTTCTGTTTGCTAACTTAGGGCCCTGGGTAGTTAGCTAGCTGCTGCTTATTAACAACTACAGGTAGCTATATCTATTGAGTTCTTGAATATCGATTGAAAAGGGGCGGCAGGGTAGCCTAGTGGTTAGAGCGTTGGACTAGTAACCGAAAGGTTGCAAGTTCAAATCCCCGAGCAGACAAGGTACAAACCTGTCATTCTGCCCCTGAACAGGGAGTTAACCCACTGTTCCTAGGCCATCATTGAAAATAAGAATTTGTTCTTAACTGACCTGCCTAGTAAAATAAAGATAATAAAAAAAACCTTCAAAGTCCATCTTTTAGTAGTAGATACAGCTACTTAACAGCAAGCTATACAGTTACAACCAGCCACCTAAAGCTAGGTTTACCAGCAAATGTTAGCACATGACTGGAGTTGGTTGGCATTAGCCTGGCACCTGCTAACTTGTTACTTACTATGTGCCAGGCCTCCAGTTTGTTTTATATTTAAAAAAAAAAATTGCAAACATGTGTAACATTAGCAACTGAAAATAGGTTTACTAGCTAGCTATGTAACATAATTGATGAGGGTTGGCATTGCTTATGATTATCACTGTGGATGCATTTAAACATCTCTAAATTATAGGGATGATACAAGATAGGATTCCAAACTGATGTAAATAACAATTATTGGCTATCCAAAAAGCTGGCTAGCTATGCTAACAGTGAGGAGAAACACTAATACAACAATGTAAATCTCTAAAATCTTTAAAACACATTTGCCTAAGCATGCCTGTTAGGATCTAGCTACAGCCATGTCTGTCTGCCTACCTACCTAGGTACATTTGTACAGTCTGATCACTGTGCAGGTTGAGGTTTAAGCCATATTTCCTTCTATTAGACTAGATATTATTCTAAATGTAATCTCTGTGCCTATGCACATGTATGCATGTTCAACTAGTCTACTCTAATGTTGTTATGCTGGCTCAGTTCAACAGTAGTTCAAACTCTGCAATGGAGTATTATTTATTATATATATTTTGTCTTACAGACTATACCGTGTGGTGCCTGGGCCTCCTCCTGGAGTGGATTTTTGGAAAGAAACATAACTCCCTTGCCTGCGTGTGTCATTATGCTTCATTTCAAACAGAAGATGACTCAATAGGCACTGAATGACAGTTTGATCATAACAACACTCCTCCCACAGCTGTAAAAGTGTTCCCTGAACTTACTGTATGGGTCTTTGGAATGGCAATTTCATCATGACCACCTTGTCCCATCATCTGCTGATTACCTGTTCTCTTCGCTACAAATTGTTACACCAGATAATGTGATTCAACCATTTTTGGTATCCATTACTGGGAGTTACAGGATAGGTCATGTTTATTGTAGCACAGAATTTCCCGAACAACCTTAGCTTGGCAATACTGTCTTGGTCCTCAATTCATGGGAATAGGAGTCTCATAAAATGTCAGTTTCCAGTATCTTTATAAAAAAAATATTGCTCCATGAAGTAATCCAACAATGTGTACACCGTGTCTTCTCTTATTGATTGAGACAGGTGACCACTTTGGGGAGTACTCTCACCTGTCTCGATCAATGAGAGAAGACTTGAAATAGATGAGATTCCATGAACTTTTGGATTACTTCATGGAGAAAACGTTTTTTATTTTAATAACAGAGCATTTTCTAATTTTAAATGGACCCCTTGCAACTGGACACAGACGTTTTGTAATGGTTGCGTGTTGGTGGCAGGGAAGTCAGGCACAGGAGAATCAAACTTGGTATAAACGGAGTTGTTTAATCAGTGCTTTATAAAACTCCAAAAACTGAAACGACAAAATAATAAAAAGTGGGTTCAAAGCCCGTCGTGCACCAACACATAATACACATCACATACAATCAAACAATCTCCGACCAGGACATGAGGGGAAACAGGGGATTAAATACACAACATGTAATTGATGGGATTGGAACCAGGTGTGAAGGAAGACAAGACAAAACCAATGGAAAATGAAAAATGGATCAGTAATGGCTAGAAGGTCGGTGACGTCGACCGCCAAATATCGCCTAAACAAGAAGAGGGACCGATTTCGGCGGAAGTCGTGACACGTTTTGAGATTCCTGTTTCCACGAATCGAGGACAGAGACAGCATCGCCAAGCTATGGTTGTTTGAAAACTCTGTGCTACACCAAACAGTACATATCCTGTAACTCCTAGTAATGGACACAGAAAATCTGTGGTTAAATCATATTATCTGTTGTAACACTCTGTAGCTACAGTTCACTTTGTTACACCAGAGACACACTCAGAGACACTAAACTGTCCTACATTGTATTTCTATGTGTGCTACTTTTACCGTATTGTTGTTGAATATCCAGTTCTCTGTTATTTCTTTTTTATTTGTCGTACTTTCTAATCCTTTTGTCGCCCCAATTTCGTGATATCCAATTGGTAGTTAAAGTCTTGTCCCCTCGCTGCAACTCCCGTACGGACTCGGGAGAGGCGAAGGTCGAGAGCCATACGTCCTCTGAAACACGACCACACTGCTCGCTTAACAAATAAACACTCTGGAAATATCTGAATGTCTAACATATGTTTTGATGCTACAGATCCCGGAACAGCTTATTTAAATGTCTTCTGTGAATCAATTAAGGCAGACACATTTTGAGGATTGATAGGAAAAAGATCAATGTTTATTTTATGGTCCTTTATCCGGCTTCGGTGTACTGGCAATGGTCTTTGGCATGGTGGGCTGTGGAAGCAGAGTGCTTGTGGCGAATGGTCTTGTCCCGTCTGTGGTGTACGGCCAGCTGGATACGACTAACAAAAGTGGTGTTGACCTTAACCACCAACTGTTTGGACCTCTTGCAGAATATTTGCTGTCACTGCGCGTCTCCTGTCAATACATGTTTGTGGACCATTCCTCACTTTTTGTGTGGAAGGGACATACGGCAACACGCCTTCGTTGTTAAAGGTGTCAACCGATTTGGCAGCTAAAGTGTTTAGAGACAGACTGGTGTATTGTTTAGGGACAATGAGGGACATTGGGAGCTGATTTGAGAGGAAAGACGTAGGTGTGTCATTACTGTTGTAGTCTTGATAGATAGGAATGACGTGGTTGTGTCATTACTGTTGTAGTCTTGATAGATAGGAATGACGTGGTCGTGTCATTACTGTTATAGTCTTGATAGATAGGAATTTACTGGTCGTGTCATTACTGTTGTAGTCTTGATAGATAGAATGACACTTCCACATCATTACTGTTGTAGTCTTGATAGATAGGAATGACGTGGTCCCCAGTCATGACTGTTGTAGTCTTGATAGATAGGAATGACGTGGTCGGTCATTTTGTTATAGTCTTGATAGATAGGAATGACGTGGTTGTGTCATTACTGTTGTAGTCTTGATAGAGAATCGTGGTCGTGTCATTACTGTTGTAGTCTTGATAGATAGGAATGACGTGGTTGTGTCATTACTGTTGTAGTCTTGATAGATAGGAATGACGTGGTCGTGTCATTACTGTTGTAGTCTTGATAGATAGGAATGACGTGGTTGTGTCATTACTGTTGTAGTCTTGATAGATAGGAATGACGTGGTCGTGTCATTACTGTTGTAGTCTTGATAGATAGGAATGACGTGGTCGTGTCATTACTGTTGTAGTCTTGATAGATAGAAATGACGTGGTTGTGTCATGACTGTTGTAGTCTTGATAGATAGGAATGACGTGGTCGTGTCATTACTGTTATAGTCTTGATAGATAGGAATGACGTGGTTGTGTCATTACTGTTGTAGTCTTGATAGATAGGAATGACGTGGTTGTGTCATTACTGTTATAGTCTTGATAGATAGGAATGACGTGGTTGTGTCATTACTGTTGTAGTCTTGATAGATAGGAATGACGTGGTCGTGTCATTACTGTTGTAGTCTTGATAGATAGGAATGACGTGGTTGTGTCATTACTGTTATAGTCTTGATAGATAGGAATGACGTGGTCGTGTCATTACTGTTGTAGTCTTGATAGATAGGAATGACGTGGTCGTGTCATTACTGTTGTAGTCTTGATAGATAGGAATGACGTGGTTGTGTCATTACTGTTGTAGTCTTGATAGATAGAAATGACGTGGTTGTGTCATGACTGTTGTAGTCTTGATAGATAGGAATGACGTGGTCGTGTCATTACTGTTATAGTCTTGATAGATAGGAATGACGTGGTTGTGTCATTACTGTTGTAGTCTTGATAGATAGGAATGACGTGGTCGTGTCATTACTGTTGTAGTCTTGATAGATAGGAATGACGTGGTCGTGTCATTACTGTTGTAGTCTTGATAGATAGGAATGACGTGGTTGTGTCATTACTGTTATAGTCTTGATAGATAGGAATGACGTGGTTGTGTCATTACTGTTGTAGTCTTGATAGATAGGAATGACGTGGTCGTGTCATTACTGTTGTAGTCTTGATAGATAGGAATGACGTGGTTGTGTCATTACTGTTATAGTCTTGATAGATAGGAATGACGTGGTCGTGTCATTACTGTTGTAGTCTTGATAGATAGGAATGACGTGGTTGTGTCATTACTGTTATAGTCTTGATAGATAATGGCGTGGTCGTGTCATTAGTTATAGTCTTGATAGATAGGAATGACGTGGTCGTGTCATTACTGTTATAGTCTTGATAGATAGGAATGACGTGGTCGTGTCATTACTGTTGTAGTGTTGATAGATAGGAATGACGTGGCCGTGTCATTACTGTTGTAGTCTTGATAGATAGGAATGACGTGGTCGTGTCATTGCTGTTGTAGTCTTGATAGATAGGAATGACGTGGTCGTGTCATTACTGTTGTAGTCTTGATAGATAGGAATGACGTGGTTGTGTCATTACTGTTATATTCTTGATAGATAGGAATGACGTGGTTGTGTCATTACTGTTGTAGTCTTGATAGATAGGAAGATAGGAATGAGTCTTGATAGATGGAATTGTGTCATTACTGTTGTAGTCTTGATAGATAGGAATGACGTGGTCGTGTCATTACTGTTGTAGTCTTGATAGATAGGAATGACGTGGTTGTGTCATTACTGTTGTAGTCTTGATAGATAGGAATGACGTGGTTGTGTCATTACTGTTGTAGTCTTGATAGATAGGAATGACGTGGTCGTGTCATTACTGTTATAGTCTTGATAGATAGGAATGACGTGGTCGTGTCATTACTGTTGTAGTCTTGATAGATAGGAATGACGTGGTCGTGTCATTACTGTTATAGTCTTGATAGATAGGAATGACGTGGTCGTGTCATTACTGTTATAGTCTTGATTGTGTACCTTTCAGTGTCCCTTGCATGTTTATTTGTCCCACAATCTTGTTGTGCTCCATAACTACAAAGTGTGTCCCATCCTTCATGCTGGTGTACCCAAAATGCCCCCGCTGTGGGGCTATTATTCTCCAGGGCCTGTGGAAGGACTACAGATAAACTCAGGTTAACCAAGAGAAAGGGTAAACAGAGAATAGGGGTAGAATATATTGATCACATGGTCAGCAAGGTTCTCTGTGGTCCTCAGGCTACATCTAACCACCTGTAACCCATAACATCAACTCTTACAAACAATACCCAATTCAAATCAAATTGTCACATGCTCCGAGTACAACAGGTGGAGACCTTACCATGAAATGCTTACTTACAAGCCCTTAGCCAACAATGAAGTTAAGAAAACATTTACTAAATAAACTAAAGTAAAAATAGTGAAATTAAAATAAACACTATAATAATAACAATAACGAGGCTATATGCAGGGGGTACCGAGACAATATGCGGGGATAGAGGTTAGTCAAGTTATTTTGTACATGTAGGTAGGGGTAAAGTGATTATGCATCGATAATAAACAGCATGTAGCAGCAGTGTAAAAACAAATGGGGGTTGTCAATATAAATAGTCCGTTGGCCATTTGATTAATTGTTCAGCAGTCTTATGACTTGGGGGTAGAAGCTGTTAAGGTGGCTTTTGGTCCTAGACTTGGCGCTCTGGTACCGCTTACCGTGCTGCAGCAGAGAGAAGAGTCTTTGACCATTTTTTGGGCCTTCCTCTGTTACCTACATCACTGGCTGGCCCCAGTGATGTACTAGGCCGTACGCACTACCCTCTGTAGCACCTTACGGTCAGAGGCCGAGCAGTTGCCATACCAGGTGGGGATGGAACCGGTCAGGATGCTCTCGATGGTGCGGCTATAGAACTTTTAGCGGATCTAAGGACCCATGCCAAATCTTTTCAGTCTACTGAGGGGAAGAAGGTGTTGTCGTGCCCTCTTCATGACTGTCTTGGTGTGTTTGGACCATGATGGTTCGTTGCTGATGTGGACACCAAGGAACTTGAAGCTCTCGACCCGCTCCACTACAGCCCCTCGATGTTCCTATAGTCCACGATCAGCTCCTTTGTCTTGGTTACATTGAAGTAGAAAACATAGCTAATATTACATTACCTCTAAAGGAAAATCTTTTGTTTTGCTGTGAAGGGAGAAAACTAATGTATCTCAGCTGTCATCTAAATGCTTACCCCATCTGTTCAGCCTGAAAATTACTGTATGTTGGTCATTCGAAGTAAACAATGCCATCAACCAATTCTGTGGGCACGCCCCAGCTACTTATCGGGGCGATATCTGCATTCGCTATGAATGCTGGACTTTGTGGTTCGCTATGAGCAGACGAACACACAGGAAGCTGAAACTTCCCGATTCGATCAGTGAAATGAAAATGCACTCGTTCTAGCTTGTGGTTTGGATAATGTTGATGGTTATGTTGTTAGTTAATATAGTAATGACTATATGCTGTGGCAGGGTGAAATTCCCCTTTAAAGCACTTTGGCTTTAAATTAGGCTTGGAGAGATCTGTCTGAATGACTGTCTGACTTTTTGGACCACCTTTTCCCCCTTCAACTCTCCTGACACATGTACAATACCATGGAATAGCATGAGTAATAACAACACCAAGAGCCAAAGCACATGCACCTTTACAAGGCACTGTGATCAAACTGACAGGCTTATCATGTGGAGCTAAATCAGCGGTCCTCCTAAGAGAAAAACCAACACAAAACGTTCATTTTTCACTTTTTACTGTAACCCCCCGTGAGAAAAGTTAAACGCCCTGTGAACATGATGTAACAACCGTGTAACGTTGAGGTAATCCTCGCTGGCTCTGATCGCTACTCTCCAGTTCAGTTGTTTCATGTGACTGTGAGGTGGTTCTGGAGACCAATTCTACGCTGCTCAATGTTCTCTCTAAAGGGCTGTCAAATTTCTCTTTCTTTCTTTCTTTCTTTCTTTCTTTCTCTCTCTCTCTCTCTCTCTCTCTCTCTCCTTCTCTCTCTTTCTCTTTATTTCTCCCTCTGTCTCCTTCTCTCTGTCTCTCTCTCCGTCTCTCTCCTTGTCTCTCTCTCTCTCCTTGTCTCTCTCTCTCCTTGTCTCTCTCTCTCTCCTTGTCTCTCTCTCTCCTTGTAGCTCTCTCTCTCTCTCTCTCTCTCTCTCTCCTTGTCTCTCTCTCATCCTTGTCTCTCTCTCTCCTTGTCTCTCTCTCTCTCTCTCCTTGTCTCTCTCTCTCTCTCTCCTTGTCTCTCTCTCTTCTTGTCTCTCTCTCTCTCCTTGTCTCTCTCTCTCTCCTTGTCTCTCTCTCTCCTTGTCTCTCTCTCTCTCTCATTGTCTCTCTCTCTCCTTGTCTCTCTCTCTCCTTGTCTCTCTCTCTCTCTCTCTCCTTGTCTCTCTCTCTCTCTCTCTCTCTCTCTCTCTCTCTCTCTCTCAAGATCATCTGCAAGTCCAGTAATACTAATCCAGTAGGGTGAGGCCGGGAGGTGCAGATTGTTCTAGTGCCCTCGCCAACATATTGATATATATATGTTGAAGAGGGTGGGCTCATGCTGCATCTCTGTCTCACCCCACGTCCCCCATGTCCCTGATGAAATAAATCAGGAGTGTTTATTGACAATTTTAACAGCACACTTGTTGTTTGTGTAAATTGATTTTATAATGTCATATGCTTTACCCCCAACACCACTTATCATCAATTTGTATAGCAGACCCTCATGACAAATTGTGTCAAAATCTTTTTGGAAATCAACAAAGCATGAGATGACATTGGTTTTGTTGTGTTTGTTTGTCAATAAAGGTGTTCAGGGTGTATACGTGGTCTGTCATATGCTATTTTGGTAAGAAGCCAATTTGACATTTGCTCAGGACATTGTTTTCACTGAGGAAATGTTGGAGTCTGCTATTGATGATACTGCAGAGTATTTTTAAGAGATTGCAGCTGACGCATATTCCACTGTAATTATTGGAGTCAAATTTGCCTCCACAACCTAGCCAGTTGTACAACTGAATGCCTTCAACTGAAATTTGTCTTCTGCATTTAACCCATCCCCTCTGAATCAGAGAGGTGCGGGTGGCTGCCTTATCCAACGTCCACGTCTTCGGGGGCCCGGGGAACAGTGGGTTAACTGACTTGCTCAGGGGCAGAACAACAGATTTTTACCTTGTCAGCTCGGGGATTCGATCCAGCTACCTTTCGGTTACTGGCCCAACACTCTAACCACAAGGATTGGGCCTAGGTTTTCTGTGTTCTCTTTTGTTTTTGGATGAAAAAGTTTCGCAATTTCTTTCTTAGGTTTTTACATTCTTCATCAAACCATTTATCACTGGTGTTGGTTGTCTTAGGTTTTCTGATGGAATTTAAATATTTGATATGTTATCTGATATATGTCTAAATATATTGTTTAGGTGGGCCTCCCGTGTGGCGCAGGACAATGCAGTGCTTGTGAAGCACTTTCCTTGGAAGTCCCCTCGAAGCCTACCCTTGACTAGGTACATACCCGGCGTGTGACGGAGCAGCAGGAGTTGTGACCTGTTCTGTTGGTTATGTTGTCATAGTTGTGTCTAGGGGGGAATATGTGGGAGAATATACTGTCACCTCCAGATAGGTGTTTGTCCCCCTGCGCTGAGGGTATTAGGTTATTGTCAAGTTCTGGCATTTAGGTCACCACAGCCTGGAAATTATTGATTTGCCCCTCCAGGATGGAGAAGCTGTCTTCATTAAAGTATGGGGATTCTAGTGGGGGGGATATAGGTAGCACACAGGAGGACATTTTTCTCTGTTGAGATAATTTCCTTTAGAATTTCTAGCCAAATGTAAAATGTTTCTGTTTTGGTTAATTTCATAGAGTGGTTTAGGTCTGTTCTATGCCAAATTAACAAACCCTGTTTTACTCCGGGTAGTTTGGTGGATGGGACTACCCGAAGCCACACCTGCCTTGTCTTGGCTGTGTGCTTAGGGTTGTTGTCCTGTTGGAAGGTGAACCTTCGCCCCAGTCTGAGGTCCTGAGCACTCTGGAGCAGGTTTCCATCAAGGATCTCTCTGTACTTTGCTCCATTCATTTTTACCTCGATACTGACTAGTCTCCCAATCGGTGCTACTGAAAAACAACCCCACGGCATAATGCTGCCACCACCATGCTTCACCTTAGGGTGCCAGGTTTCCTCCAGACCTGACGATTGGCATTCAGGCCAAAGAGTTCAATCTTGGTTTCATCAGACTAGAGAATCTTGTTTCTCATGGCCTGAGAGTCCTTTAGGTGTCTTTTGGCAAACTCCAAGAGGGCTGTCATGTGCCTTTTACTGAGGAGTGGATTCTGTCTGGCCACTATGCCATAAAGGCCTGATTGGTGGAGTGCTGCAGAGATGGTTGTCCTTCTGGAAGGTTCTCCTATCTCCACAGAGGAACCCTGGAGCTCTCTCAGAGTGACCAGAGGGTTCTTGGTCACCTCCCTGACCAAGGCCCTTCTCCCCTGATTGCTCAGTTTTGCCGGGCTGTCAGATCTAAGAGGCGCCATGGTGGTTCTAAACTTCTTCAATTTAAGAATGATGGAGGCCACTGTGTTCTTGGGGACCTTCAATGCTGCAGACATGTTTTGCTACCCTTCCCAAGATCTGTAACCTCGACACAATCCTGTCTCGGAGCTCTACGGACAATTCCTTTGATGTCACAAAGAAGTGTACCAAACTGCAGCGTGGTGAGCCTACATTTTCTTTTATTTGAGTAAATGTCGCCAACAAAACAACAAACGAAGAAACAACCGTGAAGCTTACAGGGCATTAGTGCCACAAACGAAAGTAAACTTCCCACAAACACAACAGGGAAAAAGGCTGCCTAAGTATGATTCCCAATCAGAGACAACGATAGACAGCTGTCCCTGATTGAGAACAATACCCGGCCAAAACAAAGAAATACAAATCAAAGAAACAAAGGACATAGAATGCCCACCCAAATTACACCCTGACCAAACCAAAAGGAGACATAAAAAGGCTCTCTAAGGTCAGGAAGTGACAGTATCCCCCCGCACCCCCCAAAGGTGCGGACTCCATCCTCAAAACATGAACCTATAGGGGAGGGTCTGGGTGGGCATCTGTCCGCGGTGGCGGCTATGGTGCGGGATGTAAACCCAGCTCCACCTCTGGCTCACCCTGCTTTGTTGGTTCCTCTGAGGACCCTCGCCGCCGACCCCGGACTGGGGACCCTCTCTGTGGGCCTTGATCTGGGGACCCTCGTTGTGGGCCCCGGACTGGAGGCCGTCGCTGGAGGCTTCGTGCCATGGATCAAGTAAAATCTATTTATATAGCCCTTCGTACATCAGCCTATATCTCAAAGTGCTGTACATAAACCCAGCCTAAAACCTCAAACAGCAAGCAATGCAGGTGTAGAAGCACGGTGGCTAGGAAAAACTCCCTAGAAAGGCCAAAACCCAGGAAGAAACCTAGAGAGGAACCAGGCTATGACGGGTGGCCAGTCCTCTTCTGGCTGTGCCGGGTAGAGATTATAACAGAACATGGCCAAGATGTTCAAATGTTCATAAATGACCAGCATGGTCAAATAATAATAATCACAGTAGTTGTCGAGGGTGCAGCAAGTCAGCACCTTAGGAGTAAATGTCAGTTGGCTTTTCATAGCCGATCATTAAGAGTATCTCTATCACTCCTGCTGTCTCTAGAGAGTTGAAAACAGCAGGTCTGGGACAGGTAGCACGTCCGGTGAACAGGTCAGGATTCCATAGCCGCAGGCAGAACAGTTGAAACTGGAGTAGCAGCATGGCCAGGTGGACTAGGGACAGCAAGGAGTCATCATGCCAGGTAGTCCTGAGGCATGGTCCTAGGGCTCAGGTCCTCCGAGAGAAAGAGAGAAAGAGAGACATTTGACCTCATGGTTTTTGCTATAACATGCACTGTCAACTGTGGGACCTTTATAAAGACAGGTGTGTGCCTTTCCAAAACATGTCCAATTAATTGAATTTACCACAGTTGGATTCCAATCAAGTTGTCGAAACGTCCCGAGGATGTTCACTGGAAACAGGATACACCTGAGCTCAATTTCGAGTCTCACAAGAATGGGTCCGAATTCTTATGTAGTTAAGATATCTCTGTTTTTTATTTATTTTAATTACATTTGCAAAAAAAACTGTTTTCACTTTGTCATTATGGGGTATTGTGTGTATATTGATGAGGACTTTTTATTTATTTAATCCATTTTAGAATAAGGCTGTAATGTAACAAAATGTGGAAAAAGTCAATGGGTCTGAATCATTTTCCGAAAGCCCTGTGTAATAACCTTGGTGTGGAGTTATCCAGTCTGGAGGAGACTGTAGTGTCTGTATGTATGTATGTGTGTGTGTGTGTGTGTGTGTGTGTGTGTGTGTGTGTGTGTGTGTGTGTGTGTGTGTGTGTGTGTGTGTGTGTACATGTTCAACCTCCATTTCTTCATTTTCTAAAGTTGGTCTACTGATTTGGCTCAATAATGAACAGCAGTGTTTGATCAAACTCTATCTGTGTCCAACAGATATGGTCTCCTGTTTCATGTTCTTTAATGCAGGGTTTATCTCCTTCATCTCTTTATTCTCTCACAACTCTGTCTCTCTACTACTGTCACTTTATCTCTGTTATCAGCTGGAGAGTTGTGGATGTTCACTGGGCCTGATGTTCACTGGACCTGATGTTCACTGGGCATGATGTTTGAGGAAGCACAAGATGATATAGAGGTGAACCCTGAGAGTGATATACAGAGGTGAACCCTGAGGGTGATATACGGAGGAGGTGAACTCTGGGTGTGATATACGGAGGAGGTGAACTCTGGGGGTGATATACGGAGGAGGTGAACTCTGGGGGTGATATAAGGAGGAGGTGAACTCGGGGGTGATATACGGAGGAGGTGAACCCTGGGGGTGATATATGGAGGAGGTGAACCCTGGGGGTGATATGCGGAGGTGAACTCTGGGGGTGATATACAGAGATGAACCCTGGGGGATGATATACGGAGGAGGTGAACCCTGGGGGTGATATGCGGAGGTGAACTCTGGGGGTGATATACAGAGATGAACCCTGGGGGTGATATACGGAGGAGGTGAACTCTGGGGGTGATATACGGAGGAGGTGAACTCTGGGGGTGATATACGGAGGAGGTGAACCCTGGGGATGATATACGGAGGAGGTGAACCCTGAGGGTGATATACGGAGGAGGTGAACCCTGGGGGTGATATACGGAGGAGGTGAACCCTGGGGGTGATATACGGAGGAGGTGAACTCTGGAGGTGATATACGGAGGAGGTGAACTCTGGAGGTGATATACGGAGGAGGTGAACCCTGGGGGTGATATACGGAGGAGGTGAACCCTGAGGGTGATATACGGAGGAGGTGAACCCTGGGGGTGATATACGGAGGAGGTGAACCCTGGGGGTGATATACGGAGGAGGTGAACTCTGGAGGTGATATACGGAGGAGGTGAACTCTGGAGGTGATATACGGAGGAGGTGAACTCTGGAGGTGATATACGGAGGAGGTGAACCCTGAGGGTGATATACGGAGGAGGTGAACTCTGGAGGTGATATACGGAGGAGGTGAACTCTGGAGGTGATATACGGAGGAGGTGAACTCTGGAGGTGATATACGGAGGAGGTGAACCCTGAGGGTGATATACGGAGGAGGTGAACCCTGGGGGTGATATACGGAGGAGTTGAACTCTGGGGGTGATATACGGAGGAGGTGAACTCTGGGGGTGATATACAGAGATGAACTCTGGAGGTGATATACAGAGGAGGTGAACTCTGGGGGTGATATACGGAGATGAACCTTGAGGGTGATATACGGAGGAGGTGAACTCTGGGGGTGATATACGGAGGAGGTGAACTCTGGGGGTGATATACAGAGATGAACTCTGGAGGTGATATACAGAGGAGGTGAACTCTGGGGGTGATATACGGAGATGAACCTTGAGGGTGATATACGGAGGAGGTGAACTCTGGGGGTGATATACGGAGGTGAACCCTGAGGGTGATATACGGAGGAGGTGAACCCTGGGGGTGATATACGGAGGAGGTGAACCCTGGGGGTGATATGCGGAGGTGAACTCTGGGGGTGATATACAGAGATGAACCCTGGGGGATGATATACGGAGGAGGTGAACCCTGGGGGTGATATGCGGAGGTGAACTCTGGGGGTGATATACAGAGATGAACCCTGGGGGTGATATACGGAGGAGGTGAACTCTGGGGGTGATATACGGAGGAGGTGAACTCTGGGGGTGATATACGGAGGAGGTGAACCCTGGGGATGATATACGGAGGAGGTGAACCCTGGGGGTGATATACGGAGGAGGTGAACTCTGGAGGTGATATACGGAGGAGGTGAACCCTGGGGGTGATATACGGAGGAGGTGAACCCTGAGGGTGATATACGGAGGAGGTGAACCCTGGGGGTGATATACGGAGGAGGTGAACCCTGGGGGTGATATACGGAGGAGGTGAACTCTGGAGGTGATATACGGAGGAGGTGAACTCTGGAGGTGATATACGGAGGAGGTGAACTCTGGAGGTGATATACGGAGGAGGTGAACCCTGAGGGTGATATACGGAGGAGGTGAACCCTGGGGGTGATATACGGAGGAGTTGAACTCTGGGGGTGATATACGGAGGAGGTGAACTCTGGGGGTGATATACAGAGATGAACTCTGGAGGTGATATACAGAGGAGGTGAACTCTGGGGGTGATATACGGAGATGAACCTTGAGGGTGATATACGGAGGAGGTGAACTCTGGGGGTGATATACGGAGGTGAACCCTGAGGGTGATATACGGAGGAGGTGAACCCTGGGGGTGATATACGGAGGAGGGGAACTCTGGGGGTGATATGAAATCTCCTCAATACGCGTTGTAATTCTCATCTTCCATGAATATGAATGAATGAACCATATAATTACTGGCCAAAGACGTACAAAGACGGTATTTCAGGCAGATCTTATGGTGGGGCTGATTATACATTGTATTGGGGTAGAATCGGGGAGTAAAACATGATCTCAGACTAGAACAACCCTGGGAAAGCTATTGCCTCCTGCAGAGTTAGCTAAATCACTTCTCTCAGAGGCGTTGATCCAAGCCAGGCCTTTTGAATCCTATCATTGTGTCATTACTGGCCTGTCTATGCCTGTTGTCATCAGATTTACCTCATAAATCACGCTCCACTTAAACATGTGTTTACCCTCCATCCTCTGCTTTTACAGGGGCTCAACTCAACTCTCTGCTGTTATAGGGCACACAGAGTAAAACTCAACTCTCTGCTGTTATAGGGCACACAGAGTAAAACTCAACTCTCTGCTGTTATAGGGCACACAGAGTAAAACTCAACTCTCTGCTGTTATAGGGCACACAGAGTAAAACTGAACTCTCTGTTGTTATAGGGCACACAGAGTGAAACTCAACTCTCTGCTGTTATAGGGCACACAGAGTAAAACTCAACTCTCTGCTGTTATAGGGCACACAGAGTGAAACTCAACTCTCTGCTGTTATAGGGCACACAGAGTGAAACTCAACTCTCTGCTGTTATAGGGCACACAGAGTGAAACTCAACTCTCTGCTGTTATAGGGCACACTGAGTAAAACTCAACTCTCTGCTGTTACAGGGGCACATCCACGACTGCGTGGCCAGGCACGATTCCAACATCATCATTAAGTTTGCTGACGACACAACAGTGGTAGGCCTGATCACCGACAAGGACGAGACAGCCTATAGGGAGGAGGTCTGAGACCTGACCGGGTGGTGCCAGAATAACAACCTATCCCTCAACGTAACTAAGACCAAGGAGATGATTGTGGACCACAGGAAAAGGAGCACCGAGCACGTCCCCATTCTCATCGACGGGGCTGTAGTGGAGCAGGTTGAGAGCTTCAAATTCCTTGGTGTCCACATCAACAACAAACTAGAATGGTCCAAACACACCAAGACAGTTGTGAAGAGGGCACAACAAAGCCTATTCCCCCCTCAGGAAACTAAACAGATTTCGCATGGGTCCTGACATCCTCAAAAGGTTCTACAGCTGCAACATCGAGAGCATCCTGACCGTTTGCATCACTGCCTGGTACGGCAATTGCTCGGCCTCCGACCGCAAGGCACTTCAGAGGGTAGTGTGTACGGCCCAGTACATCACGGTGGCTAAGCCCCTCTGCCATCCAGGACCTCTACACCAGGCGATGTCAGAGAAAGGCCCTAAAAATGGTCAAAGACCCCAGCCACCCCAGTCATAAACTGTTCTCTCTACTACCGCATGGCAAGCTGTACCGGAGTGCCAAGTCTAGGACAAAAAGGCTTCTCAACAGTTTTTACCCCCGAGCCATATGACTCCTTAACAGGTAACCAAATGGTTACCCGGCCTATTTGCATTGTGTGGCCCCCTCAACCCCTCTTTTTACGCTTCTGCTACTCTCTGTTCATCATATATGCATAGTCACTTTAACGATACCTACATGTACATACTACCTCAATAAGCCTGACTGACAGGTGTCTGTATATAGCTACATGTACATACTACCTCAATAAGCCTGACTAACAGGTGTCTGTATATAGCTACATGTACATACTACCTCAATAAGCCTGACTAACAGGTGTCTGTATATAGCTACATGTACATACTACCTCAATAAGCCTGACTAACAGGTGTCTGTATATAGCTACATGTACATACTACCTCAATAAGCCTGACTAACAGGTGTCTGTATATAGCTACATGTACATACTACCTCAATAAGCCTGACTAACAGGTGTCTGTATATAGCTACATGTACATACTACCTCAATAAGCCTGACTAACAGGTGTCTGTATATAGCTACATGTACATACTACCTCAATAAGCCTGACTAACAGGTGTCTGTATATAGCTACATGTACATACTACCTCAATAAGCCTGACTAACAGGTGTCTGTATATATCTACATGTACATACTACCTCAATAAGCCTGACTAACAGGTGTCTGTATATATCTACATGTACATACTACCTCAATAAGCCTGACTAACAGGTGTCTGTATATATCTACATGTACATACTACCTCAATAAGCCTGACTAACAGGTGTCTGTATATAGCTACATGTAGATACTACCTCAATAAGCCTGACTAACAGGTGTCTGTATATATCTACATGTACATACTACCTCAATCAGCCTGACTAACAGGTGTCTGTATATAGCTACATGTACATACTACCTCAATCAGCCTGACTAACAGGTGTCTGTATATAGCTACATGTACATACTACCTCAATCAGCCTGACTAACAGGTGTCTGTATATAGCTACATGTAGATACTACCTCAATAA
This sequence comes from Oncorhynchus nerka, assembly GCF_034236695.1. Lineage (NCBI taxonomy): Eukaryota > Metazoa > Chordata > Actinopteri > Salmoniformes > Salmonidae > Oncorhynchus > Oncorhynchus nerka. The sequence goes on from NC_088406.1 coordinate 10,286,320, forward strand.
GCCTGACTAACAGGTGTCTGTATATAGCTACATGTACATACTACCTCAATAAGCCTGACTAACAGGTGTCTGTATATATCTACATGTACATACTACCTCAATAAGCCTGACTAACAGGTGTCTGTATATAGCTACATACTACCTCAATAAGCCTGACTAACAGGTGTCTGTATATATCTACATGTACATACTACCTCAATAAGCCTGACTAACAGGTGTCTGTATATATCTACATGTACATACTACCTCAATAAGCCTGACTAACAGGTGTCTGTATATAGCTACATGTACATACTACCTCAATAAGCCTGACTAACAGGTGTCTGTATATATCTACATGTACATACTACCTCAATAAGCCTGACTAACAGGTGTCTGTATATAGCTACATACTACCTCAATAAGCCTGACTAACAGGTGTCTGTATATATCTACATGTACATACTACCTCAATAAGCCTGACTAACAGGTGTCTGTATATATCTACATGTACATACTACCTCAATAAGCCTGACTAACAGGTGTCTGTATATAGCTACATACTACCTCAATAAGCCTGACTAACAGGTGTCTGTATATATCTACATGTACATACTACCTCAATAAGCCTGACTAACAGGTGTCTGTATATAGCTACATGTACATACTACCTCAATCAGCCTGACTAACAGGTGTCTGTATATAGCTACATGTACATACTACCTCAATCAGCCTGACTAACAGGTGTCTGTATATAGCTACATGTAGATACTACCTCAATAAGCCTGACTAACAGGTGTCTGTATATATCTACATGTACATACTACCTCAATCAGCCTGACTAACAGGTGTCTGTATATATCTACATGTACATACTACCTCAATAAGCCTGACTAACAGGTGTCTGTATATAGCTACATGTACATACTACCTCAATAAGCCTGACTAACAGGTGTCTGTATATATCTACATGTACATACTACCTCAATAAGCCTGACTAACAGGTGTCTGTATATAGCTACATACTACCTCAATAAGCCTGACTAACAGGTGTCTGTATATATCTACATGTACATACTACCTCAATAAGCCTGACTAACAGGTGTCTGTATATATCTACATGTACATACTACCTCAATAAGCCTGACTAACAGGTGTCTGTATATAGCTACATGTACATACTACCTCAATAAGCCTGACTAACAGGTGTCTGTATATATCTACATGTACATACTACCTCAATAAGCCTGACTAACAGGTGTCTGTATATAGCTACATACTACCTCAATAAGCCTGACTAACAGGTGTCTGTATATATCTACATGTACATACTACCTCAATAAGCCTGACTAACAGGTGTCTGTATATATCTACATGTACATACTACCTCAATAAGCCTGACTAACAGGTGTCTGTATATAGCTACATACTACCTCAATAAGCCTGACTAACAGGTGTCTGTATATATCTACATGTACATACTACCTCAATAAGCCTGACTAACAGGTGTCTGTATATAGCTACATGTACATACTACCTCAATAAGCCTGACTAACAGGTGTCTGTATATATCTACATGTACATACTACCTCAATAAGCCTGACTAACAGGTGTCTGTATATAGCTACATACTACCTCAATAAGCCTGACTAACAGGTGTCTGTATATATCTACATGTACATACTACCTCAATAAGCCTGACTAACAGGTGTCTGTATATATCTACATGTACATACTACCTCAATCAGCCTGACTAACAGGTGTCTGTATATAGCTACATGTACATACTACCTCAATCAGCCTGACTAACAGGTGTCTGTATATAGCTACATGTACATACTACCTCAATCAGCCTGACTAACAGGTGTCTGTATATAGCTACATGTACATACTACCTCAATAAGCCTGACTAACAGGTGTCTGTATATATCTACATGTACATACTACCTCAATCAGCCTGACTAACAGGTGTCTGTATATATCTACATGTACATACTACCTCAATAAGCCTGACTAACAGGTGTCTGTATATAGCTACATGTACATACTACCTCAATAAGCCTGACTAACAGGTGTCTGTATATATCTACATGTACATACTACCTCAATAAGCCTGACTAACAGGTGTCTGTATATAGCTACATACTACCTCAATAAGCCTGACTAACAGGTGTCTGTATATATCTACATGTACATACTACCTCAATAAGCCTGACTAACAGGTGTCTGTATATAGCTACATGTACATACTACCTCAATCAGCCTGACTAACAGGTGTCTGTATATATCTACATGTACATACTACCTCAATAAGCCTGACTAACAGGTGTCTGTATATAGCTACATGTACATACTACCTCAATCAGCCTGACTAACAGGTGTCTGTATGACTAGCTACATGTACATACTACCTCAATAAGCCTGACTAACAGGTGTCTGTATATAGCTACATGTACATACTACCTCAATCAGCCTGACTAACAGGTGTCTGTATATAGCTACATGTACATACTAATAACCTCAATCAGCCTGACTAACAGGTGTCTGTATATATCTACATGTACATACTACCTCAATAACAGGTGTCTGCCTGACTAACAGGTGTCACACAAGCCTGACTAACAGGTGTCTACATGTACATACTACCTCAATCAGCCTGACTAACAGGTGTCTGTATATAGCTACATGTACATACTACCTCAATAAGCCTGACTAACAGGTGTCTGTATATATCTACATGTACATACTACCTCAATCAGCCTGACTAACAGGTGTCTGTATATAGCTACATGTACATAGGTGTCTGTATATATCTACATGTCAATCAATAAGCCTGACTAACAGGTGTCTGTATATATCTACATGTAACATACTACCTCAATCAGCCTGACTAACAGGTGTCTGTATATAGCTACATGTACATAGGTGTCTACCTCAATCAGCCTGACTAACAGGTGTCTGTATATAGCTACATGTACATACTACCTCAATCAGCCTGACTAACAGGTGTCTGTATATAGCTACATGTACATACTACCTCAATAAGCCTGACTAACAGGTGTCTGTATATAGTACATACATGTAACATACTACCATGTACAATCAATAAGCCTGACTAACAGGTGTCTGTATATATACTACATGTAACAGGTGTCATACTACCTCAATCAATAAGCCTGACTAACAGGTGTCTGTATATAGCTACATGTACATACTACCTCAATCAGCCTGACTAACAGGTGTCTGTATATAGCTACATGTACATACTACCTCAATCAGCCTGACTAACAGGTGTCTGTATATATAGCTACATGTACATACTACTACTCAATAAGCCTGACTAACAGGTGTCTGTATATAGCTACATGTACATACTACCTCAATCAGCCTGACTAACAGGTGTGTCTGTATATAGTCTACATGTACATACTACCTCAATACATAGGTGTCTACCTCAATCAGCCTGACTAACAGGTGTCTGTATATAGCTACATGTACATACTACCTCAATCAGCCTGACTAACAGGTGTCTGTATATAGCTACATGTACATACTACCTCAATAAGCCTGACTAACAGGTGTCTGTATATAGCTACATGTACATACTACCTCAATCAGCCTGACTAACAGGTGTCTGTATATATGTACATACTATCAATAGCTAACATGTACATACTACCTCAATCAGCCTGACTAACAGGTGTCTGTATATAGCTACATGTACAATAATACTAACAGGTGTCCTCAATCAGCCTGACTAACAGGTGTCTGTATATAGCTACATGTACATACTACCTCAATCAGCCTGACTAACAGGTGTCTGTATATAGCTACATGTACATACTACCTCAATCAGCCTGACTAACAGGTGTCTGTATATAGCTCAATCATGTACATACTACCTCAATCAGCCTGACTAACAGGTGTCTGTATATAGCTACATGTACATACTACTCAATCAGCCTGACTAACAGGTGTCTGTATATATCTACATGTACATACTACCTCAATCAGCCTGACTAACAGGTGTCTGTATATAGCTACATGTACATACTACCTCAATCAGCCTGACTAACAGGTGTCTGTATATAGCTACATGTACATACTACCTCAATCAGCCTGACTAACAGGTGTCTGTCTGTACCTCAATAGCCTGCTACATGTACATACTACCTCAATCAGCCTGACTAACAGGTGGTGTCTGTACATACTACCTCAATAGCCTATAACAGCTACATGTACATACTACCTCAATCAGCCTGACTAACAGGTGTCTGTATATAGCTACATGTACATACTACCTACAATCAGCCTGACTAACAGGTGTCTGTATATAGCTACATGTACATAGGTGTCTGTATATATCCATGTACATAATCAGCCTGACTAACAGGTGTCTGCTACATACTACCTCAATAGCCTGACTAACAGGTGTCTGTATATATCTACATGTACATACTACCTCAATCAGCCTGACTAACAGGTGTCTGTATATAGCTACATGTACATACTACCTCAATCAGCCTGACTAACAGGTGTCTGTATATAGCTACATGTACATACTACCTCAATCAGCCTGACTAACAGGTGTCTGTATATAGCTACATGTACATACTACCTCAATAAGCCTGACTAACAGGTGTCTGTATATAGCTACATGTACATACTACCTCAATAAGCCTGACTAACAGGTGTCTGTATGGATCCTTGCTAGTCTTTTTTCAAATGGCTTTTTACTGTTGTTTTATTTATTTCTTTAAGCCTTACCTAGCACCCCCCACCCACCCACCCAATTAATCACCCACCCACCAATCAGCCTGACCCCCATACACACACACACACATTTTTTTCAGCCACCATTGGTCAGAGACTGTAAGTAAGCATTTCACTGTAAGGTCTACCTGTTGTATTCGGCACATGTGACAAATAAACTTTGATTTGATATGACTGAGTAAAACTCCACCCTCTGCTGTTACAGGGCACACTGAGTAAAACTCAACTCTCAGTAAAGCTGTAGGACAGAATAAAGTAGTGCACTGATCAACCCCCTGGAACCAATCAGAATAAAGTAGTGCACTTATCAACCCCCTGGAAGCAATCCGAATAAAGTAGTGCACTGATCAACCCCCTGGAACCAATCAGAATAAAGTAGTGTACTTATCAACCCCCTGGAAGCAATCAGAATAAAGTAGTGCACTGATCAACCCCCTGGAACCAATCAGAATAAAGTAGAGCACTGATCAACCCCCTGGAACCAATCAGAATAAAGTAGTGCACTGATCAATCCCCTGGAACCAATCAGAATAAAGTAGTGCACTGACCAACCCCCTGGAACCAATCAGAATAAAATAGTGCACTGACCAACCCCCTGGAACCAATCAGAATAAAGTAGTGCACTGATCAATCCCCTGGAACCAATCAGAATAAAGTAGTGCACTGATCAACCTCCTGGAACCAATCAGAATAAAGTAGTGCACTAATCAACCCCATGGAACCAATCAGATGGAACCAATCAACCCCATGGAACCAATCAGATGGAACCAATCAACCCCATGGGACCAATCAGATGGAACCAATCAACCCCATGGAACCAACCCTTCTTTATTCTTTATCCCTCTCTTTTACTGCCGCCTGGAACTTGTGAGTCACTTTCTGATCAGCTGTAAGACATTTTTACAATCAAGAAAAATGCAGATTAGTCACTCTTTTTAATCTCTGTCTTTCTATCTATATCTAACATTTCTCTCTCTCCTAACCCATAACCACACTTCCTGCAATCCTCCTTCCTCTCTCTCTCTCCCCCTCTACCACCCTTCCTACCTTCGACTCTCTATCTCCCCCTCTACCACACTTCCTGCCTTCCTTTCTCTCTAAAGAGGGTTGCTGTGTGACTTCACTGAGATGAACATGATAAGGTCATGCAGCTATAGAAGAGTACAGAGAGAGCGAGAGCAGAGAGAGAGAGAGAGAACAGGGAGCAAACGAGAGAGAGGGCAAGAGAGAGCAAGAGCAGAGAGAGCAAGAGTAGAGAGAGCAAGAGCAGAGAGAGCAAGAGCAGAGAGAGAACAGGGAGAGAGCAGAGAGAGAACAGAGAGAGACCAAGAGCAGAGAGAGCAAGAGCAGATAGAGATAACAGAGAGAGAGCAAGAGCAGAGAGAGAACAGAGAGGGAGCAGAGAGAGAACTGAGAGAGACCAAGAGCAGAGAGAGCAAGAGCAGAGAGAGAGAGTAGAGAGAGAGCAAGAGCAGAGAGAGCAAAAGCAGAGAGAGAGAGCAAGAGCAGAGAGAACAGAGAGAGACCAAGAGCAGAGAGAGCAAGAGCAGAGAGAGAGAACAGAGAGAGACCAAGAGCAGAGAGAGCAAGAGCAGAGAGAGATAACAGAGAGAGAGCAAGAGCAGAGAGAGCAAGAGCAGAGAGAGAGCAGAGAGAGAGAGAGCAAGAGCAGAGAGAGAACAGAGAGAGAGCAAGAGAGAGAGAGCAAGAGCAGAGAGAGATAACAGAGAGAGAGAGCAAGAGCAGAGAGAGAGAGCAAGAGCAGAGAGAGAACAGAGAGAGAGCAAGAGAGAGAACAGAGAGTGAACACAGAGAGAGAGAGCAAGAGCAGAGACAGCAAGAGCAGAAAGAGGGCAGAGAGAGAGAGCAGAGAGAGAGAGAGAGAGAACAGAGAGCGAACACAGAGAGAGGGGGGGGGGATAGAGAGATGAGAGAGTGACTGACCCAAAATTAAGGAATACTTTGACTATGTACAGACTAAGTGAACTTAGCCTTGCTAATGAAAAAGGCCGCCGTAGGCAGACCTGGCTCTCAAGAGAAGACAGGCTATGTGCACCCTTCCCACAAAATGAGGTGGAAACTGAGCTGCACTTCCTAACCTCCTGGTATGACCATATTAGAGACACATATTTCCCTCAGATTACACAGACCCACAAAGATTTCGAAAACAAATCCAATTTTGATAAACTCCCATATCTACTGGGTGAAATTCCACAGTGTGCCATCACAGCAGCAAGATGTGTGACCTGTTTCCACAAGAAAAGGTCAACCAGTGAACAACAAACACCATTGTAAATACAACCCATATTTAGAGAAAGAGCAGAGAGAGAGCAGAGATAGAGAGAGAGAGCAGAGAGAGAGAGAGCAGAGATAGAGAGAGAGAGAGAGAGCAGAGAGAGAGAGCAGAGATAGAGAGAGAGAGCAGAGAGAGATAGAGAGCAGAGAGCAGAGAGCAGAGAGAGAGAGCAGAGATAGAGAGAGAGAGAGAGCAGAGAGAGAGCAGAGAGAAAGAACAGAGAGAGAGAGAGAGAGAGAGAGAGCAGAGAGAGAGAGAGAGAGCAGAGAGAGAGAGAGCAGAGAGAGAGAGAGAGAGAGCAGAGAGAGAGAGCAGAGAGAGAGAGAGCAGAGATAGAGAGAGAGCAGAGAGAGAGCAGAGAGAGAGAGAGCAGAGAGAAAGAACAGAGAGAGAGAGAGTGAGAGCAGTAAAAGTATGTGTTTACTTCTGTTTGTTTCTCCCTTTGATTGAAAGGTTGTCACAGCAACACAGGTCACTACGGTAACAGGTGAGGTCTCAACGCATATGGTTGTTGGGTGACGTACAGTTTTAGCATTACAAAAGATAGGTTAGCACATGGACATGTGTGAGGATCTGTCTGGTGTGACCTTGAGATTGTTTAACATGGGAGAGAGGAAGATCACACAGCAGAACCCCCTGGATCCAGTCAGTGATTTTTACACAAAGCAATACGATGATCTTGAACAAAACACGTTTCTCTGTAAAGAGAGAATCTTTTGAAAGTGACTAAAGAGGTCTTTTTTTTCAACTTGTGGGACGTATAAATTATGAATGGAAAATTGCGCTCATTAAATCGTGTGTGTCTGTAAATGTGTATCTCAGTCAGTAGGACTGTTTGTATTGGATTATAGGCAGAGACTTGGCAGAGCCAGAACACATATTTAACTTTCAGATCAGTCAGAAATAGAACGCAGTAAACTCTGATCTTATGTAGAAATCTAGACCCATCACTGTAACTCCTCTTGTGGGTTGAGCCTCTGTCGCTGAGTCCTCTTTAACGTCCTCTCTCTGACTCCCGGTCTTTGCGGGAGAAAGGGGGGCAGGCATTGTAGCTCATCTGTAGGGGAACCAAGTTGGGGTCTATGTTTAGAGGGAGCCAAGTGCGACATGTGTTTCTGATCTTAACTCTCATGAACGTGGGCGCAACGACCCAGAACGGAGGAGTTAATGAAAGCTTCCACCTCTCCTCCCCTGTGGTCCTCTGGGGCCTAACGGTCAATAAAAACATCTCAGACTATTACAAACATTAACGGACATCAAGGATGTTCTGGTAGTGGTGCTGTTTCCTCTCTCTCTCTATTCTTCTTTCTCTACTCTTTCTCTCTCTCTCCACCCAGGATTACTATAAAGGGGACTGTAATGGGCACAGACGTCAATTCAAAGTTGATTCAACTTGTGAAATAACGTTGATTCAACTTGTGTGTGGCCAGGGGGGGGACGCTCTTTCTTAATATTTCACTTTACCACACCTCTTTCTCCTCTCTCTCTTTCTTAATATTTCACTTTGCCACACCTCTTTCTCCTCTCTCTCTTTCTTAATATTTCACTTTGCCACACCTCTTTCTCCTCTCTCTTTCTTAATATTTCACTTTGCCACACCTCTTTCTCTCTCTCTCTTTCTTAATATTTCACTTTGCCACACCTCTTTCTCCTCTCTCTCTTTCTTAATATTTCACTTTGCCACACCTCTTTCTCCTCTCTCTCTTTCTTAATATTTCACTTTGCCACACCTCTTTCTCCTCTCTCTCTTTCTTAATATTTCACTTTGCCACACCTCTTTCTCCTCTCTCTCTTTCTTAATATTTCACTTTGCCACACCTCTTTCTCCTCTCTCTCTTTCTTAATATTTCACTTTGCCACACCTCTTTCTCCTCTCTCTCTTTCTTAATATTTCACTTTGCCACACCTCTTTCTCTCTCTCTCTTTCTTAATATTTCACTTTGCCACACCTCTTTCTCCTCTCTCTCTTTCTTAATATTTCACTTTGCCACACCTCTTTCTCCTCTCTCTCTTTCTTAATATTTCACTTTGCCACACCTCTTTCTCTCTCTCTCTTTCTTAATATTTCACTTTGCCACACCTCTTTCTCTCTCTCTCTTTCTTAATATTTCACTTTGCCACACCTCTTTCTCCTCTCTCTCTTTCTTAATATTTCACTTTGCCACACCTCTTTTTGCCACACCTCTCTCTCTCTTTCTTAATATTTCACTTTGCCACACCTCTTTCTCTCTCTCTCTTTCTTAATATTTCTTAATATTTGCCACACCTCTTTCTCCTCTCTCTCTTTCTTAATATTTCACTTTGCCACACCTCTTTCTCCTCTCTCTCTTTCTTAATATTTCACTTTGCCACACCTCTTTCTCCTCTCTCTCTTTCTTAATATTTCACTTTGCCACACCTCTTTCTCCTCTCTCTCTTTCTTAATATTTCACTTTGCCACACCTCTTTCTCCTCTCTCTCTTTCTTAATATTTCACTTTGCCACACCTCTTTCTCCTCTCTCTCTTTCTTTCTAATTTCATATATTTATATTTTTATCCTCTACATTTCTACGCCTCAATAATCTCCCCCAGATGACTCCCTCACTCCTCCACCCCCCCATCTCTCCTCCTGTATGTGATTCTCTCGCTTGTGTACTTCCCCACAATCCACACAGGGCTTCAATTAAAGAACCTTCAATTAAGGGGATGGAACAAGGAAACGGACCACTTAAAAGGTGTCAGCATTAGTTACTGCATTACATTACAGTACACGTAAATACACTGCTCCTAATGGAGTACGTATATACATTAGTTACTGCATTACATTACAGTACACGTAAATACACAGGTCCTAATGGAGTACGTATATACATTAGTTACTGCATTACATTACATTACAGTACACGTAAATACACAGGTCCTAATGGAGTACGTATATACATTAGTTACTGCATTACATTACAGTACACGTAAATACACAGGTCCTAATGGAGTACGTATATGCATTAGTTACTGCATTACATTACATTACAGTACACGTAAATACACAGGTCCTAATGGAGTACGTATATACATTAGTTACTGCATTACATTACATTACAGTACACGTAAATACACAGGTCCTAATGGAGTACGTATATGCATTAGTTACTGCATTACATTACAGTATACGTAAATACACAGGTCCTAATGGAGTACGTATATGCATTAGTTACTGCATTACATTACAGTACACGTAAATACACAGGTCCTAATGGAGTACCTATATACATTAGTTACTACATTACAGTACATTACAGTACACGTAAATACACCGGTCCTAATGGAGTACGTATATACATTAGTTACTGCATTACATTACAGTACAGTACACGTAAATACACTGGTCCTAATGGAGTACGTATATACATTAGTTACTGCATTACATTACAGTACAGTACACGTAAATACACTGGTCCTAATGGAGTACGTATATACATTAGTTACTGCATTACATTACAGTACAGTACACGTAAATACACTGGTCCTAATGGAGTACGTATATACATTAGTTACTGCATTACATTGCATTACAGTACATGTAAATACACCGGTCCTAATGGAGTACGTATATGCATTAGTTACTGCATTACATTACAATACACGTAAATACACTGGTCCTAATGGAGTACGTATATACATTAGTTACTGATTTACATTACAGTACAGTACACGTAAATACACTGGTCCTAATGGAGTACGTATATACATTAGTTACTGCATTACATTACAGTACAGTACACGTAAATACACTGGTCCTAATGGAGTACGTATATACATTAGTTAATGCATTACATTACATTACAGTACACGTAAATACACCAGTCCTAATGGAGTACGTATATACATTAGTTACTGCATTAAATTACAGTACAGTACACGTAAATACACTGGTCCTAATGGAGTACGTATATACATTAGTTACTGCATTACATTACAGTACACGTAAATACACTGGTCCTAATGGAGTACGTATATACATTAGTTACTGCATTACATTACAGTACAGTACACGTAAATACACTGGTCCTAATGGAGTACGTATATACATTAGTTACTGCATTACATTACAGTACAGTACACGTAAATACACTGGTCCTAATGGAGTACGTATATACATTAGTTACTGCATTACATTACATTACAGTACACGTAAATACACCTGTCCTAATGGAGTACATATATACATTAGTTACTGCATTAAATTACAGTACAGTACACGTAAATACACTGGTCCTAATGGAGTACGTATATACATTAGTTACTAAATTACATTACAGTACAGTACACGTAAATACACTGGTCCTAATGGAGTACGTATATACATTAGTTACTGCATTACATTACAGTACAGTACACGTAAATACACCGGTCCTAATGGAGTACGTATATACATTAGTTACTGCATTACATTACATTACAGTACACGTAAATACACCGGTCCTAATGGAGTACGTATATACATTAGTTACTGCATTACATTACAGTACAGTACACGTAAATACACCGGTCCTAATGGAGTACGTATATACATTAGTTACTGCATTACATTACATTTCAGTACACATAAATACACCGGTCCTAATGGAGTACGTATATGCATTAGTTACTGCATTACATTACAGTACACGTAAATACACTGGTCCTAATGGAGTACGTATATACATTAGTTACTGCATTACATTACAGTACACGTAAATACACTGGTCCTAATGGAGTACGTATATACATTAGTTACTGCATTACATTACATTACAGTACACGTAAATACACCAGTCCTAATGGACTACGTATATACATTAGTTACTGCATTAAATTACAGTACAGTACACGTAAATACACTGGTCCTAATGGAGTACGTATATACATTAGTTACTAAATTACATTAAATTACAGTACACGTAAATACACTGGTCCTAATGGAGTATGTACATACATTAGTTACTGCATTACATTACAGTACAGTACACGTAAATACACAGGTCCTAATGGAGTACATATATACATTAGTTACTGCATTACATTACATTACAGTACACGTAAATACACCGGTCCTAATGGAGTACGTATATACATTAGTTACTGCATTACATTACAGTACACGTAAATACACTGGTCCTAATGGAGTACGTATATACATTAGTTACTGCATTACATTACAGTACAGTACACGTAAATACACTGGTCCTAATGGAGTACGTATATACATTAGTTACTGCATTACATTACATTACAGTACACGTAAATACACCGGTCCTAATGGAGTACGTATATACATTAGTTACTGCATTACATTACAGTAAAGTACACGTAAATACACCGGTCCTAATGGAGTACGTATATACATTAGTTACTGCATTACATTACATTTCAGTACACGTAAATACACCGGTCCTAATGGAGTACGTATATGCATTAGTTACTGCATTACATTACAGTACACGTAAATACACTGGTCCTAATGGAGTACGTATATACATTAGTTACTGCATTACATTACAGTACAGTACACGTAAATACACTGGTCCTAATGGAGTACGTATATACATTAGTTACTGCATTACATTACAGTACAGTACACGTAAATACACTGGTCCTAATGGAGTACGTATATACATTAGTTACTGCATTACATTACAGTACAGTACACGTAAATACACTGGTCCTAATGGAGTATGTATATACATTAGTTACTGCATTACATTACAGTACAGTACACGTAAATACACTGGTCCTAATGGAGTACGTATATGCATTAGTTACTGCATTACATTACATTACAGTACACGAAAATACACTGGTCCTAATGGAGTATGTATATATACATTAGTTACTGCATTACATTACAGTAGAGTACACGTAAATACACTGGTCCTAATGGAGTACGTATATACATTAGTTACTGCATTACATTACAGTACAGTACACGTAAATACACTGGTCCTAATGGAGTACGTATATACATTAGTTACTGCATTACATTACATTACAGTACACGTAAATACACCGGTCCTAATGGAGTACGTATATACATTAGTTACTTCATTACATTACATTACAGTACACGTAAATACACTGGTCCTAATGGAGTACGTATATACATTAGTTACTGCATTACATTACAGTACAGTACACATAAATACACTGGTCCTAATGGAGTACGTATATACATTAGTTACTGCATTACATTACATTACAGTACACGTAAATACACCAGTCCTAATGGAGTACGTATATACATTAGTTACTGCATTAAATTACAGTACAGTACACGTAAATACACTGGTCCTAATGGAGTACGTATATACATTAGTTACTAAATTACATTACATTACAGTACACGTAAATACACTGGTCCTAATGGAGTACGTATATACATTAGTTACTGCATTACATTACAGTACAGTACACGTAAATACACCGGTCCTAATGGAGTACGTATATACATTAGTTACTGCATTACATTACAGTACACGTAAATACACCAGTCCTAATGGAGTACGTATATACATTAGTTACTGCATTACATTACAGTACACGTAAATACACCGGTCCTAATGGAGTACCTATATACATTAGTTACTGCATTACATTACATTACAGTACATGCAAATACACCGGTCCTAATGGAGTACGTATATACATTAGTTACTGCATTACATTACAGTACACGTAAATACACCGGTCCTAATGGAGTACGTATATGCATTGGGATCAGTACATCTTTGAACTTTCCATCATGTCTGTTGTGTAATTATAATCTGGTGTAATTGTTGTCCAGATAACTTCCTGATAAGAGGTCTTATAAATATGCCTGGTTCACCCCACTTATCCTTTAAAGACTGGTGTTTATGACCTCTATGTTCCACTTATCCTTTAAATACTGTGTTTATGACATTTGAGTAGCATGTTCTTTTTTTAAATGTTGTCAACCGAGATTTATGGATATTATATAGCATATTATTGAAAAAAAATTAAATGTACTGTGTAACATGTAATATTACTGTCATCTGATGAAGATTTTCAAAAGGTTAGTGAATTATTTATTTTTTAATCCTACTTTTAAATTTAATTTTTTCTGGGACAAAATGGCCGCCGCTTGCCTTTTGTTTCGGTGGTGATCTAATATAAATATGTGCTATGTTTTCGCCGTAAAACATTTTAGAAATCTGACTTGCTGGGTAGATAAACAACTTGTTTATCTTTCATTTGAGCTATTTTACTTGTTAATGTGTGGAAGTTAAATATTTTTAGGAATATTTTTTCGCATTGTGCGTTATGCTAATGTGCTTGAGCCGTAGTCACGATCCCGGATCCGGGAGAGGGGGCTCTAAGAGGTTAATTAAAGACTGTGTTTATGACCTCTATGTTCCACTTATCCTTTAAAGACTGTGTTTCTGACCTCTATGTTCCACTTATCCTTTAAAGACTGTGTTTATGACCTCTATGTTCCACTTATCCTTTAAAGACTGTGTTTATGACCTCTATGTTCCACTTATCCTTTAAAGACTGTGTTTATGACCTCTATGTTCCACTTATCCTTTAAATACTGTGTTTCTGACCTCTACGTTCCACTTATCCTTTAAAGACTGTGTTTATGACCTCTATGTTCCACTTATCCTTTAAATACTGTGTTTCTGACCTCTACGTTCCACTTATCCTTTAAAGACTGTGTTTATGACCTCTACGTTCCACTTATCCTTTAAAGACTGTGTTTATGACCTCTATGTTCCACTTATCCTTTAAAGACTGTGTTTATGACCTCTACGTTCCACTTATCCTTTAAATCAAATCAAATCAAATCAAATGTATTTATATAGCCCTTCGTACATCAGCTGATATCTCAAAGTGCTGTACAGAAACCCAGCCTAAAACCCCAAACAGCAAGCAATGCAGGTGTAGAAGCACGGTGGCTAGGAAAAACTCCCTAGAAAAGCCAAAACCAAGGAAGAAACCTAGAGAGGAACCAGGCTATGTGGGTTGGCCAGTCCTCTTCTGGCTGTGCCGGGTGGAGATTATAACAGAACATGGCCAAGATGTTCAAATGTTCATAAATGACCAGCATGGTCGAATAATAATAAGGCAGAACAGTTGAAACTGGAGCAGCAGCACAGTCAGGTGGACTGGGGACAGCAAGGAGTCATCGTGTCAGGTAGTCCTGGGGCACGGTCCTAGGGCTCAGGTCTGGAGCAGCAGCATGGCCAGGTGGACTGGGGACAGCAAGGAGTCATCATGTCAGGTAGTCCTGGGGCATGGTCCTAGGGCTCAGGTCAGTTGAAACTGGAGCAGCAGCATGGCCAGGTGGACTGGGGACAGCAAGGAGTCATCATGTCAGGTAGTCCTGGGGCATGGTCCTAGGGCTCAGGTTCTCCGAGAGAGAGAAAGAAAGAGAGAAGGAGAGAATTAGAGAACGCACACTTAGATTCACACAGGACACCGAATAGGACAGTAGAAGTACTCCAGATATAACAAACTGACCCTAGCCCCCCGACACATAAACTACTGCAGCATAAATACTGGAGGCTGAGACAGGAGGGGTCAGGAGACACTGTGGCCCCATCTGAGGACACCCCCGGACAGGGCCAAACAGGAAGGATATAACCCCACCCACTTTTCCAAAGCACAGCCCCCACACCACTAGAGGGATATCTCAACCACCAACTTACCAATACTGTGTTTATGACCTCTATGTTCCACTTATCCTTTAAATACTGTGTTTCTGACCTCTATGTTCCACTTAGCCTTTAAAGACTGTGTTTATGACCTCTATGTTCCACTTATCCTTTAAAGACTGTGTTTATGACCTCTATGTTCCACTTATCCTTTAAAGACGGTGTTTATGACCTCTATGTTCCACTTATCCTTTAAAGACTGTGTTTATGACCTCTATGTTCCACTTAGCCTTTAAAGACTGTGTTTATGACCTCTATGTTCCACTTAGCCTTTAAAGACTGTGTTTATGACCTCTATGTTCCACTTATCCTTTAAAGACTGTGTTTCTGACCTCTATGTTCCACTTATCCTTTAAAGACTGTGTTTATGACCTCTATGTTCCACTTATCCTTTAAAGACTGTGTTTCTGACCTCTATGTTCCACTTATCCTTTAAAGACTGTGTTTATGACCTCTATGTTCCACTTATCCTTTAAATACTGTGTTTATGACCTCTATGTTCCACTTATCCTTTAAAGACTGTGTTTATGACCTCTATGTTCCACTTATCCTTTAAAGACTGTGTTTATGACCTCTATGTTCCACTTATCCTTTAAATACTGTGTTTATGACCTCTATGTTCCACTTATCCTTTAAAGACTGTGTTTATGACCTCTATGTTCCACTTATCCTTTAAAGACTGTGTTTATGACCTCTACTTTCCACTTATCCTTTAAAGACGGTGTTTATGACCTCTACGCTGGCGCTACAACCTGGGATAAAGTGTTAAAGCCATTACCACGTCCCCAAAGTGATATAGCAGGTGAGGCTGGAGCCTTCCTCGGGAAAGAGGCCATTTTGGAATCAATTCTGAGTGATGGAAAACACCAGTGTTGACTTTATGGCCATTTATGACACAGACGGAGATAACTTTCCATATTCAGGCTGGGATGAGAGGGGAATGTGGGTTCTCTCTAACATCATCCCCTCCAGCCCTCCAACCAGCAGATGAGATGAGGTTGTTTACTTTCAGTAAAATGAATAAAACTGATTTGTTTAGTTAATGTGTCTGCAATGCTTTATCCTTCCTTCCTTGTGCACTGTGTAAGCCTCTCTGGTGTCGAAGATATTAGCTGGGCCGTTCCTTGGGGGTGGTGTAAAATTACACTCATTGTCAAGAGGAATCCTAGTGGAAAATATAACATGCCTGAATAAATAGACCCCCTGTAAGCAATCAGCATGAAATCCCATTGTCACGCCCTGATCTGTTCCTCCTGTCCTTGTGATTGTCTCCACTCCCCCCTCCAGGTGTCGCCCATCTTCAACATGATCCCCTGTGTATTTATACCCGTGTTCTCGGTTTGTTGGATGCCAGTTTGTTTTGTTTGTCAAGCTTACCAGCTCCTATCTTTTCCCCATCCTCTCTTTATCTTTTTCTCATTCTCCTGGTTTTTGTCCCTTGCCTGTCCTGACCCTGTACCTGCCTGACCACTCTAACTGACCCTGTAACTGCCTGCCTGACCACTCTGCCTGACCCTGTAACCGCTGCCTGACCACTCTAACTGACCCTGTAACCGCTGCCTGACCACTCTAACTGACCCTGTAACCGCCTGCCTGACCCTGTAACTGCCTGCCTGACCACTCTGCCTGACCCTGTAACCGCTGCCTGACCACTCTAACTGACCCTGTAACCGCTGCCTGACCACTCTAACTGACCCTGTAACCGCTGCCTGACCACTCTAACTGATCCTGTAACCGCCTGTCTGACCCTGTAACTGCCTGCCTGACCACTCTAACTGACCCTGTAACTGCCTGCCTGACCACTCTAACTGACCCTGTAACTGCCTGTCTGACCACTCTAACTGACCCTGTAACTGCCTGCCTGACCACTCTAACTGACCCTGTAACCGCCTGCCTGACCCTGTAACTGCCTGCCTGACCACTCTAACTGACCCTGTAACCGCCTGCCTGACCACTCTAACTGACCCTGTAACCGCCTGTCTGACCACTCTAACTGACCGTGTACCTGCCTGCCTGACCACTCTGCCTGACCCTGTACCTGCCTGCCTGACCACTCTTCCTGACCCTGACCCTGCCTGACCACTCTGCCTGACCCTGTACCCGCCTGCCTGACCACTCTTCCTGACCCTGTACCCGCCTGCCTGACCACTCTGCCTGACCCTGTAACTGCCTGCCTGACCCTGTACCCGCCTGCCTGACCACTCTGCCTGACCCTGTACCTGCCTGCCTGACCACTCTGTCTGTCCCTGAACACTCTGCCTTACCCTGTACCCACCTGCCTGACCACTTTTCCCGACCCTGACCCTGAGCCTGCCTGACCACTCTGCCTGTCCCTGTACCCGCCTGCCTGACCACACTGCCTGTCCCTGTACCCGCCTGCCTGACCACTCTGCCTGTCCCTGTACCCACCTGCCTGACCACTCTGCCTGTCCCTGTACCCGCCTGCCTGACCACTCTGCCTGACCCTGTACCTGCCTGCCTGACTACTCTGCCTGACCCTGTACCTGCCTGCCTGACCACTCTGCCGGTCCCTGTACCCGGCTGCCTGACCACTCTGCTGGTCCCTGACCCTGAGCCTGCCTGACCACTCTGCCTGACCACTCTGCCGGTCCCTGAGCCTGAGCCTGCCTGGCCACTCTGCCTGTCCCTGAGCCTGCCTGACCACTCTGCCTGACCCTGAGCCTGCCTGACCACTCTGCCCGTCCCTGAGCCTGCCTGACCACTCTGCCCGTCCCTGAGCCTGTCTGACCACTCTGCCTGACCCTGAGCCTGCCTGACCACTCTGCCTGACCACTCTGCCGGTCCCTGACCCTGAGCCTGCCTGACCACTCTGCCTGACCACTCTGCCGGTCCCTGAGCCTGCCTGACCACTCTGCCTGACCACTCTGCCGTTCCCTGACCCTGAGCCTGCCTGACCACTCTGCCGGTCCCTGACCCTGAGCCTGCCTGACCACTCTGCCGGTCCCTGACCCTGAGCCTGCCTGACCACTCTGCCTATCCCTGAGGCTGCCTGACCACTCTTCCTGTCCCTGACCCTGAGCCTGCCTGACCACTCTGCCCGTCCCTGAGCCTGCCTGACCACTCTGCCTATCCCTGAGCCTGCCTGACCACTCTGCCTGTCCCTGACCCTGAGCCTGCCTGACCACTCTGCCCGTCCCTGAGCCTGCCTGACCACTCTGCCTGACCCTGAGCCTGCCTGACCACTCTGCCTGACCACTCTGCCTGACCACTCTGCCGGTCCCTGACCCTGAGCCTGCCTGACCACTCTGCCTGACCACTCTGCCTGACCCTGAGCCTGCCTGACCACTCTGCCTGACCACTCTGCCGGTCCCTGACCCTGAGCCTGCCTGATGACTCTGCCGGTCCCTGACCCTGACCCTGAGCCTGCCTGACGACTCTGCCGGTCCCTGACCCTGACCCTGAGCCTGCCTGACGACTCTGCCGGTCCCTGACCCTGACCCTGAGCCTGCCTGACGACTCTGCCGGTCCCTGAGCCTGACCCTGACCCTGACCCTGAGCCTGCCTGACCACTCTGCCGGTCCCTGACCCTGACCCTGACCCTGACCCTGACCCTGAGCCTGACCCTGAGCCTGACCCTGACCCTGAGCCTGACCCTGAGCCTGACCCTGACCCTGAGCCTGAGCCTGACCCTGACCCTGACCCTGACCCTGAGCCTGCCCCTGAGCCTGACCCTGAGCCTGCCTGACCACTCTGCCGGTCCCTGACCCTGACCCTGACCCTGAGCCTGACCCTGAGCCTGACCCTGACCCTGACCCTGAGCCTGACCCTGAGCCTGACCCTGACCCTGACCCTGACCCTGAGCCTGACCCTGACCCTGACCCTGAGCCTGACCCTGACCCTGAGCCTGACCCTGACCCTGACCCTGACCCTGAGCCTGAGCCTGACCCTGACCCTGAGCCTGACCCTGAGCCTGACCCTGACCCTGACCCTGACCCTGCCTGCCGTCCTGTACCTTTTGCCCTACTCTGGAAAATCGACCCCTGCCTGCCTTGACCTGTCGTTTGCCTTCTGTTGTTACAATAAACATTGTTACTTCACACAGTCTGCACTTGGGTCTTACCTTGATACCTGATACCCATGAGGTTTGTTAATGCTTGTGTCTTGTACCGTGTCTTGTACTTAGAGGAACGAATAAAAAAAGAAAACAAGAGAATGTATGATACTTTTAATACCAGATTATTTTATTTCATACATTTCCGAATTATTTTAAGTGTGAGTTTATTTTGTAATTTCAAACATCATGAAAATAATAATCTCAAAATCCCCCCGGAAATATTTTTCACCAGCAGGAATTTGGAGAAGAAAGTTTTTTTTACAATCACAAAATAATAATAAAAGCATTGACCTTTACAAGTCGGTTACTACAAAAGAAGCCATGTCTTAACTGACCTCAAACTACCCCAGGTTGGTTTGCTACTTAACTGACCTCAAACTACCCCAGGTTGGTTTGCTACTTAACTGACAACTGACCTCAAACTACCCCAGGATGGTTTTCTACTTAACTGACCTCAAACTACCCCAGGTTGGTTTGCTACTTAACTGACCTCAAACTACCCCAGGTTGTTTTTCTACTTAACTGACCTCAAACTACCTCAGCATGGTTTGCTACTTAACTGACCTCAAACTACCCCAGCATGGTTTGCTACTTAACTGACCTCAAACTACCCCAGGTTGGTTTGCTACTTAACTGACCTCAAACTACCCCAGCATGGTTTGCTACTTAACTGACCTCAAACTACCCCAGCACGGTTTGCTACTTAACTGACCTCAAACTACCCCAGCATGGTTTTCTACTTAACTGACCTCAAACTATCCCAGCATGGTTTGCTACTTAACTGACCTCAAACTACCCCAGCATGGTTTTCTACTTAACTGACCTCAAACTACCCCAGCATGGTTTGCTACTTAACTGACCACAAACTACCTCAGCATGGTTTGCTACTTAACTGACCTCAAACTACCCCAGCATGGTTTGCTACTTAACTGACCTCAAACTACCCCAGCATGGTTTGCTACTTAACTGACCTCAAACTACCCCAGCATGGTTTTCTACTTAACTGACCTCAAACTATCCCAGCATGGTTTGCTACTTAACTGACCTCAACCTCCCCAGCTAGAGTTTGTATTTCACCCTGACCCATTGTTGGCCCTTGGTATCATCACAGGACCAGACATGATTGTATCAGCCTGCCGTAATGCCAGAACTCTGTCTTTTAAGACACACATGGCGCTAAAACAGATCAGAAGAGAATGTCTCTTTCACCTTCCTCTTTCCAGCCTGGCCGTAAACGCGGACATTCCTTTGTGTTTAGAGGCTGACTCAGTTTATCCAACAAGAGAGAGGGTGTGTCTGTCTGCTCAGGGATAAAAACAAATGAATACCTACAGTGACCTTGGGGATATACAAAAAAATGGAAATTGGGAATTGCATCCTCTTCAGAGTTGTCTTGGTTCATCCTCTTGGTTCATCCTCTTGGTTCATCCTCTTGGTTCATCCTCTTCAGAGTTGTCTTGGTTCATCCTCTTGGTTCATCCTCTTGGTTCATCCTCTTGGTTCATCCTCTTCAGAGTTGTCTTGGTTCATCCTCTTGGTTCATCCTCTTGGTTCATCCTCTTCAGAGTTGTCTTGGTTCATCCTCTTTAGAGTTGTCTTGGTTCATCCTCTTGGTTCATCCTCTTCAGAGTTGTCTTGGTTCATCCTCTTGGTTCATCCTCTTCATAGTTGTCTTGGTTCATCCTCTTGGTTCATCCTCTTCAGAGTTGTCTTGGTTCATCCTCTTGGTTCATCCTTTTCAGAGTTGTCTTGGTTCATCCTCTTGGTTCATCCTCTTCAGAGTTGTCTTGGTTCATCCTCTTGGTTCATCCTTTTCATAGTTGTCTTGGTTCATCCTCTTGGTTCATCCTCTTCAGAGTTGTCTTGGTTCATCCTCTTGGTTCATCCTCTTCAGAGTTGTCTTGGTTCATCCTCTTGGTTCATCCTCTTGGTTCATCCTCTTGGTTCATCCTCTTGGTTCATCCTCTTTAGAGTTGTCTTGGTTCATCCTCTTGGTTCATCCTCTTCAGAGTTGTCTTGGTTCATCCTCTTGGTTCATCCTCTTGGTTCATCCTCTTGGTTCATCCTCTTGGTTCATCCTCTTCAGAGTTGTCTTGGTTCATCCTCTTGGTTCATCCTCTTCAGAGTTGTCTTGGTTCATCCTCTTTAGAGTTGTCTTGGTTCATCCTCTTGGTTCATCCTCTTCAGAGTTGTCTTGGTTCATCCTCTTGGTTCATCCTCTTCAGAGTTGTCTTGGTTCATCCTCTTGGTTCATCCTCTTCAGAGTTGTCTTGGTTCATCATCTTGGTTCATCCTTTTCAGAGTTGTCTTGGTTCATCCTCTTGGTTCATCCTCTTGGTTCATACTTTTCAGAGTTGTCTTGGTTCATCCTCTTGTTTCATCCTCTTCAGAGTTGTCTTGGTTCATCCTCTTGGTTCATCCTCTTCAGAGTTGTCTTGGTTCATCCTCTTGGTTCATCCGCTTGGTTCATCCTCTTCAGAGTTGTCTTGGTTCATTAAAGCTCTAAACTGTGCATCCACAACGTAATATGTAACATGGTCTGACTTCATCACAAGAATAAGATATTGGTTTTAGAGTGTCTGACTCATTGAACAGCTGTCACAAACACAGCGTTGCTTCAACCATGTCATGGTAGCAAAGCCAGGAGCAGATGTGGAGAGTGTCTATATTTCCACTACATCCAGCTCCAGAGGACAGAGCCTCTATTATACTGTTGTGACATTGATTTTGGAGCGACTTAAGGATGTTAGAAACTGATGGTGATATGCTTGACCATCAACATCCATTCTAAAGTGGAAAACTAAACCCCCAGATGTGTCTGTAAAGGAGACTGTAAAGGGGACTGTACATTGTACTGTAAATGGGACTGTAAATTTACCTGTAAAGTTTTTTATTTTTTTATTTTTTTATTTCACCTTTATTTAACCAGGTAGGCTAGTTGAGAACAAGTTCTCATTTGCAACTGTGACCTGGCCAAGATAAAGCATAGCAGTGGGGGGAGTCTATATACAATGTGTGCAAAAGGCATGAGGTAGGCGAATAATTACAATTTTGCAGTGATAAATGATCAGATGGTCATGTACAGGTAGAGATATTGGTGTGCAAAAGAGCAGAAGAGTAAATAAATAAAAACAGTATGGGGATGAGGTAGGTGAAAATGGGTGGGCTATTTACCAATAGACTATGTACAGCTGCAGCGATCGGTTAGCTGCTCAGATAGCTGATGTTTGAAGTTGGTGAGGGAGATAAAAGTCTCCAACTTCAGCGATTTTTGCAATTCGTTCCAGTCACAGGCAGCAGAGTACTGGAACGAAAGGCGGCCGAATGAGGTGTTGGCTTTAGGGATGATCAGTGAGATACACCTGCTGGAGCGTGTGCTACGGATGGGTGTTGCCATCGTGACCAGTGAACTGAGATAAGGCGGAGCTTTACCTAGCATGGACTTGTAGATGACCTGGAGCCAGTGGGTCTGGCGACGAATATGTAGCGAGGGCCAGCCGACTAGAGCATACAAGTCGCAGTGGTGGGTGGTATAAGGTGCTTTAGTGACAAAACAGATGGCACTGTGATAGACTGCATCCAGTTTGCTGAGTAGAGTGTTGGAAGCCATTTTGTAGATGACATCGCCGAAGTCGAGGATCGGTAGGATAGTCAGTTTTACTAGGGTAAGCTTGGCGGCGTGAGTGAAGGAGGCTTTGTTGCGGAATAGAAAGCCGACTCTTGATTTGATTTTCGATTGGAGATGTTTGATATGAGTCTGGAAGGAGAGTTTGCAGTCTAGCCAGACACCTAGGTACTTATAGATGTCCACATATTCAAGGTCGGAACCATCCAGGGTGGTGATGCTAGTCGGGCATGCGGGTGCAGGCAGCGATCGGTTGAAAAGCATGCATTTGGTTTTACTAGCGTTTAAGAGCAGTTGGAGGCCAGTTGCATGTAAAGTTGCCTGAAAATGAGATTGTAAAGAAGACTGTAAAGGGGACTGTAACTGAGACTGTAAAGCAGACTGTAAATGGGACTGTAAATGAGACTGTAATGGAGACTGTAAAGGGACTGTATATGGGACTGTAAAGTTTCCTATAAATGAGACTGTAAATAAGACTGTGAAGGGGAATGTAAAGGAGAATATGAAGGGCACTGTAAAGGGGTCTGTAAATTAGAATATAAAGGGGACTGTAAAGGAGACTGTAAAGGATACTGTAACGTGTACTGTAAAGTGAATGGTAAATGAACTATAACAGGGACTGTAACGGAGACTGTAAACGGGACTGTACAGTGGACTGTACAGTGGACTGTAAAGGGGGACTGTAAAAGGGGACTGTAAATGAGACTAAACAGCATACTATAACAGGAACTGTAAAGAAGACTATAAAGTGAACAGTAAAGGGACTGTAAAGGGACTGTACAGTAGACTGTAAAGGGGACTGTAAAGGGGACTGTACAGTAGACTGTAAAGGGGACTGCAAAGGGGAATGTAAATGAGACTGTAAAGGGGGCTGTACAGTAGACTGGAAAGGGGACTGTAGAGGAGACTGTAAAGGGGACTGTAGAGGAGATTGTAAAGGGGACTGTAGAGGAGACTGTAAAGGGGTCTGTAGAGGAGACTGTAAAGGGGACTGTAGAGGAGACTGTAAAGGGGACTGTAGAGGAGAATGTAAAGGGAACTGTAAATGAGACTGTAAAGGGGACTGTAGAGGAGACTGTAAAGGGTACTGTAGAGGAGACTGTAAAGGGGACTGTACAGTAGACTTTAAAGGGGACTGTAAATGAGACTGTAAAGGGGACTGTAAAGGGGACTGTAGAGGAGACTGTAAAGGTGACTGTACAGTAGACTCTAAATGGGACTGTAAATGAGACTGTAAAGGGGACTGTAAAGGGGACTGTACAGTAGATTGTAAAGGGGACTGTAAAGGGGACTGTACAGTAGACCCTAAAGGGGACTGTAGAGGAGACTGTAGAGGAGACTGTAAAGGGGACTGTACAGTAGACCCTAAAGGGGACTGTAGAGGAGACTGTAAAGGGGACTGTAAAGGGGACTGTAGAGGAGACTGTAAAGGGGACTGTAGAGGAGACTGTAAAGGGGACTGTAAATGAGACTGTAAATGGGACTGTAGAGGAGACTGTAAAGGGGACTGTAGAGGAGACTGTAAAGGGGACTGTAAAGGGGACTGTAGAGGAGACTGTAAAGGGGACTGTAAAGGGGACTGTACAGTAGACTCTAAAGGGGACTGTAAATGAGACTGTAAAGGGGACTGTAGATCATTGGACTTTCTTGGAATCTAGTGATTCATTCTCCCGGGGACAAACAGACGAGCCAGGGATGAGGATGGGAGTGGGTTAGAAAGGAAAAGTTTCCAGTTCTCAGATTTACCTCACTCTCCCTAGAGGGGGAGAGGGGTGTGTATGTACCTCATCCTCCCTAGAGTGGGAGAGGGGTGTGTATGTACCTCACCCTCCCTAGAGGGGGAGAGGGGTGTGTATGTACCTCATCCTCCCTAGAGGGGGAGAGGGGTGTGTATGTACCTCACCCTCCCTAGAGGGGGAGAGGGGTGTGCATGTACCTCACCCTCCCTAGTGGGGGAGAGGGGTGTGTATGTACCTCACCCTCCCTAGAGGGGGAGAGGGGTGTGTATGTACCTCACCCTCCCTAGAGGGGGAGAGGGGTGTGTATGTACTTCACCCTCCCTAGAGTGGGAGAGGGGTATATATGTACCTCACCCTCCCTAGAGGGGGAGAGGGGTGTGCATGTACCTCACCCTCCCTAGTGGGGGAGAGGGGTGTGTATGTACCTCACCCTCCCTAGAGGGGGAGAGGGGTGTGTATGTACCTCATCCTCCCTAGAGGGGGAGAGGGGTGTGTATGTACCTCACCCTCCCTAGAGGGGGAGGGGTGTGCACCTCACCCTCCCTAGAGGGGAGAGGGGTGTGTATGTACCTCACCCTCCCTAGAGGGGAGAGGGGGGTACCTCACCCTCCCTAGAGGGGAGATTTGCCTCACCCTCCCTAGAGTGGGAGAGGGGTATATATTTGCCTCACCCTCCCTAGAGTGGGAGAGGGATATATATTTGCCTCACCCTCCCTAGAGTGGGAGAGGGGTATATATTTGCCTCACCCTCCCTAGAGTGGGAGAGGGGTATATATTTGCCTCACCCTCCCTAGAGTGGGAGAGCGGTATATATTTGCCTCACCCTCCCTAGAGTGGGAGAGGGGTATATATTTGGGAGGGATTGGCTTGTGACTCACCCCTACATCCCCTACACCACCCTTAGCAGGGATGAGATACGATGGGTGCAAACTGCTTTTTCAACTACAGTGAAGTTAGAGCTCTGCATTAATTCACCGATGAACTCTGCCCTAACTCACTGATGAACTCTGCCCTAACTCACTGATGAACTCTGCCCTAACTCACTGATGAACTCTGCATTCATTCACCGTTGAACTCTGCCCTAACTCAGTGATGAGCTCTGCATTAATTCACTGATGAACTCTGCCCTAACTCACTGATGAACTCTGCCCTAACTCACTGATGAACTCTGCCCTAACTCACTGATGAACTCTGCCTTAACTCACTGATGCCGTGATACATTATTGCCAACAAGGGAAGGAGGAAGGGAAGGTAGAACGGAGAGAGGAACGGGTGATAGGACTTACTATCTGTCCTGTGGAGTATTAATCCTGATGGAACGGGTGATAGGACTTACTATCTGTCCTGTGGAGTATTAATCCTGATGGAACGGGGTGATAGGACTTACTATCTGTCCTGTGGAGTATTAATCCTGATGGAACGGGGTGATATGGTTTACTATCTGTCCTGTGGAGTATTAATCCTGATGGATGGGGTGATAGGACTTACTATCTGACCTGTGGAGTATTAATCCTGATGGAACGGGGTGATAGGACTTACTCTCTGTCCTGTGGAGTATTAATCCTGATGGAACGGGGTGATAGGACTTACTCTCTGTCCTGTGGAGTATTAATCCTGATGGAATGGGGTGATAGGACTTACTCTCTGTCCTGTGGAGTATTAATCCTGATGGATGGGGTGATAGGACTTACTATCTGTCCTGCGGAGTATTAATCCTGGTGGAACGGGGTGATAGGATTTACTCTCTGTCCTGTGGAGTATTAATCCTGATGGAACGGGGTGATAGGACTTACTATCTGTCCTGTGGAGTATTAATCCTGATGGAACGGGGTGATAGGACTTAATCTCTGTCCTGTGGAGTATTAATCCTGATGGAACGGGGTGATAGGACTTAATCTCTGTCCTGTGGAGTATTAATCCTGATGGAACGGGGTGATAGGACTTACTATCTGTCCTGTGGAGTATTAATCCTGATGGAACGGGGTGATAGGACTTACTATCTGTCCTGTGGAGTATTAATCCTGATGGAACGGGGTGATAGGACTTACTCTCTGTCCTGTGGAGTATTAATCCTGATAGAACAGGGTGATAGTAAGGCCTATCTGTCCTGTGGAGTATTAATCCTGATGGAACGGGGTGATAGGATTTACTCTCTGTCCTGTGGAGTATTGATCCTGATGGAACAGGGTGATATGACTTACTATCTGTCCTGTGGAGTATTAATCCTGATGGAACAGGGTGATAGTAAATCCTATCTGTCCTGTGGAGTATTAATCCTGATGGAATGGGGTGATAGTAAGTCCTATCTGTCCTGTGGATTATTAATCCTGATGGAACAGGGTGATAGTAAGTCATATCTGTCCTGTGGAGTATTAATCCTGATGGAACAGGGTGATAGTAAGTCCTATCTGTCCTGTGGATTATTAACTCTGCATTCTGACATGGTGCATCTCTCATGTGATTACTCAGACTGGACATGTAATCAGTGGTGTGAAGTACCTAAGGTATCTTTACTTTTACTCAAGTATGACAATTGGGTACTTTTTTCACCACTGCATGTAAGGGCATCAATCTGTCTACTCAAACTGTACATGTACGAGTATCAATTCACAGTAGTCAAAAAAGTTAAAGAGCACTGTACAGTAATGTCATTATTGATGTACCCATAAAGAAAACATTCCTTACAATATGGGTGCACTCAATCAAACTGCTGAGTGAATGAAGTCCAATACAACAACATTATGATGAAAATAGACTGCTGTAGTAGTGTGTTTAACAGAGTTCATATTTTACATGTTTGTGTTGCCTCTGTTGAATCTGTTCTGATTTGTTAGAGCTCTTGAAGCACCATGATTCAACCCAGTTGTTTTCTTTTTCCATTGATATTAGTCATTCACAAACCTCAGCATGAGTAGCTGCCTGTGGTCGAGTGAAAAGTGAATGTTTAGCCGTGAGTGGGGAAGCATGGATGTAAGCAGAGAGAGCACAACACCTGTTTACTCAGAGGAACAGGGTCATCCTCGGTGTTCTTAAAGCTGCTCATAGAAAACATCTGTTTTCCTCTATGAAACAAACTACTGCTCATAGAAAACATCTGTTTTCCTCCTCCTATGAAACAAACTACTGCTCATAGAAAACATCTGTTTTCCTCCTCCTATGAAACGAACTACTGCTCATAGAAAACATCTGTTTTCCACGAGGAGGTTTAAAGGTTCATTCGGGGCCCCGATCCATGTTGAGCTTTTTAGTCGTTTATTTAGTCTCAGATGTGAGTGTCGTGTCCCTGAATGTTTCCCCTTCTCTCAGTAGGAAGGGAGAAGAGAGAGGCCTGAGGAAGATCAGACGATTCCCGTGTCTGAGTTCATGTTGTTTTCCAAGCGTATTTTAATTGCGATTTATACAACCATATTCACAAATATCTCTCCACAGTGGACAGGCAGTCTGAGTTACCTCTTGGGGGTCAATAAAACACTGGACGGGCAGTCTGAGTTACCTCTTTGGGGTCAACAAAACACTGGACAGGCAGTCTGAGTTACCTCTTGGGGGTCAATAAAACACTGGACAGGCAGTCTGAGTTACCTCTTGGGGGTCAATAAAACACTGGACAGGCAGTCTGAGTTACCTCTTTGGGGTCAACAAAACACTGGACAGGCAGTCTGAGTTACCTCTTGGGGGTCAATAAAACACTGGACAGGCAGTCTGAGTTACCTCTTGGGGGTCAACAAAACACTGGACAGGCAGTCTGAGTGACGTATTGGGGGTCACCAACACAGTGGACTGAGTGACTCAGACTGCCTGTCCAGTGTTTTGTTGACCCCCAAGAGGTAACTCAGGAAACAGCAGAGGGAACACCCCCCTATCCACATCGATGGAACAGTAGTAGAGAGGGTAGCAAGTTTTAAGTTCCTCGGCATACACATCACAGACAATCTGAATTGGTCCACTCACACAGACAGCGTCGTGAAGAAGGCGCAGCAGCGCCTCTTCAACCTCAGGAGGCTGAAGAAATTCGGCTTGTCACAAAAGCACTCACAAACTTCTACAGATGCACAATCGAGAGCATCCTGGCGGGCTGTATCACCGCCTGGTACGGCAACTGCCCCGCCCTCAACCGTAAGGCTCTCCAGAGGGTAGTGAGGTCTGCACAACGCATCACCGGGGGCAAACTACCTGCCCTCCAGGACACCTACACCACCCGATGTTACAGGAAGGCCATAAAGATCATCAAGGACATCAACCACCCGAGCCACTGCCTGTTCACCCCCGCTATCATCCAGAAGGCGAGGTCAGTACAGGTGCATCAAAGCTGGGACCGAGAGACTGAAAAACAGCTTCTATCTCAAGGCCATCAGACTGTTAAACAGCCACCACTAACATTGAGTGGCTGCTGCCAACACACTGACATTGACACTGACCCAACTCCAGCCACTTTAATGATGGGAATTGATGGGAAATGATGTAAATATATCACTAGCCACTTTAAACAATGCTACCTTATATAATGTTACTTACCCTACATTATTCATCTCATATGCATACGTATATACTGTACTCTATATCATCGACTGCATCCTTATGTAATACATGTATCACTAGCCACTTTAACTATGCCACTTTGTTTACTTTGTCTACATACTCATCTCATATGTATATACTGTACTCGATACCATCTACTGTATGCTGCCCTGTACCATCACTCATTCATATATCCTTATGTACATATTCTTTATCCCCTTACACTGTGTATAAGACAGTAGTTTTGGAATTGTTAGTTAGATTACTTGTTGGTTATTACTGCATTGTCGGAACTAGAAGCACAAGCATTTCGCTACACTCGCATTAACATCTGCTAACCATGTGTATGTGACAAATAAAATTGGATTTGATTTGATTTGATTTGACTGGGCCGAGGTTCTGAGAGAGGTGTATCCACAGCTTACGGCCAAGGTGTCCTCTTGCAATAAGGACAAGAGCATTAAATGATTGTCAGGATATGACACTGATCCCAAAATAGTATCTGTTCATAAAGGATGATATGGCTCAGCTTCAGTCAAGTGGAGCATGTTTAAGACCACATTTGGCGGAGAATCTTACACTTTGTCTAACATCTTGAATCAGTCAGGATAGATTCCTCTGTGTGCTTAATAATGTTATGTCATTTATCTTGGTCAATCTGCTGGAAAACACATTTTACTTATTTCAATGGAGCTTAAGAGTCCTTTAGAGTCCTTTTGGGAGAGTTCTCTCATGCAAAATGTGCTTTAATGTCAGGTTCTCTTGTGAGGGGCAAGGAGTGTTATTAGTACCAGATGACAAAAAAAGAGTTTCAGTATGGTGAGAAGGAAAATAGACAGTACATCTCCCACCATTAAACAGAAACACGATCCCATGTAAGGAGCCAATATTTGCCCACTGTGCCATTTTCCATCATGGTTACTGTTATTGTAGCCTCTGTCGATGAGTTCTAAGAAGTCTATTATCTTTCGCGAGACCAATTCAATTTCTCAATATAATCGCAACATCTAAAGTTTTGGTTTCATGAGCTGAAATAAAAGATCCCAGAAATGTTCCATACTCACACAAAAAAAAGCTTTATTTCTCTCAAATTCTGTGCACAAATTTGTTTACTTCCCTGTTAGTGAGCATTTCTCCTTTATATCCACCTGACAGGTGTGGCATATCAAGAAGCTGATTAAACAGTGATCATTACACAGGTGCACCTTGTGCTGAGGACAAAAAAAAGGACACTCTAAAATGTGCAGTTTTGTCGCACAACACAATGCCACAGATGTCTCAAGTTTTGAGGGAGATTGCAAAACACAATTGCATTGTATCGATGGCAATTTCAATGCACAGAGAAACCGTGACGAGATCCTGAGGCCCATTTTCATGCCATTCATCCCCCGTCATCACCTCATGTTTCAGCATGATAGTGTATTTCTCAAAGATCTGTATGCAATTCCTGGAAGTTGAAAATGTCCCAGTTCTCTTGGCCTGTATACTCACCAGACATGTCACCCAATTGAGCATGTTTGGAATGCTCTGGAACGATGTGCACGACAGGGAATTCCAGTTCCCGCCAATATCCAGCAACTTTGCACAGCCATTGAAGAGGAGTGGGACAACATTCCACAGGCTACAAACAGCAGCCTGATCAACTCTGCGTGAAGAAGATGTGTCGCATAGCATGGAGCAAATGCTGGTCACACCAGATACTGACTGGTTTTCTAATCCACGCCCCTACCTTTTTTTAAAGGTATCTGTGACCAACTAATACATATCTTTATTCCCAGTCATGTGAAATCCATAGATTAGAGCCTAATGAATTTTTGTCAATTGACAGGTTTCCTTATATGAACTGTAACTCAGTAAAATCGTTGAAATTGTTGCATGTTGCGTTTTTATTTTTGTTCAGTATAATATACAATAGGTTCTCTAATCCCTATCAGAATGGCTGTGCGTCTACAGTCTAAGGGAAAACGGATTCACACAATGCATTCAGTTGATAAACAGAGAAAGAGATTAAAAGGAGAGAGAGATATAAAGAAAAACAGGTTCCCTGGTTTTGTTCCTGATGTATTCCATGTGAAGGGGCATGGGTAGGCAGTCAATCCCAGAGTTGACCTCTCACCTATCACAGTGTGAGGGTTCAGCAGGAAGCTGCAGGCATCAGGGGTCAGATGTGACAGCCAGGTTGTGCTGTGTTGATACAAAGATAAACAGTGCCTTGTCTTATAACTACAGACTGAAGAATGTAACTGTGTTTAATAAATGTCATCTGTCATAATAATCGAATAATACAAATAAGAAAATATATATATTATATATATTATATATGCCCATTAGCAGACACTTTTATCCAGAGTGAATTACAGTCATGCGTGCTTACATTTTACCTATGGGTGTCCCCAGCGGGAATCAAACCCACAATCCTGGTGTTGCAGCACCATTCAACTGCCATCTACCAACTGCTATCACACTGCTATCACTGCTATCAGACCGTTATCAGACCGTTATCATACTGCTATCAGAAGGTTATCATACTGCTATCAGACTGCTATCAGATGGTTATCATACTACTATCACACTGCTATCATACTGCTATCAGACTGCTATCAGATGGTTATCATGCTGCTATCAGACTGCTATCATACTGCTATCAGATGGTTATCATGCTGCTATCAGACTGCTATCAGACTGCTATCAGATGGTTATCATGCTGCTATCAGACTGCTATCAGACTGCTATCATACTGCTATCAGATGGTTATCATACTGCTATCAGACTGCTATCATACTGCTATCAGACTGCTATCATACTGCTATCAGACTGCTATCATACTGCTATCACACTGCTATCAGATGGTTATCATACTGCTATCAGATGGCTATCATACTGCTATCATACTGCTATCAGACTGCTATCATACTGCTATCAGACTGCTATCATACTGCTATCATACTGCTATCACACTGCTATCATACTGCTATCAGACTGCTATCATACTGCTATCGGACTGCTATCATACTGCTATCAGACTGCTATCAGATGGTTATCATACTGCTATCAGACTGCTATCAGATGGTTATCATACTGCTATCAGACGGCTATCATACTGCTATCAGACTGCTATCAGATGGTTATCATACTGCTATCAGACTGCTATCATACTGCTATCAGACTGCTATCATACTGCTATCAGACTGCTATCATACTGCTATCAGACTGCTATCACATGGTTATCATACTGCTATCAGACGGCTATCATACTGCTATCAGACTGCTATCAGATGGTTATCATACTGCTATCAGACGGCTATCGTACTGCTATCAGACTGCTATCATACTGCTATCAGATGGTTATCATGCTGCTATCAGACTGCTATCAGATGGTTATCATACTGCTATCAGATGGCTATCATACTACTATCACACTGCTATCATACTGCTATCAGACTGCTATCAGATGGTTATCATGCTGCTATCACTGTTATCAGACCGTTATCACACTGCTATCAGACTACTATCATACTGCTATCAGATGGTTATCATACTGCTATCAGACTGCTATCATACTGCTATCAGACGGTTATCATACTACTATCACACTGCTATCATACTGCTATCATACTGCTATCAGACGGTTATCATACTGCTATCAGACGGCTATCATACTGCTATCAGACTGCTATCATACTGTTACCCGACTGCTATCATACTGTTGTCAGACTGTTGTCATACTGCTGTCAGACTGTTGTCAGACTGTTGTCATACTGCTGTCAGACTGTTGTCATACTGCTGTCAGACTGTTGTCATACTGCTGTCAGACTGTTGTCAGACTGTTGTCAGACTGTTGTCATACTGCTGTCAGACTGTTGTCATACTGTTGTCATACTGCTGTCAGACTGTTGTCATACTGCTGTCAGACTGTTGTCATACTGCTGTCAGACTGTTGTCATACTGCTGTCAGACTGTTGTCAGACTGCTGTCAGACTGTTGTCATACTGCTGTCAGACTGTTGTCAGACTGTTGTCATACTGCTGTCAGACTGTTGTCATACTGCTGTCAGACTGTTGTCAGACTGTTGTCATACTGCTGTCAGACTGCTGTCATACTGCTGTCAGACTGTTGTCATACTGCTGTCAGACTGCTGTCATACTGCTGTCAGACTGTTGTCATACTGCTGTCAGACTGTTGTCATACTGCTGTCAGACTGTTGTCATACTGCTGTCAGACTGCTGTCATACTGCTGTCAGACTGTTGTCAGACTGTTGTCATACTGTTGTCAGACTGTTGTCATACTGCTGTCAGACTGCTGTCATACTGCTGTCAGACTGTTGTCAGACTGTTGTCATACTGTTGTCAGACTGTTGTCATACTGCTGTCAGACTGTTGTCATACTGCTGTCAGACTGTTGTCAGACTGTTGTCATACTGCTGTCAGACTGTTGTCATACTGCTGTCAGACTGTTGTCATACTGCTGTCAGACTGTTGTCAGACTGTTGTCATACTGCTGTCAGACTGTTGTCATACTGCTGTCAGACTGTTGTCAGACTGCTGTCAGACTGTTGTCAGACTGTTGTCAGACTGTTCCAGCAAAATAAAACACATAATAAATAGCTTTCTACCTACAGAAATGTAGTCTTGCGTCTCAGTCATGGCATGTTTCTAGTGCAAAGGGTTATTCCTTCACATTAAGCTTAGTTCATGAAACATAATAGTGTTTTCCACTGCATTCTTCAATATTTTCATGGACTTTGTATGAGTAGAAACGACAGCATGAGTTGTCTTAGATTATAGCCCCATCTGCTGGCAATATAGAATACTTATTTGAGGAGGTGTGTATTGACTGAGAAATACATACATGTGTTCAGGTATCAGGGCCACGTTATGTTCTGTCTGTCAGATGAATCACTTCATGATGAATTGAGATGAAGTGAAATAGCTTCGTCTTCACGGGGAAATGAAGGTTCCTGTGTAGTAAATGTCTCAGAGATAGACAGTGAATGCAGTAAGAGGAAACCGTACCTCATAAAATAAGGTTTTACAATCAGAGGCTGAAAACAAAGAGCTTGTCTGTTGTTTCTCAGACCCAGTACAAGATATACAACATATTCAGTGTAAAGGTAATATTTAGAAAAAATAATCCCATTTGGCCTGATGACTTAATATGAAACCCATCCATATTAATGCAGCGGCCTGTTGTTGTTCATTACTCTAACAAAGAACTCATCTCTTGCCCTGAGTTTGAATAGAGAGCAAGACACCAAACATTAGAATAAAGGACATGCACCCGGCAGTCCAGTTGAGTTGCCCAGCGGTGGAAAAAGTACCCAACTGTCAAACTTGAGGTAAAGATACAGTACCTTAGAATAGAAAATGAATCATCTTGAATAGAAAATGAATCATCTTGAGGTAAAGATACTGTACCTTAGAATAGAAAATGAATCATCTTGAATAGAAAATGAATCATCTTGCGGTAAAGATACTGTACCTTAGAATAGAAAATGAATCATCTTGAGGTAAAGATAATGTACCTTAGAATAGAAAATGAATCATCTTGAGGTAAAGATACTGTACCTTAGAATAGAAAATGAATCATCTTGAGGTAAAGATACTGTACCTTAGAATAGAAAATTAATCATCTTGAGGTAAAGATACCTTAGAATAGAAAATTAATCATCTTGAGGTAAAGATATCTTAGAATAGAAAATGAATCATCTTGAGGTAAAGATACCTTAGAATAGAAAATGAATCATCTTGAGGTAAAGATACCTTAGAATAGAAAATGAATCATCTTGAGGTAAAGATACCTTAGAATAGAAAATGAATCATCTTGAGGTAAATATACCTTAGAATAGAAAATGATTCAAGTAAAAGTGAAAGTCACAAAGTAAAGTCCTAAACTCAGCAAAAAAAGAAACATCCATTTTTCAGGACCCTGTCTTTCAAAGAGAATTAGTAAAAATCCAAATAACTTCACAGATCTTCATTGTAAAGGGTTTAAACACTGTTTACCATGCTTGTTCAATGAACCATAAACAATTAATGAACATGTACCTATGGAACGGTTGTTAAGACACTAACAGCTCACAGACGGTAGGCAATTACGGTCACAGTTATGAAAACTTAGGACACTAAAGAGGCCTTTCTACTGACTCTGAAAAACACCAAAAGAAAGATGCCCAGGGTCCCTGCTCATCTGCATGAACATGCCTTAGGCATGCTGCAAGGAGGTATGAGGACTGCAGATGTGGCCAGGGCAATACAATGCAATGTCCGTACTGTGAGACAGCTAAGACAGAGCTACAGGGAGACAGGACGGATCGTCCTCACAGCGGCAGACCACATGTAACAACACTTGCACAGGGTCGAATATCACACCTGTGGGACATGTACAGGATGGCAACAACAACTGCCCGAGTTACACCAGGAACACACAATCTCTCCATAAGTGCCCAGAGTCTCCGCAATAGGCTGAGAGAGGCTGGACTGAGGGCTTGTAGCCTGTTGTAAGACAGGTCCTTACCAAACATCACCGGCAACAATGTTACCTATGGGCACAAACCCACCGTCGCTGGACCAGACAGGCAAAAAGTGCTCTTCACTGACGAGTCACGGATTTGTCTCTCCAGGGGTGATGGTCGGATTCGCGTTTATCGTTGAAGGAATGAGCGTTACACCGAGGCCTGTACTCTGGAGCCGGGATCGATTTGGATCCGTCATGGTCTGGGGCGGTGTGTCATAGCATCATCGGACTGAACTTGTTGTCATTGCAGGCAATCTCAATGCTGTGCATTACAGGGAAGACATCCTTCTCCCTCGTGGTGCCCTTCCTTGCAGGCTCATCCTGACATGACCTTGCAGGATGACAATGCCACCAGCCATACTGCTTGTTCTGTGAGTGATTTCCTGCAAGACAGTGTTCTGCCATGGCCAGCGAAGAGTCCGGATCTCAATCCCATTGAGGACGTATGGGACCTGTTGGATCAGAGGGTGAGGGCTATGGCCATTCCCCACAGAAATGTCTGGGAACTTGCAGGTGCCTTGGTGGAAGAGTGAGGTAACATCTCACAGCAAGAACTGGAAAATCTGGTGCAGCCCATGAGGAGAAGATGTACTGCAGTACTTAATGCAGCTGGTGGCCACACCAGATACTGACTGTTACTTTTGATTTTGATCCCCCCTTTGTTCAGGTACACATTATTCAATTTCTGTTAGTCACATGTCTGTGGAACTTGTTCAGTTTATGTCTCAGTTGTTGAATCTTGTTAAATTCATACAAATATTTACACGTTAAGTTTGCTGAAAATAAACACAGTTGACAGTGAGAGGACATTTCTTTTTTTGCTGTATTTGGTTTTAAATATACTAAATGTAATTGCAAAAATTATACTAAAGTATCAAAAGTAAAAGCATAAATAATTTCAAATTGCTTATATTAAGCGAACCAGAAGGCAATTTGCATTGATATTTTTATTTACGGATAGCCAGGGGCACACTCCAACACTCAGACATGATTTACAAACAAAGCATTTGTGTTTAGTGTGTCTGCCAGATCAGAGGCAGCAGTTATCTTTTCCTGCCAAGCATTCAAAATGTAACCACTACTTTTGGGTGTCAGTGAAAATACACGGAGCAGAAAGTACATTATTATATTTAGAAAGTGAAGTAAAAGTTGTCAAAGATATAAATAGCAAAAACGTCTTATGTAGTACTTTAAAGTATTTTTATGTAAAGACTTTACACCACTGGAGTTGTCCTGCGTGTTCATTAGGGCAGCTGATAGTTACTCACACTTCACTCCTTGCTATTACACTGAAACGCCCTTTAAGCCAGCCACACCATGCTGCTAAACCAGTTCAGAGGAACTTTAATTCCACCTGGCATCCCGGATAATGAAACCGTTAAGCCCTCTGTGTGTTTGGCACATGGGATCCGTGTGTGACAGGATACTATGAAGATGACCGCGGGACTCTGTCATGCATGTCTGTTAAGCACACACCTTGTTGTAACAGTTGACACCAACCTGCCGGAGACTGATGTCAGCTGTGGTGGGTTGGCTACAGGTAGCTACACGCCTTAAGGTATGCTGATTCAAGCTGTTCCATGCTGGCCTGGTAGTCAACCTTGAGGCTCAGTCCTACTGTTTCACTAATGATATGCTGCAGCTGTGAAAATCCCAGGATTTTCAACTAAATCAATGTGAGAGCGGTTAGTTTTCTCTCTCTCTCTACCCCTGGATTTCAGAAAACACCTCATATGAACTATGTACTAGGGTACTTCAGAGAAAAGCCCTCCATCCAGGGGTGCGGCACTGCAGTGACCCTGTTCTATACTCAACTGTGTTTCCCAAAGGCTGTAGTGTAGGTCTTCTCGCCCACTCCGATTTCGCTCCAGTACAGTTCCAGTAGCATACACTTCACTAGCTCAGGGCGCGCCCGTCCCAGCATGTATTTGTAGTCTACTTGTGTGCTGCTAATAGCCCGTTGCTTTAGCTATTGTCATGGAGTTCGCTAAATATTTTCATTAAGAAACTGAACACACAGGTGGTAAATCAACGTGACTTACAAAGATGAGGAGCAAGAGCAAGAGAGGGAGTGTGGTGATGTAGCGTTCACAACTGAAGAATCATGGTGGAATCTGAAAAGACACCTATCCCGAAAGCATGACGATGTACTAGTATATGCTAACAGAAAGGAACAAGGTGGGTAGCTAGCTAAGTGTGTCATTGTAGCAAAGTACAATATATATATACAAAAGTATGTGGACACCCATTCAGATTTGTGGATTTGGCTATTTCAGGCACACCTGTTGCTGACAGGTGT
This sequence comes from Oncorhynchus nerka, assembly GCF_034236695.1. Taxonomy (NCBI): domain Eukaryota; kingdom Metazoa; phylum Chordata; class Actinopteri; order Salmoniformes; family Salmonidae; genus Oncorhynchus; species Oncorhynchus nerka. The sequence continues at coordinate 10,324,826 of NC_088406.1, forward strand.
ATACAATTGAGCAGACAGTCATGCAATCTCCATAGACAAACATTGGCAGTAGAATGGCCTTACTGAATAGCTCAGTCTTTCAACGTGGTACCTTCATAGGAGGCCACCTTTCCAACAAGTCAGTTTGTCATATTTCTGCCCTGATAGAGCTGCCCCGGTCAACTAAGCGCTGTTATTGTGAAATAGATATGTCTAGGAGCAAAAACAATGGCCAAACAAGCTCACAGAATGGGAGTGGTGAGTGCTGAAGCACGTAGCATGTAAAAATAGTCTATCCTCGGTTGCAACACTCACTAGAGTTCCAAACTGCCTCGGGAAACAACGTCAGCACAAGAGCTGTTCGTTGGGAGCTCCATGAAATGGGTTTCCATGGCTGAGCAGCCGCACACAACCCTAAGATCACCATGCAGAATGCCAAGTGTCTGCTGAAGTAGTATACAGCTTGCCACCGTTGAACTCTGGAGCAGTGGAAATGTGTTCTCTGGAGTGAGAGAATATGGCAGTCCAACGGACAAATCTGGGTTTGGCGGATGCCAGGAGAACACTACCTGCCCCAATGCCAAGTGTAAAGTTTGGTGGAGGAGGAATAATATGTATGGGTATGGGTCTGTTTTGCATGGTTCTGGCTAGGCCCCCTTAGTTCCAGTGAAGGGAAATCTTAATGCTACAGCATACAATGACATTTTAGACGATTCTGTGCTTCCAACTTTGTGGCAACAGTTTGCGGAAGGCCCTTCCCTGTTTCAGGATGACAGTGCCCCTTGCAAAAGGGTCCATACAGAAATTGTTTGTTGAGATCGGTGTGGAAGAACTTGACTGGCCTGCACAGAGCCCTGGCCTCAACCCCATCTAACACCTTTGGGATGAATTGGAACACCGACTGCGAGGCAGGCCTAATCGCCAAACATCAGTACCTCACATCACCAATGCTCTTGTGGTTGAATGGAAGCAAGTCCCCGCTACAATGTTCCAACATCGAGTGGAAAGCCTTCCCAGAAGAGTGGAGGCTGTTGTAGCAGCAAAGGGGAGACCAACTCCATATTAATGCACGTGATTTTGGAATTAAATATTCATCGAGCAGGTGTCCGCATACTTTGGTCATGTAGTGTATTTATAAACAAAAAAATCAGATCTCTTAAAAGTTTTGTTAATTTTCGTTCTATTATCTATACAATAGGCCATAATTGATTTTGGCCCAATACTTATTTTATTTTAAATGTAACCTTTGGTCAGTTTAAGAACAAAGTATTATTTACAACGACAACCTACAGCGGCCACACCCGGACCATGTTGGGTGAATTGTGCACCACCTAATGGGTCTCCCAATCACGGCTGGTTGTGATACAGCCTGGATTCGAACCAGGGTGTTCTGTAGTGACGCCTCAAGCACTGAGCTGCAGTGTTTTAGACTGCTGTGCCACTTTAGATCAATCTGCCAGGCATTTTATATCTTTCAAGGAGCTTTCTGTTTTCAAAGTGTTATTTTTACTGAAAACCTTTAGGCTGACCTACAGATTTCTTTTTTTTAAAACAACTCTGCCTCCCTGCCCAGCCTGGCAAGTGGTGTTTAGCCTCCCCAGTGGCTCTGCAAGCGCGGAGAGGATATTCTCCACTGCTGGCTGGCTATTCAGCAACCATTGCATGTGCCTGTAGCCACAGACTCTGGCCAAACTCATGTTTCTGAACGTGAATTCAGAGGCAGTTTTAGAGGCTAATAATGCATTTTTTATTGGAATTTTAAGTTAGTCACAGGCCTATATGCGCAATTTATTGACAGAGGCCCTATGTTTCTCCATTAAGTAACATTGTATTACAGACCCCATGTTTCTCCATTAAGTAACACTGTATTACAGGGAGACCCTATGTTTCTCCATTAAGTAACACTGTATTACAGACCCTATGTTTCTCCATTAAGTAACACTGTATTACAGACCCTATGTTTCTCCATTAAGTAACACTGTATTACAGACCCTATGTTTCTACATTAAGTAACACTGTATTACAGACCCTATGTTTCTACATTAAGTAACACTGTATTACAGACCCTATGTTTCTCCATTAAGTAACACTGTATTACAGACCCTATGTTTCTACATTAAGTAACACTGTATTACTGACCCTATGTTTCTCCATTAAGTAACACTGTATTACAGACCCTATGCTTCTCCATTAAGTAACACTGTATTACAGGGAGACCCTATGTTTCTACATTAAGTAACACTGTATTACTGACCCTATGTTTCTCCATTAAGTAACACTGTATTACAGACCCTATGTTTCTACATTAAGTAACACTGTATTACAGACCCTATGTTTCTCCATTAAGTAACACTGTATTACAGACCCTATGTTTCTCCATTAAGTAACATTGTATTACAGACCCTATGTTTCTACATTAAGTAACACTGTATTACTGACCCTATGTTTCTACATTAAGTAACACTGTATTACAGGGAGACCCTATGTTTCTACATTAAGTAACATTGTATTACAGACCCTATGTTTCTAAATTAAGTAACATTGTATTACAGACCCTATGTTTCTACATTAAGTAACATTGTATTACTGACCCTATGTTTCTCCATTAAGTAACACTGTATTACAGACCCTATGTTTCTCCATTAAGTAACACTGTATTACTGACCCTATGTTTCTCCATTAAGTAACACTGTATTACAGACCCTATGTTTCTCCATTAAGTAACACTGTATTACAGACCCTATGTTTCTCCATTAAGTAACACTGTATTACAGACCCTATGTTTCTCCATTAAGTAACACTGTATTACATACCCTATGTTTCTCCATTAAGTAACACTGTATTACAGACCCTATGTTTCTCCATTAAGTAACACTGTATTACTGACCCTATGTTTCTCCATTAAGTAACACTGTATTACAGACCCTATGTTTCTACATTAAGTAACATTGTATTACAGACCCTATGTTTCTCCATTAAGTAACACTGTATTACTGACCCTATGTTTCTACATTAAGTAACACTGTATTACAGGGAGACCCTATGTTTCTCCATTAAGTAACACTGTATTACAGACCCTATGTTTCTCCATTAAGTAACACTGTATTACTGACCCTATGTTTCTCCATTAAGTAACACTGTATTACAGGGAGACCCTATGTTTCTACATTAAGTAACACTGTATTACTGACCCTATGTTTCTCCATTAAGTAACATTGTATTACAGACCCTATGTTTCTCCATTAAGTAACACTGTATTACAGACCCTATGTTTCTACATTAAGTAACATTGTATTACAGACCCTATGTTTCTCCATTAAGTAACACTGTATTACTGACCCTATGTTTCTCCATTAAGTAACACTGTATTACAGACCCTATGTTTCTACATTAAGTAACACTGTATTACAGACCCTATGTTTCTCCATTAAGTAACATTGTATTACAGACCCTATGTTTCTCCATTAAGTAACACTGTATTACTGACCCTATGTTTCTACATTAAGTAACACTGTATTACAGGGAGACCCTATGTTTCTACATTAAGTAACACTGTATTACAGGAAGACCCAATGTTTCTACATTAAGTAACACTGTATTACAGACCCTATGTTTCTCCCTGTGCTATACATTTCTCATGTAGGTCTCCAGGGTGATTTGACTGTACTATGTGGGAGGTATTTGGTCTCCAGGGGTGTTTTGACTATACTATGTGGGAGGTATTTGGTCTCCAGGGTTGTTTTGACTATACTATGTGGGAGGTATTTGGTCTCCAGCGGTGTTTTGGCTGTACTATGTGGGAGGTATTTGGTCTCTAGGGGTGTTTTGGCTGTACTATGTGGGAGGTATTTGGTCTCCAGCGGTGTTTTGGCTGTACTATGTGGGAGGTATTTGGTCTCCAGGGGTGTTTTGACTGTACTATGTGGGAGGTATTTGGTCTCCAGGGGTGTTTTGACTGTACTATGTGGGAGGTATTTGCTCTCTAGGGGTGTTTTGACTATACTATGTGGGAGGTATTTAGTCGCCAGGGGTGTTTTGACTGATCTTGATAAACTCACAGATGTTGTTTCAGACTAAGTAAACTTCTGTGTTGAGTCAGTAGAATCTTCCTTAACAATATGCCTTAGCTATCAAAACATCTAAAATCACTACTTGATAGGAAGAAGGCAGTTTATGCTGAGGGTGATGGACAGGCTTTAAGAGATGTACAACGTGAGATCAGTTCATGCTGAGGGTGATAGACAGGCTTTAAGAGATGTACAACGTGAGATCAGTTTATGCTGAGGGTGATAGACAGGCTTTAAGAGATGTACAACGTGAGATCAAAAGACAGATACTGGTGGACAAGGAGCCATACAAGAGTGGAGAGGAGCCTCTCCTCAGGAAACACAAGGGTGGAGAGGAGCCTCTCCTCAGGAAACACAAGGGTGGCCTGGCAAAGGATTAAATCCATGGCTATAGTGCCCCCCACATAGGCAGGGGAAAAACCAGTGCTGACCTTGGGGGATATGAGGGCCAGAACATGGCTAATGAGCTAAATGTTTTCTTCTCAAGATTTGAATCAGACGACTGGAAGCATCATTACAAATGTTTGAGAGAGTTGTTGTTCAACAGTCTGATGTTTCAGAGAGTTGTTGTTCAGCAGTCTGATGTTTCAGAGAGTTGTTGTTCAGCAGTCTGATGTTTCAGAGAGTTGTTGTTCAACAGTCTGATGTTTCAGAGAGTTGTTGTTCAACAGTCTGATGTTTCAGAGAGTTGTTGTTCAGCAGTCTGATGTTTCAGAGAGTTGTTGTTCAGCAGTCTGATGTTTGAGAGAGTTGTTGTTCAGCAGTCTGATGTTCTAAAGATGTTCAGCGGATGTAACACACAAAAGCCCAGACTAAATACGTGGGCATGTGTTAAAGCACTGTGCTGAACAACTGGCCGGTGTTTTTAACAGACATTTTCCAATCCTCACTCGACCAGAAACACGTTCCAGTATTGTGGGAAAAAATCTATAATTATACCAATTCCTAAAGCATCTTATCCCTCTGTGCTGAATGACTACGGCCCTGTCGCCTTGACATCCTTAGTAATGAAATGCCTTGAGAAACTTGTGCGAAGTCATATTCTCAGCATCCCCCAGTAGCTCCTCGACCCGTTTCAGTTTGCCTATCAGCCTAGCACAGGAGTTGATGATGCCATTCTTACCCTCCTTAACATGGTCTATAGACATCTAGAGCCAAATCCTATGTTAGGGTTCTGTTTGTTGACTTTTCTTCTGCCTTCAACACAATCCAGCCCTACATTCTGGCACAGAGACTCATTCGGGACTTCTTCTTAGACGGGGGGCTGGTTTTGTGGCTGTTCGCTCACAGAAAGTACACTCACAGAAAGTCAAAATAGGTCGGACATACGCAATACCAACACAGGCTTTCCTCAGGGATGTGTTTTGTCCCCACTCCTGTACATCTTGTACATTAATAGTTGTACTAGTTCCCATTCTGACAGACACCTCATTAAGTTTGCTGATGACACTGCCTTGATCAACCTGTTGCATGATGATGAGGAACACCATGGCCCGGACCTAGATGACTTTGTAGAGTGGTGTGATGAATCACACTCGGTCCTCAATACCAACAAGACGAAAGAGATGTGCATAGATTTCAGGAAGTGTACAACACCTACCTCTGCAACATCTATCAGAGGTCAGAATATAGAGACTGTAGAGGAATATAACTATCTGGGTGTCCTCTTGGACAATAAGCTTCAGTGGAGTAAATGTACAGAACTGATCTACAGAAAGAGCCAACAAAGACTGTACTTTCTCAACAAGCTGGGATCTGTTAATGTGGACTGTACTATACTGACTCTGTTTTACAAATCTCCATTAAGAGTATTTAAACTTGTTGTATTGTTTGTTGGTTTGGCAATGCCACTGTCAGCAGAGAAATATGCCGAGAAGAATTATCACCACAGTCTCGTGTCTTTGGCTATGCCGGATTAAGTGATGTTACATGCTATTCTAAAATAATTATTTCTCTGTAATTAATATTAGCTGATTAAGCTACTCAGGTAAATATAATTAACTAGAAGTCGGGGCACCACGAAAGAATGTTTAGAGAGCTGTCAATATTTAATCATCACTTTATTCAATCTCATCTGAAAGTTGTAAATTCTTGGTTATCTTCACGAACCCTGGCTAACAAGTTGAATCAGCAATACAAATTTTGGTTTAATTATTTATTTACTAAATACCTAAATAATCACACAGAATTACATCTACACAGAATGGATCATACATTGATTACAAATGATGTCATAAAGGAAAACGTCCCTGGCGGACGGAACAGATATGACGGCTGATCACACAAAGAAAGGGGGTTGGGTTTTGAATGAAAGAGCGGGAAGACTGAGGAACAAAAATATTTTTTGTCTCTATCTTGCCGTAGGCAGCTGTGCTATCGTAAATAAAGTATCTTATGCATTCTAAATAACCGCCCATTTGAAAAAGGAAAATGCTATAAATATTTACTCTGAGCTGCGCTTCGGTAGATTGGTTGTAGATAGAAGGCCGGGTTGTCCAGCATGGACCTCTTGTCCTCTGAAGAATGTCTAGTGGTGAACTGGAGCATGGTAGAATGGATACTCTGTCTGTCCTCTCCTAGCCCAAGTTTACAGCTGCTGTTGCTAATGCAACGGCTAGGAGATATCACTTCTTTAGTGAATAAGAGTTCAAAGTTTATACCAAGTTGCCATACTTTAAGCTCATGCTATATTCTGGCTGGTATAGTCGAAATTCATCCTTTCGGCGTGTTGATCGTCATCTTCACGTTGAAATTCGATGCTAATTTAGGTTATTTTCGTTCAACCAGAGCTCACGTTGAGGTTGGCTTAGTTCTGTTGGTGAGCTTGTCCTTTTAACCTGGGGACTGCCGTCCTCTCGTCCTTGGAACAGAAAGTAGAATTTTCGTCAACGGGTTTATATAGTGGTGAAAGAAGGGCGTGTTTCATAGTTTACAACCAAAGCACCCCTTCTGAAAAAACCTACACTCGATCCCTCCGATGTCAACAACTACAGACCAGTATCCCTTCTTTCTTTTCTCTCCAAAACTCTTGAACGTGCCGTCCTTGGCCAGCTCTCCCGCTATCTCTCTCAGAATGACCTTCTTGATCCAAATCAGTCAGGTTTCAAGACTAGTCATTCAACTGAGACTGCTCTTCTCTGTATCACGGAGGCGCTCCGCACTGCTAAAGCTAACTCTCTCTCCTCTGCTCTCATCGGCTGCCTTCGATACTGTGAACCATCAGATCCTCCTCTCCACCCTCTCCGAGTTGGGCATCTCCGGCGCGGCCCACGCTTGGATTGCGTCCTACCTGACAGGTCGCTCCTACCAGGTGGCGTGGCGAGAATCCGTCTCCTCACCACGTGCTCTCACCACTGGTGTCCCCCAGGGCTCTGTTCTAGGCCCTCTTATATTCTCGCTATACACCAAGTCACTTGGCTCTGTCATAACCTCACATGGTCTCTCCTATCATTGCTATGCAGACGACACACAATTAATCTTCTCCTTTCCCCCTTCTGACGACCAGGTGGCGAATCGCATCTCTGCATGTCTGGCAGACATATCAGTGTGGATGACGGATCATCACCTCAAGCTGAACCTCGGCAAGACGGAGCTGCTCTTCCTCCCGGGGAAGGACTGCCCGTTCCATGATCTCGCCATCACGGTTGACAACTCCATTGTGTCCTCGTCCCAGAGCGCTAAGAACCTTGGCGTGATCCTGGACAACACCCTGTCGTTCTCAAATAACATCAAGGCGGTGGCCCGTTCCTGTAGGTTCATGCTCTACAACATCCGCAGAGTACGACCCTGCCTCACACAGGAAGCGGCGCAGGTCCTAATCCAGGCACTTGTCATCTCCCGTCTGGATTACTGCAACTCGCTGTTGGCTGGGCTCCCTGCCTGTGCCATTAAACCCCTACAACTCATCCAGAACGCCGCAGCCCGTCTGGTGTTCAACCTTCCCAAGTTCTCTCACGTCACCCCGCTCCTCCGCTCTCTCCACTGGCTTCCAGTTGAAGCTCGCATCCGCTACAAGACCATGGTGCTTGCCTACGGAGCTGTGAGGGGAACGGCACCTCAGTACCTCCAGGCTCTGATCAGGCCCTACACCCAAACAAGGGCACTGCGTTCATCCACCTCTGGCCTGCTCGCCTCCCTACCACTGAGGAAGTACAGTTCCCGCTCAGCCCAGTCAAAACTGTTCGCTGCTCTGGCCCCCCAATGGTGGAACAAACTCCCTCACGACGCCAGGACAGCGGAGTCAATCACCACCTTCCGGAGACACCTGAAACCCCACCTCTTTAAGGAATACCTAGGATAGGATAAAGTAATCCTTCTCACCCCCCTTAAAAGACCTAGATGCACTATTGTAAAGTGGCTGTTCCACTGGATGTCATAAGGTGAAAGCACCAATTTGTAAGTCGCTCTGGATAAGAGCGTCTGCTAAATGACTTAAATGTAAATGTAAATGTAATGTTCACTTGGGCGGGGCCTCTGAGTTTCTCTATAACTGTAACGGCGTTCTTCGTTTGTGGAAAGAGAGTCGGACCGAAATGCAGCGTGTTGGTTACTCATGTTACTTCAATGAAGAAAACGAAACGATACATGAAATAACTAAATACAAAAACAACAAACGGAACGTGAAACTAATTACAGCCTATCTGGTGACTACAACACAGAGACAGGAACAAACACCCACGAAATACCAAGCGAAACTCAGGCTGCCTAAATACGGTTCCCAATCAGAGACAACGAAAGCACCTGACTCTAATTGAGAATCGCCTCAGGCAGCCAAGCCTATGCCACACCCCTAATCAGCCGCAATCCCAAATAATACAAACCCCAATACGAAACATAACATATAAACCCATGTCACACCCTGGCCTACCCAAACATATGACAAAAACACAAAATACAATGACCAAGGCGTGACAATAACAACCAATTCTCTCCTTTAGAAGCTAAAATTACATTTCATTATTTTCACAAATAGTTTCATATTTAAACATTTAAATTGCACAACAATTCCATGTGAATCTGATAACTAGAATGTGTAGATTTTCCAAGATACAGTTTATGTCGTCCTATCATCAATCATAATGTCTCAGATGCCAACTGATCTGACATCATATTCATTAAGTACCAGCGCATATTTTCAACTGGTTGGATGACCGAAATATGGTTCCGTTTCCCACCTTTTGATGTCACCAGACTCTCTATGTTAACAAAGGGATTTTCAATAGTCACATCGGTAGAGTAGAGAGAGGAAAAAGGGGAAAGGTATTTATGGGGGTCATAAACCTCCCCAAATGGCCAACGTCATGACAACAGCAAGCAAGGTACTTGGAGTCAAACAGACAGGCCTGGATGAGGTCATTAAGGTCTGGGCCTCCACAAGGCTCAAAAAATAATTTTAGACTAAGCCTCCCCCCTGTACCCTGACTTTGAACTACTCCCCTCTGGGCGCAGGTATAGGGCATCCCTCAGCAGGAAAAACACAACTTGACAATAATTTGTGCCAGGTGTGATATCCCTCCTAAATAGCTCGGGCTAATGTTCCTATCTACTCAGTAAGGCCAGCAGGCTAGTCCTTAAAAAAAATGTTTTATTGGTATGTAACTGTTAAGACAGTTGTATTGTCAAATTTGTTTTGTATTTAAACACCACTTTAAAAGTGTACATGACACTGCAACAAAATTTCCCCATGGGGACAATAAAGTCATTAAGTAAGTAAGTAATACAGGAGATGTTTTGCAATGTATTTCTTTGATGACTACAGACGGCACACTGTATAGATATAAATATAGATATAGATATACACTGTATAGATCCTTTGAGGAACATTCAACCTGATTCTATGTGATGACTGACAAGTGCGATGCCAGAACAGAAGACTGAGATTGTTCTAAAAGAGTGTACTGGGGGGTCCAGTGTGCTGTACTGGATGGATATGATTGTCACAGATTAACATTCCTTCTCCAGACCCCAGGCTGGCTCTGGTTACATGTGACCACATTGTCCCGAGGGACTTCTGCTGGGGGACCTTCATTATGGTAGGTAGATCTCTCCAGGCATGTTCCCTGACTACACACACACATATACACACACACACACACACACACACACACACACACACACACACACACACACACACACACACATACACACACATAGTGTTCAACCACAGGATTCATTAAGGAGTACCAGTCAAAAGTTTGGACACCTTCTCATTCAAAGATTTGTATTGTTACTATTTTCTACATTGTAGAATGATAGTGAGGACATCAAAACTATGAAATAACACATATGGAATCATGTAGTAACCAAAAAGGTGTTAAAGAAATAAAAAATATATTTTAGATTATTCAAGGTAGCCACCCTTTGCCTTGACATCTTTGCACACTCTTGGCATTCTCTCAACCAGCTTCACCTGGATTGCTTATGTACATACATTCAAAGATATATTTTACATGTATGTACATATCCCTCTGTGCAACTTCTGTGACTTCTAGAATGATTTTAACCCACTAACCCACAAAATACTCCATCATTGTAAAAACCAAGTTATTTTCTGAAGATAATTATTTATTTAATGTGATTAGTGATTCATTTACGTCTCTCCCTCATGTTAAGGTCAACCCTGTTACGTGAACTGAACTCTCGTTGTAATATGGGGAACCTATTCCTTTTCAAAATATTTATTTGAAAATCAACATTGAACATCTTATAGTCAAATCATGAGCCATCCTCACGCTCTCACCCACGCTTGAATAGAAAGTAGTTTTGCGTAAAACTAGCCTATAAATGCCAAATAATACAGTCATAATAGACAATGATGGACCCCCATGGCTCATGGGCCACTACAGGGGTGTCCAATATGCCAGTGCTTGTTGGGCAATATTCTTTGTATTTTAAGAAGCTGAATTATGAACCATTATGGCCACCCTGTAAACAACTGTAGATATCATAGCCTCTTCAAGGACACAACTTATCTTTAACCCAAACACCAGATGTGCTCAGGATAGAGATGCTACAGCTATTTAAGTCAGAGGCGTTGTGATGTTTAATTTGTTTTTTATTAAAGCTACTTTTGCTGCTTGCTTAAGTGATTTGAAAAGGCAGGGAGTTCCACGCTATCGTGGTTCTATACACTGAGTACACTAAACATTAGGAACCACCTTCCTAATATTGAGTTGCATACCCCCACCACTTTGCCTTCAGAACAGCCCCAATTCTTCAGGGCATTGACTCTACAAGGTGTCGAAAGTGTTCCACAAGGTTGCTGGCCCCTGTTCACTCCAATGCTTCCCACAGATTTGTCAAGTTGGCTGGATGTCCATTGGGTGGTGGCCCATTCTCGATACACACAGGGGAACTGTTGAGTGTGAAAAACCCAGCAGTGTTGCAGTTTTTCACATCAAATCTAATTGTATTTATCACATGCGCCGAAGATAACAGGTGTAGACCTTACCATGAAATGCTTACTTACAAGCCCTTAACCAAGAATGCACTTCAAGAAATAGAGTTAAGAAAATATTTAGTAAATAAACAAAATAAAAAAATAAATCTGAAAGTAACACAAGAAAATTACATAACTGTAACAAGGATATTTACAGGGGGTACCAGTACCGATGTTGCCTGTAATCCATGGCTTCTGTTTGGGATATGTACGTACGGTCACTGTGGTATACTCCTCAAAGACATTGAATGAATCTGGGTACCGGTACCGAGTCAATGTGCAGGGGTACAGGTTAGTCGAGGTCATTTGTAAAGTGACTATGCATAAATAATAAACAGCGAGTAGCAGCAGTCGTCTGGTAGGGCAGTTCACGGCTGGGTTTGCCTTTGTAGTCCGTAATAATTTTCAAGCTCTGCCACATCCGACGAGCGTCAGAGCCGGTGTAGTTGGATTCAATCTTGGTCCTGTATTGAAGTTTACCTCTTTGATGGTTCATCTGAGATCATAGCGGCTTTTCTTAAAAGCATCCGGATTAGTCTCCTGCTCCTTGAAAGCGGCAGCTGTAGTCTTCAGCTCGGTGCGGATGTTGCCTGTAATCCATGGCTTCTGGTTGGGATATGTACGTACGGTCACTGTGGTATACTCCTCAAAGACATTGAATGAATCCCGGAATATATTCCAGTCTGTGCTAGCAAAATAGTCCTGTAGCATCTGTGTCATCTGACAAATTCCATATTGAGCGAGTCACTGGTACTTCCTGATTTAGTTTTTGCTTGTATGCAGGTAGTAGCCTGGCACCTACTACCATACCCCGTTCAAAGGAATTTACTTTTTTTTTTTTCATTCACCCTCTGAATGGCACACATTTATTTTATTTATTTTTATTTTACCTTTATTTAACCAGGTAGGCAAGTTGAGAACAAGTTCTCATTTACAATTGCGACCTGGCCAAGATAAAGCAAAGCAGTTCGACAGATACAACGACACAGAGTTACACATGGAGTTAAACAAACATACAGTCAATAATACAGTATAAACAAGTCTATATACAATGTGAGCAAATGAGGTGAGAAGGGAGGTAAAGGCAAAAAAGGCCATGGTGGCAAAGTAAATACAATGTAGCAAGTAAAACACTGGAATGGTAGTTTTGCAATGGAAGAATGTGCAAAGTAGAAATAAAAATAATGGGGTGCAAAGGAGCAAAATAAATAAATAAATTAAATACAGTTGGGAAAGAGGTAGTTGTTTGGGCTAAATTATAGGTGGGCTATGTACAGGTGCAGTAATATGTGAGCTGCTCTGACAGCTGGTGCTTAAAGCTAGTGAGGGAGATAAGTGTTTCCAGTTTCAGAGATTTTTGTAGTTCGTTCCAGTCATTGGCAGCAGAGAACTGGAAGGAGAGGCGGCCAAAGAAAGAATTGGTTTTGGGGGTGACTAGAGAGATATACCTGCTGGAGCGTGTGCTACAGGTGGGAGATGCTATGGTGACCAGCGAGCTGAGATAACCTGTACCCCACATACACAATCCATGTTTGAATTGTCTCAAGGCTTTTTAAACCAGTCTCCTCCCCTGCATCTACAATGATTGACATCAATAAGGGATCATAGCTTTCACCTGGATTCACCTGGTCAGTCGATGTCATGGAAAGACGTTTAGGGAAGAGAAGAGACCTTTAGTTGCCTTGTGAAATATCAATCTGTCAGAGCTTCCTGTATCCTGCACTGCTGCCCAGCAGGGTTAGCTCTAGTTGTAGGTCTTTCCAAAATCATTTGAAGCTCAGCGGATGAGTGCTGACTGAGGCCGATAGATAACCTGCTAATTATACTGACTCTGCTTGTCTGGATGTGAGTCAGATACACACTCACTCAGCAGGAGACTCTCTGTCTGTGGGAGTCAAACGCACTGACTCACTCAGCAGGAGACTCTCTCTCTCTCTCTCTCTCTCTCTCTCTCTCTCTCTCTCTCTTTCTCTCTCTCTGGCACTCAGAAAGTCTCAAGGATTCTTTTCTCATCTTGCCAAACATTCAGACATTTCGTTTTTTTGCCTGAGTCATTGTGTTACGTACACACACACACCCAAAAATAAACACAGGGTGTCGAGCCTCGTGTCGCAGCCTAAATAGAGTTACTAGCCCGGCAGATTTACACACTGACAGGTCCCCTGCTGACAAGGCGCAGGAGGAAGAGAGAGTGGAGAAGGTACATAAAAATATAACACCCTACGGTCAACATCTATTTAGCATAATACAAATATCCCCATAAAAATCGTTCCATTTAAGCTCTCAATCCACTGAATCCGCCTATGTTGTACTTCCACATGTGCAGTGAAAGGTTACAGGGCTAGGGCGGTGTTTGTCAGACCATGAGACATCCCGAAAATTAGTCTTCTCACAAAATCATCTGACCAGTCTACAAACTATTTAAGACCTCCCTTATGAGACTCTCACGAACACGGCAGTGTTCTCCGTTTTGCTCTACGACCCCCCAAATGCGTCCTGGGATTCGTCTGAAGCCGATCTGTCAACTTCTGTCTGTACTGTAGCATCCGAAGAGTTTGAGCTACACACTTATATGACTCCTCTGTGGAAATGTCAGTTTTCTTCCTCCACAGGCCTCATAAGACTCGTCTGACGTTATATATGGAGACTGTTTAGTGACAAGAATAAGGGGTTAAATACATTAAAGAAATGTTTCGTGATCTTTCTTACATCTATCAGATATAGGACAGACACTTTAGAATAAAAGTCCTTTAGATTTCTGTTATGGGGACTACCTGTTTTTCCATGTAGTGAATGAATCTGTTATCCAATGCGTTTGTATGGGCTAATAGCAGTAAGGACTATCTGTTATTCAATGTGTTTCTATGGGCTAATAGCAGTAAGGACTATCTGTTATTCAATGCGTTTCTATTGGCTAATAGCAGTAAGGACTATCTGTTATTCAATGTGTTTCTATTGGCTAATAGCAGTAAGGACTATCTGTTATTCAATGTGTTTCTATGGGCTAATAGCAGTAAGGACTATCTGTTATTCAATGTGTTTCTATTGGCTAATAGCAGTAAGGACTATCTGTTATTCAATGTGTTTCTATTGGCTAATAGCAGTAAGGACTATCTGTTATTCAATGTGTTTCTATGGGCTAATAGCAGTAAGGACTATCTGTTATTCAATGTGTTTCTATGGGCTAATAGCAGTAAGGACTATCTGTTATTCAATGTGTTTCTATGGGCTAATAGCAGTAAGGACTATCTGTTATTCAATGTGTTTCTATGGGCTAATAGCAGTAAGGACTATCTGTTATTCAATGTGTTTCTATGGGCTAATAGCAGTAAGGACTATCTGTTATTCAATGTGTTTCTATGGGCTAATAGCGGTAAGGACTATCTGTTATTCAATGTGTTTCTATGGGCTAATAGCAGTAAGGACTATCTGTTATTCAATGTGTTTCTATGGGCTAATAGCAGTAAGGACTATCTGTTATTCAATGTGTTTCTATGGGCTAATAGCGGTAAGGACTATCTGTTATTCAATGTGTTTCTATGGGCTAATAGCAGTAAGGACTATCTGTTATTCAATGTGTTTCTATGGGCTAATAGCAGTAAGGACTATCTGTTATTCAATGTGTTTCTATGGGCTAATAGCAGTAAGGACTATCTGTTATTCAATATGTTTCTATGGGCTAATAGCAGTAAGGAGTATCTGTTATTCAATGCGTTTCTATTGGCTAATAGCAGTAAGGACTATCTGTTATTCAATGTGTTTCTATGGGCTAATAGCAGTAAGGACTATCTGTTATTCAATGTGTTTCTATGGGCTAATAGCAGTAAGGACTATCTGTTATTCAATGTGTTTCTATGGGCTAATAGCAGTAAGGACTATCTGTTATTCAATGTGTTTCTATGGGCTAATAGCGGTAAGGACTATCTGTTATTCAATGTGTTTCTATGGGCTAATAGCGGTAAGGACTATCTGTTATTCAATGTGTTTCTATGGGCTAAAAGCAGTAAGGACAGAATCATTAGTTTCTGAGACAGCGGTTTCACCAAAGGTGCATTTATAACGCAATAAAAGCTCAATACATTTTTCAACAAAAAATGCCAATTATAACTGTAACCATGCCCGTTTGCATGACAATGTATTGTAACCCCAAATTCCGTAATGGACACAGCCCCCTCCTACTCTCCCTGCCCCACCCTCCTCCTCTCCTAGTGGTTGAGCAAGGCTTGATCTCTGATGGCAGCAGGCACGTCCCTTCTCCCCCGCACCGTCCAATTACTGACTCCTACTCTGGGTAAGATGGAGAACAGCGAGTAGGGAAGAACACTCTCCGGGCGCCAATCTTCACACATGTCCAATTATAGTACGATTTGACACACACAGACAGAAGAATACCCACGCCAAGAGACAGTCAGACTCAAACATTAAAACACACACAGACAGAAGCATACCCACGCCAAGAGACAGTCAGACTCAAACATTAAAACACACACACAGACAGAAGCATACCCACGCCAAGAGACAGTCAGACTCAAAGATTAAAACACACACACACAGACACACAGACACACAGACACACACACACACACACACACACACACACACACACACACACACACACACACACACACACACACACAGACGATCCAAATGGGAACCAAAAGATAGTAAAAGACGGATGCAAAACATGTCAAATCCTTAAGAATAACTGATGTGCACAATTTGTTACATAGTAAATTCAGTTATCCATGAAAATATGTGAGGTTGTTCTCTAGTGGATCACTAAGTAGCTTACTGCTTGACTGCAAGGACTTATCAGGCCTCACAGTAATGCAATTCCACTGGTATGTACACATGGACTGAGGGAGCGAGACCATAGGGCTGGGGCAAATGTCAAAGTTCAAGTTGAATGGCATGCATAAGGACAAGTAGTCCTTCAAACATCAGAAGTTGTCTGTGACAAACTGTAGAAAGTGTGAAAAAAAACATGAAGGATGATATTTTGGTCTCATAAATAATATGCTATGTCTGGGATGAATTAATGTCCATGAAGATTTAATCTGAGATTGTCCCTTTAGGTTTTGAAAGTTTATAAGTTAAAATACACTGTGTATAAATTTGTATGTGGACACCCCTTCAAATGAGTGGATTCAGCAATTTCAGCCACACCCGTTGCTGCCAGATGTATAAAAATCGAGCACACACTCCATGCAATCTCCATAGACAAACATTGGCAGTAGAATGGCCCTACTGAAGAGCTCAGTGACTTTCAACTTGGCACCGTCATAAGATGCCACCTTTCCATCAAGTCAGTTTGTCAAATTTCTGCCCTGATCTGCACCGGTTCACTGTAAGTGCTGTTATTGTGAAGTGGAAACGTCTAGGAGCAACAGCTGCTCAGCTGCAAATTTGAAGGCCACACAAGCTCACAGAACGGGACCGTGGAGTACTGAAGCACTGTTCGTCATGAGCTTCAGGAAATGGGTTTCCATTGCCGTGTAGCCGCACAGAAGCCTAAGATCACCTTGCGCAATGCCAAGCGTTGGCTGGAGTTGTGTAAAACTCGCCCTCCATTGGACTCTGGAGCAGTGGAAAGGCATTCTCTGGAGTGATGAATCACGTTTCACCATCTGGCAGCCCTACGGATGAATCTGGGTTTGGAGGATGCCAGGACAATGCTACCTGCCCCAATGCATAGTACCAACGGTAAAGTTTGGTGGAGGGGGAACAATGGTTTGGGGCTGTTTTTCATGGTTCAGGCCCCTTTAGTTTCAATGAAGGGAAATCTTAATGCTACAGGATACATTGACATTCAAGATGATTCTGTGCTTCCGACTTTGTGTCAACAGTTTGAGGAAGGCCCTTTCCTGTTAAAGCCTGACAATGCCTCGGTGCAGAAAGCGAGGTCCATACAGAAATGGTTTGATCGGTGTGGAAGAACTTGACTGGCCCGTATGAATCCCTAACCTCAACCCCATCGAACAACTTTGGGATGAATTGGAAGGCCGACTGCGAGCCAGACCTAATTGCCTTACCTTACTTGTGACTGAATGGAAGCAAGGCACCGGAGCAACGTTCCAACATCTACTGGAAAGCCTTCCCAGAAGAGTGGAGCAACAGAGGAGGGACCAACTCCATTTTAATGATTTAATGATTTTGGAATGAGATGTTTGAGCAGGTGTCCAAAAACTTTTGGTCATGTAGTGTATTTTAAATGGGAAATAGGATGACTGTGCAGGACATTCATTTCTTTGGACTAATACATTAATGATACGTACACATTGATTATTACAGAATATAACTTAAAAATGCCTCGTGAGCTTAGTTCAACTGTTGGACACCATCAGAACCCAAAATATAAGCTTGTTTTACTCCAAATGTTTGTAAACAGCATACATGTAAACGAACACCGTATAGCCTCAAAACATGGTTACAACTCTAATTTTGATATCATGGATGGGCAATCTTTCCATCCATAAGCATTAATTTGAGAGGTCATATCTCTCCGGCCCTAAGACTTATAGCGAAACAGGGGCAGGAAAAACACTTTGTTGTTTGTTTAAATTAAAAGGTTCTTGTTTTAACAAAAACATTCAAACAAAACATTTAAGAATAAACATCAAGCATTATACAGATAATCATATATCAATCTATCAAAATAACACGTATATTATAGGGTTATATTTGTTGTGTGTGTGTGAAGGGAGAGAGAGAGTGAGAGATCAGAGAAATGCTCAACCAGGATAGTTTTCTACTAGTAAATCTTCCCCATTTAGCCTGGACAAGTTTCCTGAAGCCACAGGCAGCAGGCCAAGTCACTCTCTCTCTCTCCCCATCTGCCCTTTTGCTTATGTAGGCTACATAGTCTCGATAACCTGACCCTAGGCAACAGTGACTAGGCAACAGTGACTAGGCAACAGTGACTTAGGGTCTGGTTTCAATGACAGACTCTTTTGGCAACTTCCACAAGAAAATAAAAAAGATTGAGGTGGGTCCTCTTCAGACAGAAGTAAAAAAAAATCAAGCAGCCTGGCCTCAGAGCCATACGAAATATACTCTATGTATTTCTGAGCACCACCAAGACATATTTTACCTACTAATGGTTGATCGGGGAGGATGGGTGGGCGTAATCCGCGACAGTCTAGCAATCCAAAGGTTCAATGTCGCGTCTGGGACAACTGAAGCATTTTATTTTACGTACAGAATAATACTAATTGCCCTGAGACCACGTTGAATCACGAGGTAGACATGAACGTTGCAATTTGAAACCAAAGTTTGCAGGCAAAACCTTTGCTGTGGTTATAGTGAAGGAAGTTGATGCAAACTAGGCACTATCGAAATGCACTCATTGAAAATAACCCCTGTGAGTTCCATCTTGCTAGCTACTATTTTGTATTGTTGTTTTTGGTCTGTTGGGTTGACTAGCCTCTTCAGTAGTTTCACCAGAGTTAGCTCAACGTATCCAGCTACTGTACCGTAGCTAAATGTCTGCTTTTACTGTAGCTGAATGACTGTTCGTCCGTCAACTCCTCGTTGGTGGATGGTGTGGGAAGAAGGCCACAACCTTGTAAATGTAGCTAATGCAACGCAGAAATCGACTAGCTCCAGCATAGAACTGCAGGTTATATGCTTTACAGTGGAACTGACAGCATTTTAACTACTTTGCAGACATGAAAAACAAACATACAATCATAATATCAGTGAAAAACACAACATTCCCAGTTCATGCTACAAAACCAACTGTATAAAAGGTTTTAAAAATAGGTTCTATATGACTCAAAATTCTATGACATAGAGTAAGACATTGTTGTCAGAATAGATGGATGCAGTTCAATGCATGATTTAATATAGCTATTTAACCAATACATTTCTTGGTGGTTTAACAAATATTGCTATCAGGTTGTAAATCACAGCTGGCCTGGTACATTGTTTGCTGCCTCCATTCTGGATGCACTGTTTCAGTTTCAATGATTCAATATTTTGGATAAAAACAGACGAATGTAACTAAGGCTGGGAATGTCAATACAATCAAACTAGCAAGGGCAATGATCACAAGTCAATCATATTGTGGTTAATAGGCTAGCTTATCTATTTATGTAGCTATTTATTTAGTAAGCCAAAAACATGGAGTCTAACGTCAGCTAGCTAACTGACTAGCTACTGTGACGACGTCATGTCATTGGACGAGTGTGTAAGTGGCCAACTTCTTTCCCCTATACCATTTTTCAGTGGCTACAGCTAAAGTTACAGGTGTCATTTGGTTAGCTGGAAATAAATGTGAATCACTTTGCTAGCTAGCTATGCTAAACTTGAACAACAATCCACAGTTAACACATCTCTTAGTTGTCAATCAAATTGACGGCCAACTACAAACTGAAAACGAATATGGCTCCCGAGTGGTGCAGCGGTCTAAGGCACTGCATCTAAGTGCAATATGCGTTACTGCTAATCAAGGCTGCATCACATCTGGCTGTGATTGGGCGGCGTGCAATTTGCCCAGCGTCGTCTGGCTTTGGCAGGGGTAGGCTGTCATTGTAAATACGAATCTTTTCTTAACTGACTTACCTGGTTTAATTTTTAAAATAAAATATGCACATATTTGAATAAGATCAGATTTCATATGGCTAAAATGCTGCCAGTTCCACTTTAAACTGAGTCTACACAGCTGTCAACAAGGCAAAGGGTGACTACTTTGAAGAATCTCAAATATATTTTGATTTGTTTAACACTTTTTTGGTTACTACATGATTCCAAATGTGTTTCATAGTTTTAATGTATTCACTATTATTCTACAATGTAGAAAAGAGTCAAATGTAAAACACTGTAATAAGTAGATATGTCCAAAACTTTTGACGGGTACTGTAAGCATCCAGACCCTTGACTCAGTACTTTATTGAAGCACCTTTGGCAACGATTATAGCCTCAAGTCTTCTTGGGTATAACGCTATAAGCTTGACACACCTGTATTTGGGGAGTTTCTCCCATTCTTCTCTGCAGATCCTCTCAAGGTCTGTCAGGTTGGATGGGAAGCTTCGCTGTACAGCTATTTTCAGGTTTCTCCAGAGATGTTTGATCGGGTTCAAGTCCGGGCTCTGGCAGGGCCACTCAAGATTATTCAGAGACTTGTCCCGAAGCCACTCCTGCATTGTCTTGGCTGTGTGCTTAGGGTCATTGTCCAGTTGGAAGGTGAACCTTCACCCCAGTCTGTGGTCCTGAGTTCTCTGGAGCAGGTTTTCATGAAAGATCTCTCCGTACTCTGCTCCTTTAATCTTTCCCTCGATCCTGACAAGTCTTTCAGTCCCTGTCGCTGAAAAACATCCCCACAGCATGATGCTGCCACGACCATGCTTCACCGTAGGGATGGTGCAAGGTTTCCGCCAGACGTGACGCTTGGCATTCAGGCCAAAGAGTTCAATCCTGGTTTTATCAGACCAGCGAATCTTGTTTACCATGGTCTGAGAGTCCTTTAGGTGCTTTTTGGCAAACTCCAAGCTGGCTGTCATGAGCCTTTAAAACATCTTAAGGATCAGACCCATTTTTTTTTACGCCAAAAATGATTTAACCAAATCTAAGTGCCTGTAGCTCAGGACCTGAAGCAAGGATATGCATATTTTTGATACCATTTGAAAGGAAACACATTGAAGTTTGTGTAAATGTGAAACTAATGTAGGAGAATATAACACATTATATCTGGTAATAGATTAATGCAAAGAAAAAACATGAATAGGCGCAATTCAGATTTTGGCCAGCAGTGTATGTGCAAATTTTTAGACTTATCCAATGAACCATTGCATTTCTGTTCAAAATGTTGCATCAAGTCTGACCAAATGTGCCTAATTGGTTCATTAATACATGTTCAAGTTCATAACTGTGCACTCTCCACAAACAATAGCATGGTATTCCTTCACTGTAATAGCTACTGTGAATTGGACAGTGCAGTTAGATGAACAAGAATTTAAGCTTTCTGCCCATATCATGTCTATGTCCTGCGAAATGTTCTTGTTACTTACAACCTCATGCTAATCACATTAGCGCACATTAGCTCAACCGTCCCACGGGGGAGGGCACCAATCCAGTAACTGAGGAGTGGCTTCTGTTTGGCCACTCTACTCTACCATAAAGGCCTGTTTAGTGGAGTGCTGCAGAGATGATTGTCCTTCTGGAAGGTTCTCCCACCTCCACAGAGGAACTCCGGAGCTTCTTCGTTATCTCCCTGACCAAGGCTTTTCTCCCCTGATTGTTCAGTTTGGCCAGGCGGCCAGCTCTAGGAAGAGCCTTGGTGGTTCCAAACTTCTTCTATTTAAGAATGACGGAAGCCACTGTGTTCTTGGGGACCTTCAATGCTGCAGAAATGTTTTGGTACCCTTCCCCAGATCTGTGTCTCGACACAATCTTGTCTTGGGGGTCTCCATGGGTAATTCATTCAACCTCATGGCTTGGTTTTTGCTCTGACATGCACTATCAACTGTGGGACTTTATATAGACAGGTGTGTGACTTTCCAAATCATGTCCAATCAGTTGAATATACCACAGTTGGACTCCAATCAATTTGTAAAAACATTCTTAAGGATGATCAATGGAAACAGGATGCACATGAGCTCAATTTCGAGTCTCATGGAAAAGGGTCTGAATACTAATATAAATAAGATATCTGTTTTTTATTTTAAAACATTTGCTAAAATGTCTTAAATCTTTGTCATTATGGGTTATTGTGTGTAGATTGACGAGGAAAACATTTAATGGCATCCATTTTAGAATAAGTCTGTAACATAACAAAATGTTGAAACGGGTCTGAACTTTCGGGATACACCGTAGATCAAATGTGTTTACAACTTATATGTGACGACTGAGCAACTCCACAAATGTAACCCAGTCATTGGTATGCCTAGTCCTACTCCCAGTCTCAGTTCAGAGACAGTTCAGTGACAACACTTTCCCATGCCGTGCTCCATCGCCACACTGGTGTTAGGGGTTATCCCGAGGTTCTCCCGGTCTCAGAGGAGGTTATATATAAGATGTCACCCCGGCAGACCACTCTTCCCTGAGTGCTGCAGCAAAGAAATGCTGATGTGCTGCTCCCAATGATGTATATAAACCCTGAATTGCTGATGCTATGTATTGGCCAATGAGAGTCTTTGAAACCACCAGTCGGCCATATTGGCACTACCCAGAAGAAGCAGTCCTCTGTAGGATGAATTGAATCCTGTTAAATGTTAGTATAAAATGACATGTATTTCACTTTTTTAAATTTTTAATTTTTAATTTTAAATTTAGATTTAAATTGTATCCCCTTTTTCTCCCCAATTTCGTGGTGTCCAATTGTTAGTAGTTACTATCTTGTCTCATCGCTACAACTCCCGTACGGGCTCAGGAGAGACGAAGGTCGAAAGTCATGCGTCCTCCGAAACACAACCCAACCAAGCCGCACTGCTTCTTAACACAACGCGCATCCAACCCGGAAGCCAGCCGCACCAATGTGCCAGAGGAAACACCGTGCACTTGGCGACCTTGGTTAGTGTGCACTGCGCCCGGCCCGCCAGAGGAGTCGCTGGTGCGTGATGAGACAAGCCAAACCCTCCCTAACCCAGACGACGCTAGG
The DNA here is from genome assembly GCF_034236695.1 of Oncorhynchus nerka. Classification (NCBI taxonomy): domain Eukaryota; kingdom Metazoa; phylum Chordata; class Actinopteri; order Salmoniformes; family Salmonidae; genus Oncorhynchus; species Oncorhynchus nerka. The sequence goes on from NC_088406.1 coordinate 10,347,906, forward strand.
CCAATTGTGCGTTGCCCCACGGACCTTCCGGTCGCGGCCGGTTGCGACAGAGCCTAAGTCTCTGGTGTCATTGCGCCATACGGGAGGCAACTTTTTTTATTGTGGTATACTTTAAAGTCCAATACAGCTGTTTACTTTTCTCAATATCAAATTATTTCTGGGTAACAATTAGGTACCTTTAAACAATGTGATTGTTTCAATTCAAATGGTAAAAGAATAAACAAAAATGACTATTTCTCAAGTAATGATTTTTTTCTAGCACAGTCTGGTAGTGGTCTGAGTTGGGAGGGGCAAACTGAAAAACAGCTGTTATTGGCAGAGAGGTTTGGATCTCTCTTTCTGGGTCACTAAAGACCCACCTCAGAGGAAGTTGCAGCACCTATTTAAAGTTATTCCTGTCCTAGATAGGAAATTCTCATTTAGGTTCCACCGCCGAAGACTGAAGCAGACTGCTAATATATATTCAGGAATTGGGGGTGGGAATGATGTGGTGATTTCCAAGGGTATCAGAAAAATAATAACAAATTGATCAAATTGATCAGCTGTCAGTGTAACTATTTAGCAGGCTAAGTTAACCGTAGCCAGCTAATGAAAGTTATTTCAGCACCATTTCAGTTAGGACAGGCATACCGTAAATCAGGTGAACATTTTTATTTCAGAAAAAGAATACCTCAGCTGAACCCTGTCTGTACTAGCTGTTGTCGTGTTGAGGGTTGATGTTTGTCTGACTCTTGCCATTTGATCATTCCAGTGAAACCGTGTCGGATTCCAGACATAATTCATATTTGGACATGCACACGGACATTATCAAATGGCTATATTTTTAGTTCTCTCTGGTATATACATCACTGCATAGATTACATAGATTAAACAGAGATATATTAATGCATTATCTAAATTGTTCAGTGATATAGTAATGCATTATCTAAATTGTTCAGTGATATATTAATGCATTATCTAAAGTGTTCAGTGATATATTAATGCATGATCTAGTGTTCAGTAATATATTAATGCATTATCTAAATTGTTCAGTAATATATTAATGCATTATCTAAATTGTTCAGTGATATATTAATGCATTATCTAAAGTGTTCAGTAATATATTACATTTACATTACATTTACATTTAAGTCATTTAGCAGACGCTCTTATCCAGAGCGACTTACAAATTGGTGCTTTCACCTTATGACATCCAGTGGAACAGCCACTTTACAATAGTGCATCTAGGTCTTTTAAGGGGGGTGAGAAGGATTACTTTATCCTATCCTAGGTATTCCTTAAAGAGGTGGGGTTTCAGGTGTCTCCGGAAGGTGGTGATTGACTCCGCTGTCCTGGCGTCGTGAGGGAGTTTGTTCCACCATTGGGGGGCCAGAGCAGCGAACAGTTTTGACTGGGCTGAGCGGGAACTGTACTTCCTCAGTGGTAGGGAGGCGAGCAGGCCAGAGGTGGATGAACGCAGTGCCCTTGTTTGGGTGTAGGGCCTGATCAGAGCCTGGAGGTACTGAGGTGCCGTTCCCCTCACAGCTCCGTAGGCAAGCACCATGGTCTTGTAGCGGATGCGAGCTTCAACTGGAAGCCAGTGGAGAGAGCGGAGGAGCGGGGTGACGTGAGAGAACTTGGGAAGGTTGAACACCAGACGGGCTGCGGCGTTCTGGATGAGTTGTAGGGGTTTAATGGCACAGGCAGGGAGCCCAGCCAACAGCGAGTTGCAGTAATCCAGACGGGAGATGACAAGTGCCTGGATTAGGACCTGCGCCGCTTCCTGTGTGAGGCAGGGTCGTACTCTGCGGATGTTGTAGAGCATGAACCTACAGGAACGGGCCACCGCCTTGATGTTATTTGAGAACGACAGGGTGTTGTCCAGGATCACGCCAAGGTTCTTAGCGCTCTGGGACGAGGACACAATGGAGTTGTCAACCGTGATGGCGAGATCATGGAACGGGCAGTCCTTCCCGGGAGGAAGAGCAGCTCCGTCTTGCCGAGGTTCAGCTTGAGGTGATGATCCGTCATCCACACTGATATGTCTGCCAGACATGCAGAGATGCGATTCGCCACCTGGTCGTCAGAAGGGGGAAAGGAGAAGATTAATTGTGTGTCGTCTGCATAGCAATGATAGGAGAGACCATGTGAGGTTATGACAGAGCCAAGTGACTTGGTGTATAGCGAGAATAGGAGAGGGCCTAGAACAGAGCCCTGGGGGACACCAGTGGTGAGAGCACGTGGTGAGGAGACGGATTCTCGCCACGCCACCTGGTAGGAGCGACCTGTCAGGTAGGACGCAATCCAAGCGTGGGCCGCGCCGGAGATGCCCAACTCGGAGAGGGTGGAGAGGAGGATCTGATGGTTCACAGTATCGAAGGCAGCCGATAGGTCTAGAAGGATGAGAGCAGAGGAGAGAGAGTTAGCTTTAGCAGTGCGGAGCGCCTCCGTGATACAGAGAAGAGCAGTCTCAGTTGAATGACTAGTCTTGAAACCTGACTGATTTGGATCAAGAAGGTCATTCTGAGAGAGATAGCGGGAGAGCTGGCCAAGGACGGCACGTTCAAGAGTTTTGGAGAGAAAAGAAAGAAGGGATACTGGTCTGTAGTTGTTGACATCGGAGGGATCGAGTGTAGGTTTTTTCAGAAGGGGTGCAACTCTCGCTCTCTTGAAGACGGGAGGGACGTAGCCAGCGGTCAGGGATGAGTTGATGAGCGAGGTGAGGTAAGGGAGAAGGTCACCGGAGATGGTCTGGAGAAGAGAGGAGGGGATAGGGTCAAGCGGGCAGGTTGTTGGGCGGCCGGCCGTCACAAGACGCGAGATGTCATCTGGAGAGAGAGGGGAGAAAGAGGTCAGAGCACAGGGTAGGGCAGTGTGAGCAGAACCAGCGGTGTCGTTTGACTTAGCAAACGAGGATCGGATGTCGTCGACCTTCTTTTCAAAATGGTTGACGAAGTCATCTGCAGAGAGGGAGGAGGGGGGGGAGGGGGAGGAGGATTCAAGAGGGAGGAGAAGGTGGCAAAGAGCTTCCTAGGGTTAGAGGCAGATGCTTGGAATTTAGAGTGGTAGAAAGTGGCTTTAGCAGCAGAGACAGAGGAGGAAAATGTAGAGAGGAGGGAGTGAAAGGATGCCAGGTCCGCAGGGAGGCGAGTTTTCCTCCATTTCCGCTCGGCTATATTCATGCATTATCTAAAGGGTTCAGTAATATATTAATGCATTATCTAAAGTGTTCAGTGATATATTAATGCATTATCTAAATTGTTCAGTGATATATTAATGCATTATCCAAAGTGTTCGGTGATATATTAATGCATTATCTAAAGTGTTCAGTGATATATTAATGCATTATCTAAAATGTTCAGTGATATATTAACGCATTATCTAAAGTGTTCAGTAATATATTAATGCATTAATCTAAAGTGTTCAGTGATATATTAATGCATTAATCTAAAGTGTTCAGTAATATATTAATGCATTAATCTAAAGTGTTCAGTGATATATTAATGCATTATCAAAATTGCAAATTCACCGTATACATAGACAGAAATGTTGAACGGTTTAGACTGAAATGTATTGAAATACATTGTTGTAAAACATCATGGTTCTGGCCATCATCTTTCAGCTCAAAAAATAGGATTTCTACTTGTGTGGGCGTTTAAGGAAAATATTTATAATTATATACACATCTTTTTTTTCTTTGTTTAGCTCACATAATGCATACTTTAAAATTATATTAAGTTGTCAGTAATAGAATAAACATGGAAAAAAACGAATGTAGACATTAATAAATGCATTTCCATAGCTTCCAAAATATGTTTTATGATGTGGGGGAGGGCCAAGATGGAGGCGCGGCGGCTTCAAAATAGCGTCCCGTGTAACTCACCTAGCGTACATAAATTGTTGGCTGCGTCCATCTCGCCTGGGTGGAGAGTGCTGACACCACATCTTGTGCTTCGGGTTGAAGAATATGAATAATTGTGAAATTATTGTCCACCAGTCGGAATCCTTAACACTTTGCAATCTACGCCGATATAATAACCTGCAACCTGCGAACAAATATAGAGGGCGCCGCAGTGGTGAAAGTTGCGCCGTCGCAGCAAGTTTTCTGGCTCATGTTTCTCACCCGGCTGGGGACCAAGTGGAGTGAGGGAGGGAGGGGGAGGGGAGGGGGGTGCTATCCCTTCAGTTCTATCGTTTCAACTCACTGGGGCACTTCAACCCACCGGCGCGCGTTAACACATTGTTCTATTTCCATGGGTGTGAAGGACAGGGAATCATACGACACAACCGCCTGCTGCGCGCAGGCAGTGATAGTCACGGTGAAAAGCTATGATCATGCTCGCTTTTAATGATCAGATAACTCTTGCACGTGCTTTCATATCTGGCTGTCTCAGTTCCAAAATTAATACAAGATTACGCTTTGCTCAGACTTAAGTGACTTGATCATAAACAAAACTGACATAGTATAGTTTTGTCATCAATAGTTGCGGACTCCTCGTAAAATGCAGCTGAAAGGCATATTTTTACTCCTGTCTTTAGGAGCGTTCACCTCTTATTATGTTTACCAGCCCATTCCAGACAAGATAGAGGAGAGATGGAAACTCATGTTGACCGACTGCTTCTTCAGAAGTCTCAGCCACCTGGTAAGAATAATGCAAGAATGGATTTTACAATGAGCTAGAATATTAGTTTTTGATTCAGAAAATATTTGATGCAGACTTATCCTGTTGATGTGTTTTAAATATTGTTGTGAAGTTACTATTATAGACGGTTCGTACTGCGCATCTCGGGTGTGCGAGGGAGTCATGCCTAAATATATATTTATTGGCATAATTACATGTATGGTTTTAAGATGTAATTTTTTTACTAGAATGACGTGGTTATTGGCCAGTCCTTTGGCACGGTAAATAGACTTGGTAAATAACCTAGTAGGCTATAGCCTAGAAATGGATTCCGTTGAGATTGATGTGTACACGCAGACATGCTGAATGACAGTTACAGCAGATTATGTCAAACGGTAATCCAGGTATTGTAATCCTGCTCACCTGTTCTAATTATAGACCCTATTAAGAAAAGCGATGGTGTATTTATGAACGGAAGAACACCAGACTGTTTATACCCCAGCATACATGACACCAGAGGTGTTTATTGATTTAGATATGATATAATTCAACATCGTATTTATTATTTCAGATGGTAAAATATAAAAAATGTGTTAAACCAGGCTAAATTCCTTCTAACTAGAATTATTCATTATTGTTGTTCATTATAATTGCTCAATGTCCCCATTGTAACTGCTTATATAAAGCAGACAATATTTCACTCAGTCCGAGTTAAGTGAGAGAAGTAAAACAAATGTATTTTGATCATGGGGTCAAGGGGTGAACTTCCCCTGGTATTCAGTCACCTATTGTTATTACATTTTGACAACTGAATTATCCACGGTCATGCCTGTGTTTGTCCAAGAGCAAGGACCACGGTCATGCCGTGGCTCTGTCCAAGAGCAAGGACCATGCCTTTTCTGGTGCATATTTGTCCGGTGCATGGCACGCATATAAATACAGTACCAACAGGCAGTGACGGATTTAGGTATAGGCGACATGGGCAGCCACCCAGGGCGGCATCTTGCCGGGGACAGCATTGGGCACTCAGGGCGGCATCTTGCCGGGGACAGCATGGGGCGCTCAGGGCGGCATCTTGCCGGGGACAGCATGGGGCGCTCAGGGCGGCATCTTGCCGGGGACAGCATGCACAAAAAAAAACAATCGGAATGGTGATATTTATGTGATCGGTTCTCTATCACTTATTTGCACGTCAGGTCAATGATATCATGTCACCGTGTGGGATTGTGGGTCAATTAACCTTGTCGGAGTGGGCGTCCTGATTCCAGTTTGTGAGCTAGGCAGGCTACTGCCTGGGAAGGTCTCCCGGAACTCAGAAGTATGAGATGGGGATGGGCGCGGGGGTAGGTTGACCTTGGGTCTCCCCACTGGAAGCCAGAGGTAGGGGGAGTGGGGGAATCTATCAAATAGCGCACCTCTAACTTTGTACAGTACAAATGCAATTATTAAAAGCAGTCACACTACAAAATGCTACCAAATGAACCACAATTCATTCATAATACTGTGAATATATAGTTTCACAGATATATTGTTGCATTTTTTTCTGGTTTGTGCTAAATCGTTAAGAATAATATAAAACCAGTCTGCACACCACCAAGGTGAATTGGTTTAGTCTTGACTCTTAGTTGACAGTATTGGGGGATGGGTAATGTATTGATGCTGGAATACCAAATCAACACAAATTAGTTTCTATTTGTCTTTGTTACTTCTTTTTGATATTTATATTTATATAGTTTAAAATGTTATGATCATTTATTTCTGTTGTTCCAAATGTCTGAATAAAAATGACAGTTAGTGCAGAATGTTTTTTTTTTTTTTTTGGTGGAGGGGGCGCTGAAGGGGGGGTTTGCCCAGGGAGCCATACAAGCTAGAACCGCCACTGCCAACAGGGAACATTGATTGAATGGATTTATGAGGAAAAGTAGTGTAAAAACTCAGAAAAGGCCAACGTCAATTTAAATCATCTACCCAGGTTTACTGGGACCTGGTTGCATGGATAGACACGCAAGACCCTGTCTCCTCCTATACAAGCTCAGAGCAGAATAGGTCAGCTCTGAGACACCCTCTGGCTAGAAAGTTACAACGTTATGCTAGACACGGAGCTAGCAGCTTACCCTCCCCAAACCCTTATACATAAGGAGGTAACACAACACTTTAAGATCAGTGGATTTAGGGGCGATATCATTCTACTTCTGGAGAGCACAGGGAGTGGATGAGGAGATCTCAGTAGTCAGCTGATTGGCCCCAGTCAACCCCTGGCCATTTTTCTATTGGTATTGGAATCATAAAGGATCCTATAAGACAAAACCATAAAGGATAGAATCTCATAGAGTCCAATGGGACTGGTTCCAAAATCTGGATTCTAATTGTAATCAAATTGGATTTTTGTTTCGGAATCCTATAGGTTCCTATCAGATGTCAATCGTTTTTTTTTCTCCTATAGGATTTCTATTAACGTTGTCAATGGGAATCGTATAGATATTTACAATATATTCTAAAGGATTTATCTTCTAAACTTGGCTATACATTATAGTTAACTTGGCTATACATTATAGTTAACTTGGCTATACATTATAGTTAACTTGGCTATACATTATAGTTAACTTGGCTATACATTATAGTTAACTTGGCTATACATTATAGTTAACTTGGCTATACATTATAGTAAACTTGGCTATACATTATAGTTAACTTGGCTATACATTATAGTTAACTTGGCTATACATTATAGTTAACTTGGCTATACATTATAGTTAACTTGGCTATACATTATAGTTAACTTGGCTATACATTATAGTTAACTTGGCTATACATTATAGTTAACTTGGCTATACATTATAGTTAACTTGGCTATACATTATAGTTAACTTGGCTGCTTAAAATATGAAGAACCCACCCTCCAAACCTCTTAGACAATTATTTATGAAGGTGAAACTTGAACTATAATAACATCATAAGCAACCAATATTGTACTGCCACCCTTGCCACTTGTGATGCTGACCATATTAGTGGGGAATCGCCGGCAATGTCCCCTCTACCATCCCCCCAAGGTCCAGAGTGGAGGCAGGTGGGGAGGGAGACGGGGTGTTACAATCCTGGAAGGGAGGAAGGGAGTGGGGGACGGATTGTGAGGAGGCGGGTAGGGAGGGAGACGGGATGGTACAATCCTGGAAGGGAGGAAGGGAGTGGGGGACGGATGGTGAGGAGGCGGGTAGGGAGGGAGACGGGTTGGTACAATCCTGGAAGGGAGGAAGGGAGTGGGGACGGATGGTGAGGAGGCGGGTAGGGAGGGAGACGGGATGGTACAATCCTGGAAGGGAGGAAGGGAGTGGGGGACGGATGGTGAGGAGGCGGGTAGGGAGGGAGACGGGATGGTACAATCCTGGAAGGGAGGAAGGGAGTGGGGGACGGATGGTGAGGAGGCGGGTAGGGCGGGAGACGGGATGGTACAACCCTGGAAGGGAGGAAGGGAGTGGGGGACGGATGGGGAGGAGGCGGGTAGGGAGGGAGACGGGATGGTACAATCCTGGAAGGGAGGAAGGGAGTGGGGGACGGATGGGGAGGAGGCGGGTAGGGAGGGAGACGGGATGGTACAATCCTGGAAGGGAGGAAGGGAGTGGGGGACGGATGGGGAGGAGGCGGGTAGGGCGGGAGACGGGATTGTACAACCCTGAGTATGAAGGAGTCAAGGTAACATTCTCTGTTCCTCTCCCTACATAAAGCGAGTCAAGGTAACATTCTCTGTCCCTCTCCCTACATAAAGAGAGTCAAGGTAACATTCTCTGTTCCTCTCCCTACATAAAGACAGTCAAGGTAACATTCTCTGTTCCTCTCCCTACATAAAGAGAGTCAAGGGAACATTCTCTGTCCCTCTCCCTACATAAAGAGAGTCAAGGTAACATTCTCTGTTCCTCTCCCTACATAAAGAGAGTCAAGGTAACATTCTCTGTTCCTCTCCTTACATAAAGAGAGTCAAGGGAACATTCTCTGTCCCTCTCCCTACATAAAGAGAGTCAAGGTAACATTCTCTGATCCTCTCCCTACATAAAGAGAGTCAAGGTAACATTCTCTGTCCCTCTCCCTACATAAAGAGAGTCAAGGTAACATTCTCTGGTCCTCTCCCTATTCATCCCCCCTCCATTTGTTTTCTACACTGCTGCTACTCACTGTTTATTATCTATGCATAGTCACTAAGGCCCTACCTACATGTACAAATGACCTCTAACCTGTACCCCCGCACACTGACTTGGTACCGGTATCCCCTCTATATAGCCTCGTTATTGTTATGTTATTGTTATGTTATTGTTATTATTTTACTTTAGTTTGGTAAATATTTTCTTAACTCTTCTTGAACTGCACTGTTGGTTAAGGGCTTGTAAGTAAAGCATTTCACGGTAAGGTCTACGCTTGTTGTATTCAGCATTTCACGGTAAGATCTACGCTTGTTGTATTCAGCATTTCACGTTAAGATCTACGCTTGTTGTATTCAGCATTTCACGTTAAGATCTACGCTTGTTGTATTCAGCATTTCACGTTAAGATCTACGCTTGTTGTATTCAGCATTTCACGTTAAGATCTACGCTTGTTGTATTCAGCATTTCACGTTAAGATCTACGCTTGTTGTATTCAGCATTTCACGTTAAGGTCTACGCTTGTTGTATTTTAGCGCATGTGACAAATACAGTTTGATTTTATTATCCTACCATAAAGATGGTAAAGAGGACATTCTCTTGTTTTGTATGCATAGCTTACTATTATATATATATATATATATTACATTCAAATAAATGTCTATATCTTTTGTTTTACCGTACGTAAAAATATATTTAATTATAGGCAATGTAAAGATGCTGTTGTGTTATTTTAATATTGATTCCGCTGAGATTGATGTGTTACATGCAGACATGCTGAATGACAGTTACAGCAGATTATGTCAAACGGTAATCCAGGTATTGTAATCCTGCTCACCTGTTCTAATTATAGACCCTATTAAGAAAAGCGATGGTGTATTTCTGAACGGGAGACCACCAAATTAGACGACTGTTTATCCGCCAGCATGACACCAGAGATGTTTTAGTTATGTGACACGATATACAGTGATACATTTAACACTTTCTGACGTGACCATCTCAAATCGTGTTGAAAAAAATAACACTTTTCATAGTGTTGATAAACTAACCCCCAAGAGTGTTGGGTCCCTAACGCCGTAAATTCCAACTTAAATGAACACTTTAGAGTTGATGCAATTCCACTTCCTCATACCACTGTGTTAGGCTAAAACTAGGATGTTGAAGTACGGGGTTGTCAACAAAAAAAGCTATGTATTTAAAATAATAAAAACATTTTCATGATAAAACGTTCACTTAGGCAGGCAGTCACTTAGTGAAGGCTACAGGACTGAAAGCCATTGAATGTAACAATTATGTCTGTCACTATCAAACACAGCCATGGGTGGTACTGGACAATGGTGGTACTGGAAAATGGTGGTACTGGCACCCTTTTAAATACATATGCTAATAAGGCTTTACACGCTACGGAAATTACTGTAACACCACAGGTGTTAATTCCCTAACACTGAAATCTGCAAGTCACAATATGTTGGCTTGCAGAGTGTTATATAATTCTTATTGTAATCCAGCCAGAGATAGCATAGCCAACAATTTCAACTTTTAATCAACCCCAACTGCAGTTAGAGTGACTGCCAAGGTAGGGAAGGTTAATAAATGAAACGTCTTACCCTTCTAAACTGGAACAATCATTTCATTAACGTGTGGAAAAAGTCCAACCACTTACAGATAAGATCAGTTTAGAAAAATGTATACTATTTATCATTGTGTAGTATAATATCAATGAATCAATGTGCATGCAGAAACCTATATATTAAAACCAACTGTTGTAAAAAGCAACCTGCAACAAAAGATGCTGAGAAATATGATAGTGAGGCCTCTCCGATGTCTTTTTCACTCTGAGTTAACGGGAAATTAATTCAACACAGTCGAGTAACAACAACACCAGTCAGTGGCGATTCCACTGTGATTCAAATAACACTTCATTTATTCACCGCAGTTGGTGTAAATTACTATCCAATTGGTGTTAATCCATCTAGACTCAACACTCGGATATGACACTGGTGTGAACCCCACTAGACTTAACACTCAGATATGACACTGGTGTTAATCCATCTAGACTCAACACTCAGATATGACACTGGTGTTAATCCATCTAGACTCAACACTCAGATATGACACTGGTGTTAATCCATCTAGACTCAACACTCGGATATGACACTGGTGTGAACCCCACTAGACTTAACACTCAGATATGACACTGGTGTTAATCCAACTAGACTCAACACTCAGATATGACACTGGTGTTAATCCATCTAGACTCAACACTCAGATATGACACTGGTGTTAATCCATCTAGACTCAACACTCGGATATGACACTGGTGTGAACCCCACTAGACTTAACACTCAGATATGACACTGGTGTTAATCCATCTAGACTTAACACTCAGATATGACACTGGTGTGAACCCCACTAGACTTAACACTCAGATATGACACTGGTGTTAATCCATCTAGACTCAACACTCGGATATGACACTGGTGTTAATCCATCTAGACTCAACACTCAGATATGACACTGGTGTTAATCCATCTAGACTCAACACTCAGATATGACACTGGTGTGAACCCCACTAGACTTAACACTCAGATATGACACTGGTGTTAATCCATCTAGACTCAACACTCGGATATGACACTGGTGTGAACCCCACTAGATTTAACACTCAGATATGACACTGGTGTTAATCCATCTAGACTTAACACTCAGATATGACACTGGTGTTAATCCAACTAGACTCAACACTCAGATATGACACTGGTGTTAATCCATCTAGATTTAACACTCAGATATGACACTGGTGTTAATCCATCTAGATTTAACACTCAGATATGACACTGGTGTTAATCCATCTAGACTTAACACTCAGATATGACACTGGTGTTAATCCAACTAGACTCAACACTCAGATATGACACTGGTGTTAATCCATCTAGACTCAACACTCAGATATGACACTGGTGTTAATCCATCTAGATTTAACACTCAGATATGACACTGGTGTTAATCCAACTAGACTCAACACTCAGATATGACACTGGTGTTAATCCATCTAGACTCAACACTCAGATATGACACTGGTGTTAATCCACCTAGACTTAACACTCAGATATGACACTGGTGTTCATCCATCTAGACTCAACACTCAGATATGACACTGGTGTTAATCCAACTAGACTCAACACTCAGATATGACACTGGTGTTAATCCAACTAGACTCAACACTCAGATATGACACTGGTGTTAATCCATCTAGAGTCAACACTCGGATATGACACTGGTGTTAATCCATCTAGATTTAACACTCAGATATGACACTGGTGTTAATACAACTAGACTCAACACTCAGATATGACACTGGTGTTAATCCATCTAGACTCAAGACTCAGATATGACACTGGTGTTAATCCATCTAGACTTAACACTCAGATATGACACTGGTGTTAATCCAACTAGACTCAACACTCAGATATGACACTGGTGTTAATCCATCTAGACTCAACACTCAGATATGACACTGGTGTTAATCCATCTAGATTTAACACTCAGATATGACACTGGTGTTAATCCATCTAGATTTAACACTCAGATATGACACTGGTGTTAATCCAACTAGACTCAACACTCAGATATGACACTGGTGTTAATCCATCTAGACTCAACACTCAGATATGACACTGGTGTTAATCCATCTAGACTTAACACTCAGATATGACACTGGTGTTAATCCAACTAGACTCAACACTCAGATATGACACTGGTGTTAATCCATCTAGACTCAACACTCAGATATGACACTGGTGTTAATCCACCTAGATTTAACACTCAGATATGACACTGGTGTTAATCCAACTAGACTCAACACTCAGATATGACATGGTGTTAATCCATCTAGACTCAACACTCAGATATGACACTGGTGTTAATCCAACTAGACTCAACACTCAGATATGACACTGGTGTTAATCCAACTAGACTCAACACTCAGATATGACACTGGTGTTAATCCATCTAGACTCAACACTCGGATATGACACTGGTGTTAATCCATCTAGATTTAACACTCAGATATGACACTGGTGTTAATCCAACTAGACTCAACACTCAGATATGACACTGGTGTTAATCCAACTAGACTCAACACTCAGATATGACACTGGTGTGAACCCCACTAGACTTAACACTCAGATATGACACTGGTGTTAATCCAACTAGACTCAACACTCAGATATGACACTGGTGTTAATCCAACTAGACTCAACACTCAGATATGACACTGGTGTTAATCCAACTAGACTCAACACTCAGATATGACACTGGTGTTAATCCAACTAGACTCAACACCTGGATATGACACTGGTGTTAATCCAACTAGACTCAACACTCAGATATGACACTGGTGTGAACCCCACTAGACTTAACACTCAGATATGACACTGGTGTGAACCCCACTAGACTTAACACTCAGATATGACACTGGTGTGAACCCCACTAGACTCAACACTCAGATATAACACTCATAATACTTTTTACCTCAACACTGAGATTTTAACACCCGCAAATTTGCTTAAGGAGGAGAAAGGGTCTGTGCCACGTGCTACCTTTCCAAGTGCTGAGCGATTAACCAACATTTCTGTTATTTTAAACAACTAATTGACCATGTCGGTTAAATTATTTGAATTCCATTTCATTCTGTTTTTTCTTTGATCTCTATACGCTGTTTCTCTAGAGATAAATCGGATCAAGGCCGAACTGTGCAATGTAGTTGGGAGTTGTAGTACATAGTTTTGCTCAGAAAATGTGGTAATTAACTACAATGGCCATAATCCATTACGCGCCTACTTGTCCGTTCTGTATGCGGTAGACCAGCGAGGGAGATAAGAACCCATGATCAAGAGAGGAATTGCTTCGCGAAGTATCTCTACCTGACAATACATGATCTAAGTTACTGATCGGTGATATTCAGCAGTCATAAATGCCTTATTTACATTGAAGAACAACAAAAATAGTGGTTTTGTCAGACAGAATAGGCAGCAGCTTTATAGAGATCAGATGATGACTTGGAATGAAATAATAAAGTAATCAAATAAAACGAATGTAATTTACACAAGACTGAAATATTGAATTAAAGTAAAGTAATGTGAATAAATTATGGTTAATAAGTGATCAGCAGTAATGCTCGTCTGTGGTGGAGGAAGGTGCGGCAGGGTAGCCTAGTGTTTAGAGCGGTGGACTAGTAACCGGAAGGTTGCAAGTTCAAATCCCCAAACTCACAAGGTACAAATCTGTCGTTCTGCCCCTGAACAGGCAGTTAACCCACTGTTCCTAAGCCGTCATTGAAAATAATAATTTGTTCTTAACTGACTTGCCTAGTTAAATAAAATAAAAGGTGAGGATAAGAGCGTCTGCTAATTTAAATGTAAATGTAATAATGTAATGAACACTGAACAAAAACAAATAAAATCACAAATGAACAAAAACAAATAAAATCACAAATGAACAGTCCTGTATGGTGCTGAAAAAAACACTGAACAGAAAATAATCACCAACACCACACAGGTGGGAAAAGGCTACCTAAGTATGATTCTCAATCAGAGACAGCTAACGACACCTGCCTCTGATTGAGAACCATACCAGGCGAAACACGAAAACACCACATAGAAAAAGGAACGTAGACAACCCACCCAACTCACGCCCTGTCTGACCATAATAAAACAAAGACATAACAAAAGAACTAAGGTCAGAACGTGACACTACCATCATGGGACTTGTATTAATTGGTTTATTCTGTGCTGTTACAGCATGCAACATAATAATCATTTTAATTTAATAATGGAACTGAAACGGGCCCGACCTCAAAAAGCACACATTGTCAACGTTTCTTCCAAAATCAACCCAATCAACGTTCTCTGTTGATATTTATATGGGTGCCATTCACCGGCCAAAAGGTTTCAGAAAAGGCTTGACCTTTTGCGAGACAGGCATGACCGTGGGTAATGAAGATTTAATTAATACAAATCGCTGACTGAATACCTGAGGAAGTTTACCCCATTGTACACATGATAAAACATGTATTTAGGTCCATTCTCTCACTCAACCAGGACAGAGTGAAATATTGTCTGCTTTATAATCGATTTATACTGTATAATAATTTGGAGATAATATTTTTGTTTTTCTAGACTGGACAACATTTTTCTCTGGACCCAGTTCAATGGGGATGTTGAGCATTAAATAATTATAATAATGATTAATAATTCTAGTTGCAAGCTTACAGCAGAATAGGTCAGCTCTGAGACACCCTCTGGCTAGAAAGTTACAATGTTATGCTAGACACAGAGCTAGCAGCTTACCCTCCCCAAACCCTTATACATAAGGAGGTAACACAACACTTTAAGATCAGTGGATTTAGGGGCGATATCATTCTACTTCTGGAGAGCACAGGGAGTGGATGAGGAGATCTCAGTAGTCAGCTGATTGGCCCCAGTCATCTCCTTGCCCAGCCCTGAGCCCAGTTGAATAACACAGCTTAACTGTTTCTCTTAAGGTTTAACCTTAAGTAATAATTATCCCTTACCTAAGAGAATACAGTAGTTTAAAGACATTTTATGCAACTGGGTCCTTAGCCTCCCCACCACAGCATGTGATGACTGGGCCTCTGTTGGACAGCTGGGGCCTCTGTTGGACAACTGGGACGCTCTGGTGGACAGATGGGGCGCTCTGGTGGATAGCTGGGGCCCTCTGGTAGACAGCTGAGGCCCCCTGGTGGACAGCTGGGGCCCTCTGGTAGACAGCGGAGGCCCTCTGGTGGACAGCTGGGGCCCTCTACTGTAGATTCCCTCTGGTGGACAGCTGGGACCCTCTGGTAGACAGCTGAGGCCCTCTGGTGGACAGCTGGGGCCGTCTACTGTAGATTATCTCTGGTGGAAAGCTGGGGCCCTCTACTGTAGATTATCTCTAGTGGACAAGTGGAACCCTCTACTGTAGAGTATCTCTGGTGGACAGCTGGAACCCTCTACTGTAGATTATCTCTCGTGGACAACTGTGGCCCTCTACTGTAGATTATCTCTAGTGGACAAGTGGAACCCTCTACTGTAGAGTATCTCTGGAGGACAGCTGGAACCCTCTACTGTAGATTATCTCTGGTGGACAGCTGGAACCCTCTACTGTAGATTATCTCTGGTGGACAACTGTGGCCCTCTACTGTAGATTCTCTCTGGTGGACAAGTGGAACCCTCTACTGTAGAGTATCTCTGGTGGACAGCTGGAACCCTCTACTGTAGATTATCTCTGGTGGACAGCTGGAACCCTCTACTGTAGATTATCTCTGGTGGACAACTGGGTTCCTCTACTGTAGATTCTCTCTGGTGGACATCTAGAACCCTCTACTGTAGATTCTCTCTGGTGGACACCTAGAACCCTCTACTGTAGATTCCCTCTGGTGGACAGCTGGGGCCCTCTACTGTAGATTCTCTCTGGTGGACAGCTGAGTTTCTCTACTGTAGATTCTCTCTGGTGGACAGCTGAGGCCCTCTACTGTAGATTCCCTCTGGTGGACAGCTGGGTTCCTCTACTGTAGATTCTCTCTGGTGGACAGCTGGGGCCCTCTACTGTAGATTCTCTCTGGTGGACAGCTGGAACCCTCTAGTGTAGATTCTCTCTGGTGGACAACTGTGGCCCTCTACTGTAGATTCTCTCTGGTGGACAAGTGGAACCCTCTACTGTAGAGTATCTCTGGTGGACAGCTGGAACCCTCTACTGTAGATTTTCTCTGGTGGACAGCTGGGACCCTCTACTGTAGATTCTCTCTGGTGGACAGCTGGGACCCTCTACTGTAGATTCTCTCTGGTGGACAGCTGGGACCCTCTACTGTAGATTCTCTCTGGTGGACAGCTGGAACCCTCTACTGTAGATTCTCTCTGGTGGACAGCTGGGGCCCTCTACTGTAGATTCTCTCTGGTGGACAGCTGGAACCCTCTACTGTAGATTCTCTCTGGTGGACAGCTGGGACCCTCTACTGTAGATTCTCTCTGGTGGACAGCTGGGACCCTCTACTGTAGATTCTCTCTGGTGGACAGCTGGAACCCTCTACTGTAGATTCCCTCTGGTGGACAGCTGGAACCCTCTACTGTAGATTCTCTCTGGTGGACAGCTGGGACCATCTACTGTAGATTCTCTCTGGTGGACAGTTGGGACCCTCTACTGTAGATTCTCTCTGAAGCTCACATGACTCAGGGGAAAGCCCTTTAATCCCCTGCTTGTTCCTCTCCTGTTTAGATTGTATCGTTACGTAATGATCATCTGATTCCCTCAGATTTCAAACAGACTCATTTTTCTTTATTTTTATCGACCCATATCTCTCTTTCTCGCTCTCCCTCTGTTTTTGTCCACCCTCACAACATCCCTCATAACTGTGTGCCTTTCTCTCTGTCCCTGCATCTCTCTCTACCTCTCTGCTCCAACATGCCTCTTCATCTCTCTCTACCCCTCTGCTCCAACATGCCTCTTCATCTCTCTCTGCAGGCAGACTTCAGTGAGCTGCTGGGTTTGAAGGACTACATGGGGGTGATGATGTTCATCACGTTCGCTGAGCGGGTGGTGCCCGTATCAGACCAACGTGTGCACGTCACAGAGGAGCTGTTTGATGGGGTGGAGGTGGTGGTGTACCAGCCCAAACTGCAGGGCGGCGACACTGAGCTGAGGAGAGCAGTCATATACCTGCATGGAGGAGGATGGTGCTTGGGCAGCGCCAGTGAGTAGCAGTTAGGTGCTTGGTAATTAATCCATCTAGCAAGCAATTAGTCAAGGCGTATACAGTATATTTATCCATCCATCCACTTATTCATTCACCCACATTCATCCATCCACTCATTGCTTTGTGTGATTATTTGATCGACCTCTACGCAGATGACACCATTCTGTATACTTCTGGCCCTTCTTTGGACACTGTCTTAACAAACCTACAAACGAGCTTCAATGCCATACAACACTCCTTCCGTGGCCTCCAACTGCTTTTAAATGCTAGTAAAACGAAATGCATGCTCTTCAACCAATCACTGCCCGCACCCACTCACCTGCCCGTCTAGCATCACTACTCTGGACGGTTCTGACTTAGAATATGTGGACAACTACAAACACCTAGGTGTCTGGTTAGACTATAAACTCTCCTTCCAGACTCACATTAAGCCACCTTCACTCATGCTGCCAAATACCCTCATAAAGCTGACTATCCTACCGATCCTTGACCTCGGCAATGTAATTTACAAAATAGCCTCCAACACTCTACTCAGCAAATTGGATTCAGTCTATCACAGTGCCATCTGTTTTGTCACCAAAGCCCCATATACTACCCACCACTGCGACCTGTATGCTCTCGTTGGCTGGTCCTCGCTACATATTCGTCCACAAACCCACTGGCTCCAGGTCATCTATAAGTCTTTGCTAGGTAAAGCTCCGCCTTATCTCAGCTCACTGGTCACCATAGCAACACCCACCTGTAGCACGTGCTCCAGCAGGTATATTTCACTGGTCATCCCCAAAGCCATCACCTACTTTGGCCGCCTTTCCTTCCAGTCCGCAATGAAATGAAAAAGTCACTGAAGTCGGAGACTTATATCTCCCTCACTAACTTTAAGCATCAGCTGTCAGAGCAGCTTACCAATCGCTGCAGCTGTACATAGCCCATCTGTAAATAGCCCATCCAACCATCTATCTCATCCCCATATTTGTATTTTTTCTGCTCTTTTGCAAACCAGTATTTATACTTACACATCCTCATCTGCACATCTATCACTCCAGTGTCCATTTGCTATATTGTAATTACTTATTTATTGCCTTGCCTCCTTACTTCATTTGCACACACTGTATACAGATTTTTCTATTGTGTTATTGACTGAATGTTTGTTTATTCCATGTGTAACTCTGTTGTTTTTGTCGCACTGCTTTGCTTTATCTTGGCCAGGTTGCAGTTGTAAATGACAACTTGTTCTCAACTGGCCTCCCTGGTTAAATAAAAGTGAAATAAAAAAATAAATAAAACAGCTAATCCATCCATGCATCCACCCGTCCACAATGTGATGTTGGAGAGGTTCAGTGGGCTGAATGTCAGCTGGGAATCCAGACAAGAAATAACCAGAGGCCCAAGCGACATGGGGGAGGGGCTATCGGGTACATGCAAATTAAAGCTGCAATATGTCACTTTTTGGGCGACCTGACTAAATTCAAATAGAAATGTAAGTTATAGATCTGTCACTCTTACTGAAAGCAAGTCTAAGAAGTGGTAAATCTGTCTTATGTGCTCTATTAGCACCACGCCGGTAGCCATGGAGTGCATTGAAAGGCGGGTCATGGCTCACATCAACACCGTCATCCCGTAGACTCAATCCAATTCGCATACTGCCCCCAACAGATCCACAGATGACGCAATCTCAATCGCACTCCACACTGCCATTTCCCACCTGGACAAATGGAACACCTACAGTATGTGAGAATGCTGTTCATTGACTACAGCTCAGTGTTCAACACCATAGTGTCCTCAAAGCTCACGGGCCGCCCCCAGGTGGTGAGGGTAGGCAACAACACATCTGCTAAGCTGATCCTCAACACGGGGGCCCCTAAGGGGTGCGTGCTTAGTCCCCTCCTGTATTCCCTGTTCACCCACGACTGCGTGGCCAAGCACGACACCATCATTAAGTTTGCTGACGACACAACAGTGGTAGGCCTGATCACAGACAGCGATGAGACAGCCTATAGGGAGGAGGTCAGAGACATGGCAGTGTGGGGCCAGGACAACAACCTCTCACTCAAAGTGAGCAAGGCAAACTAGGTGATCGTGGACTACAGGAAAAGGAGGGCCGAACAGGCCCCCATTCACATCGACAGGGCTGTAGTGGACCGGGTCGAGAGATTTAAGTTCCTTGGTGTCCACATCACCAACAAACTATCATGGTCCAAATACACCAAGACAGTCATGAAGAGGGCATGACAACACCTTTTCCCCCTCAGGAGACTGAAAATATTTGGCATGAGTTCCATGATCCTCAAAGAGTTTTACAGCTGCACAATCGGGAGCATCCTGATCGGTTGCATCACTGCCTGGTATGGCAACTGCAAGGCATCTGACCGTAAGGCGCTACAGAGGGTACTGCGTACGGCCCAGTACATTACTAGGGCCAAGCTTCCTGACATCCAGGACCTTTATACTAGGCGGTGTCAGAGGAAGGCCCCAAAATGTGCAGAAGACTCCAGTTACAAAAGTTAAAGACTGTTCTCTCTGCTGTCACACGGCAAGCGGTGCCAAGTCTCCAAAAAGCTCCTTAACAGCTTCAACCAATAAGATTGCTGAACAATTAATCACATGGCCAGCAGAACTATTTGCATTGACCCCCCCCCTCACCCATTTGTTTTGTACTCTGCTTCTACTTGATGTTTATTATCTATGCATAGTCACTTCACCCCTATATACATGTACAAATTACCTCAACTAACCAACCGGTGCCCCTGCACATTGACTCGGTACCGGTACCCCCTGTATATAGCCTGCACATTGACTCGGTACCGGTACCCCCTGTATATAGCCTGCACATTGACTCGGTACCGGTACCCCCTGTATATAGCCTGCACATTGACTCTGTACCGGTACCCCCTGTATATAGCCTGCACATTGACTCTGTACCGGTACCCCCTGTATATAGCCTCCACATTGACTCTGTACCGGTACCCCCTGTATATAGCCTCCACATTGACTCTGTACCGGTACCCCTCTGTATATAGCCTGCACATTGACTCGTATATAGCCTCCACATTGACTCGGTACCCCCTGTATATAGCCTGCACATTGACTCGGTACCGGTACCCCCTGTATATAGCCTGCACATTGACTCTGTACCGGTACCCCCTGTATATAGCCTGCACATTGACTCTGTACCGGTACCCCCTGTATATAGCCTCCACATTGACTCTCGGTAGCCTCCACATTGGTACCAGTACCCCCTGTATATAGCCTCCACATTGACTCTGTGACTCTGTACTGGTACCCCTGTATATAGCCTCCACATTGACTCGGTACCGGTACCCCCTGTATATAGCCTCCACATTGACTCTGTACCGGTACCCCCTGTATATAGCCTGCACATTGACTCTGTACCAGTACCCCCTGTATATAGCCTCCACATTGACTCGGTACCGGTACCCCCTGTATATAGCCTCGCTGTTGTTATTTTATTGTATTTTTTTAAAATTTATTTAGTAAATATTTTCTTAACTCTATTTCTTGAACTGCATTGTTAACTAATCATTTCTCTGCAATTATTTGTATTCGACACGTGACAAATATGATTTGATTATTTGCTTCTTAAGTTTAGTTTTTGTATCTTTTACTTTCAGTTTTCTACACAAGTATCAAAATGCTGAAATACAATATTTTTTACTTACAATACCGGTCATATAGATTCAAGGGGGTTTTACTAAGTTCCTACATTGTAGATTAATAGTGAAGACATCAAACTATGAAATAACACATATGTAATAATATAGTAATCAAAAAAAGTGTTAAACAAATCAAATTATATTTTATATTTTAGATTCTTCAAATAGCCACCCTTTGCCTTGATGATAGCTTTGTACACTCTTGGCATTCTCTCAACCAGCCTCACCTGGAATGCCTTTTCAACAGTCTTGAAGGAGTTCCCACATATGCTGAGCACTTGTTGGCTGCTTTTCCTTCACTCTGTGGTCCAACTCATCCCAAACCATCTCAATTGAGTTGAGGTCGGGGGATTGTGGAAGCCAGGTCATCTGATGCAGCACTCCATTACTCTCCTTCTTGGTCAAATAGCCCTTACACAGCCTGGAGGTGTGTTGGGTCATTGTCCTGTTGAAAACAAATGATAGTCCCACTAAGCGCAAACCAGGTGGGATCATGCACACAGTATATAAGTTATAACACTATTTCACAGTGGAATAGATGGTACAGTGATTCTCTACACTTTACTTGCTTGTTTTGTCACATAAACGGAAATTAGGCAAACGATTCACATTTTAGCAACCAGGAAATGGCAAAGCGATTTCTGCATAGTGCATCTTTAAACACTGTAGTATTTACTATAGTTCAAATAAAATATTTTTGCGGACATTACTGTAGTATTTACAACAATGTTTTTTTGCAGATATGATTTACTATAGCATTCTACACTATACTACAGTTTACTGTTGAATTCATATACACGCTGTTCACCCTCCACCTCTCCTGAGGAACATACACTCTGCTCAAGCTGTTCAACACAGAGACCGTGGTATCCCCCTGGTAACCAAAAGCAATTATTTGACATGAGACATGTGTCATGTTGTGCCTGCAATCTGCTGTGTGTGTGTCTGTGTGACTTGTCAGGACTACAAGCCTATTGAGCATGAGATGCGCAAGATACTATTGAGTACTTTGTAGCTATGTTGACGATGTAAGATGCTATTAGATAATATTGTCTCTGACGGCTCTCTCTTCTCTCTCCTCTCTGTGTAGGAATGGGACCGTACGACCTCCTAGCTAGGCAGATGGTCATTGATCTTAACTCTGTGGTCGTGTCTGTAGAGTGAGTATATATTTGATGTACTGTATATCTGACATACGTCTGGTATCAGTGTTCCGTATGTTATACTGTATATCTTGTCTAACAGGTTGCTGTGAAAGGACAGATAGGCAAAAGATGAACGTCTGGTTGTTTACATTTTGTAAAAGTGTGAAAAAGGCAGTTCTCTTTTTATTTGGAACACATACAGTGCCTCCAGAAAGCATTCGTACTCTATAATGTATTACGCACGTTGTTGTGTTAGAGCCTGAATTCAAAATGCATTTAATTTCTCGCCCATCTGCACACAATACCTCATAATGACAAAGTGAAAACATGTTTTTATACATATTTGCAAATTCATTGAACATGAAATCGAGAAATATCTAATTTTACACAAGTATTCCCATCCCGAGTCCATACTTTCTAGAAGCATTCTTCAGGCTCTGTCAAGTTGATTGTTGATCATTGCTAGACAGCCATTTTCAAGTCTTGCCACTCAAGAACATTCAATGTCATCTTGGTAAGCAACTCCAGTGTATATTTGGCCTTGTGTTTTAGGTTATTGTCCTGCTGGAAGGTGAATTTGTCTCCCAGTGTCCTTTGGAAAGCAGACTGAACCAGGTTTTCCTCTAGAATTATGCCTGTGCTTATAGCTGTATGACGTTTCTCTTCTCTGCCATAATCGACATCCACGTCTTCGGCGCCCGGGAAACAGTGGGTTAACTGCCTTGCTCAGGGGCAGAATGACATATTTTTACCTTGTCAGCCCGGGGATTAGATCCAGCAACCTTTCGATTACTGGCCCAATGCTCTAACCAGTGAAGAGTAGTACTCAGTGATGTGTTGGATTTGGCCCAAAACATTACGTTTTGTACAAGCATTTCACTACATCCGCAATAACATCTGCAAAATATGTGTATGTGACCAATACAATTTGATTTGATGAAATTAAATTTGATCTGATTTGTATTCAGGACAAAAGTTTATTTATTTGCCACACTTTTGGCAGTATTACTTAAGTGCCTTGAATGCATGTTTTGGAATATTTTGTATTCTGTACAGGCTTCCTTATTTTCACTCTGTCAATTAGGTTAGTATTGTGGAGTAACTACAATGTTGTTGATCCATCCTCAGTTTTCTCCTATCACAGCCATTAAACTCTGTAACTGTTTTAAAATCACCATTGGCCTGAGCGGTTTCCTTCCTCTCCGGCAACTGAGTTAGGAAGGATGCCTGTATCTTTGTAGTGTCTGGGTGTATTGACACACCATCCAAAGCATAATTAATAACTTCACCATGTTCAAAGGGATATTCAATATCTGCTTTTTATTTTATTTACACAATCAGTACCCTTTTTTGTGAAGCATTGAAAAGCTTCCCTGGTTGTTGTGGTTGATTCTGTGCTTGAAATTCACTACTTGATTGAGGGACCTTACGATTTTCTGTACAGTCAATAAAACATCATGTTAACCAGTATTATTGAACACAGAATGAGTCCATGCAACTTATTTAGGATTGCTATAACAAATAGGTTAAATACTTATTAATTCAAGATATTTCAGCTTTAAATTATTTGATTACTTTCTATTCTGTACTTTACTGCAGCCTTTGTGTCACGTACGTGAGGAGAGACGGACCAAGGTGCAGCGGATGTTGAGTTCCACATATTTATTATGAAGTGAAACTTAGCAAAACAATAAATCAAATAAACTAACACAATGAAACGTGACGACGTGGTGCACATGCACAAAACACAAAATAATATCCCACAAATGCAGGTGGGGAAGCAACCTACCTAAATATGATCCCCAATCAGAGGCAACGTTAAACAGTTGCCTCTAATTGGGAACCATATCAGCAACCACATAGAAATATCTATACTAGATCACCCCCTAGTCACGCCCTGACCCACCACACCATAGAGAACTAAAGGATCTCCATGGTAAGGGCATGACACTTTGATAATTTTTCTACACACAAAATTCAACTTTGATATTTTGGGGGGATTTTGTGTAGATCATTGATACAACATACATACAACATATCAAATTAATTAACTTTAAATTCAGGCTGTAACACAACAAATGTGGAAAACGTAAAGGGGTGAAGGCACTGTAAATGCACTCATGCAAAAATATATACATATTTTATTACTGTCTCAACGGGCTTTTATTACTGTCTCAACGGGCTTTTATTACTGTCTCACCAGGCTTTTATTACTGTCTCACCAGGCTTTTATTACTGTCTCACCAGGCTTTTATTACTGTCTCACCAGCCTTTTATTACTCAGGCTTTTATTACTGTCTCACCAGGCTTTTTTTACTGTCTCACCAGGCTTTTATTACTCTCTCACTGGGCTTTTATTACTGTCTCACCAGGCTTTTATTACTGTCTCACCAGGCTTTTATTACTGTCTCACCAGGCTTTTATTACTGTCTCACCAGGCTTGTATTACTGTCTCACTAGGCTTTTATTACTGTCTCACCAGGCTTTTATTAATGTCTCACCGGGCTTTTATTACTGTCTCACCAGGCTTTTATTACTGTCTCACTGGGCTTTTATTACTGTCTCACCAGGCTTTTATTACTGTCTCACCAGGCTTTTATTACTGTCTCACTTGGCTTTTAATACTCTCTCACCAGGCTTTTATTACTGTCTAACCGGGCTTTTATTACTGTCTCACCAGGCTTTTATTACTGTCTCACCAGGCTTGTATTACTGTCTCACTAGGCTTTTATTACTGTCTCACCAGGCTTTTATTACTGTCTCACCAGGCTTTTATTACTGTCTCACCAGGCTTTTATTACTGTCTCACCAGGCTTTTATTACTGTCTCACCAGGCTTTTATTACTGTCTCACCAGGCTTTTATTACTGTCTCAACAGGCTTTTATTACTGTCTCACCAGGCTTTTGTTACTGTCTCACTAGGCTTTTATTACTGTCTCACCAGGCTTTTATTACTCAGGCTTTTATTACTGTCTCACCAGGCTTTTATTACTGTCTCACCAGGCTTTTATTACTCAGGCTTTTATTACTGTCTCACCAGGCTTTTATTACTCAGGCTTTTATTACTGTCTCACCAGGCTTTTATTACTCAGGCTTTTATTACTGTCTCACCAGGCTTTTATTACTGTCTAACCGGGCTTTTATTACTGTCTCACCAGGCTTTTATTACTGTCTCACCAGGCTTTTATTACTGTCTCACCGGGCTTTTATTACTGTCTCACCGGGCTTTTATTACTCAGGCTTTTATTACTGTCTCACCAGGCTTTTGTTACTGTCTCACCGGGCTTTTATTACTGTCTCACCAGGCTTTTTCTGTCAAATCAACGTCTTCACCCACAGTAGCAGCACTGTCACATCTTTTTTTCTCCATCTCGCTCTCATCTACCCCCACCTTTTCCTATCCCCTTTTATCTTTTTCACCAGGCTTTTATTCACTCTCTAACCGGGCTTTTTTCTGTCTAAATCAGAAGGCTTTTATTACTGTCTCACCACATTACACCTGTGATTCCCTGTCTGGCTGCGGTGTTTATTACTGTCTCACGGGCTTTTGCAAACTCAGGCTTTTTTACTGACAACAGGCTTGTGTTCGATGTTCCAATGCTAAAATGTGTTCGGCTCCAAACTGTTTTCATATATTTCTTTGATAACGTTAATGGGCTGAGTCATATGACTGTATTATGCAGTATCATTATATGACTTACCTTTCATCTCTAAACCAGCTAATGAAAACAATGCTCTTGTATCAGCTAGCCTTTGGTCCCTGATTTAAATAGATCCCATAAAGTACACTGATCATACCGGATTAGGATGTTTTGCTTTAGTGATGTCAGGGGTACTGACAGGTTGCAAACTGCAAGTTAACACCTGGGCCATAACAATGAGTCAGATGTTCCAATGCTAAACTGTAGTTTGCTCCAAGATGAGTCACTATGTTTCTTTGATAACGTTTAATGAGATTAGTCACTATGTCCTTATTGCTGTATTTTATATGATTAGTCCTATTCATCTAATACCAGCTAGTTTGTAAAACAATGCTCTTGTATCAGCTAGCCTTTGGTCCCTGATTTAGATAGATCCCATAAAGTACACTGATCATACCGGATTAGGATGTTTTGCTTTAGTGATGTCAACACAACACGACAGGTTAGAAGTCCTGTAGTGAAGTTAACACCTGGGCCATAACCAGTGAGTCAGAGCTGCTTTACAGCTATACTAGTAGTTTGTATAGAGATGAGTCACTATGTCCTTATTGTTGAGTTTGTATAGAGATTAGTCACTATGTCCTTATTGCTGAGTTTGTATAGAGATTAGTCAATATGTCCTTATTGCTGAGTTTGTATAGAGATTAGTTAATATGACCTTATTGTTGAGTTTGTATAGAGATGAGTCAATATGTCCTTATTGTTGAGTTTGTATAGAGATTAGTCAATATGTCCTTATTGCTGAGTTTGTATAGAGATGAGTCACTATGTCCTTATTGCTGAGTTTGTATAGAGATGAGTTAATATGTCCTTATTGCTGAGTTTGTATAGAGATGAGTTAATATGTCCTTATTGCTGAGTTTGTATAGAGATTAGTCAATATGTCCTTATTGCTGAGTTTGTATAGAGATGAGTCACTATGTCCTTATTGCTGAGTTTGTATAGAGATGAGTTAATATGTCCTTATTGCTGAGTTTGTATAGAGATGAGTTAATATGTCCTTATTGCTGAGTTTGTATAGAGATGAGTTAATATGTCCTTATTGCTGAGTTTGTATAGAGATGAGTTAATATGTCCTTATTGCTGAGTTTGTATAGAGATTAGTTAATATGTCCTTATTGCTGAGTTTGTATAGAGATGAGTTAATATGACCTTATTGTTGTTGTTTGTATAGAGATTAGTCACTATGTCCTTATTGCTGAGTTTGTATAGAGATGAGTTAATATGTCCTTATTGCTGAGTTTGTATAGAGATTAGTTAATATGTCCTTATTGCTGAGTTTGTATAGAGATTAGTTAATATGACCTTATTGCTGAGTTTGTATAGAGATTAGTTAATATGTCCTTATTGCTGAGTTTGTATAGAGATGAGTTAATATGTCCTTATTGCTGAGTTTGTATAGAGATGAGTCACTATGTCCTTATTGTTGAGTTTGTATAGAGATTAGTTAATATGTCCTTATTGCTGAGTTTGTATAGAGATTAGTTAATATGTCCTTATTGCTGAGTTTGTATAGAGATTAGTTAATATGTCCTTATTGCTGAGTTTGTATAGAGATGAGTTAATATGTCCTTATTGCTGAGTTTGTATAGAGATTAGTTAATATGTCCTTATTGTTGAGTTTGTATAGAGATGAGTTAATATGTCCTTATTGTTGAGTTTGTATAGAGATGAGTTAATATGTCCTTATTGCTGAGTTTGTATAGAGATGAGTTAATATGTCCTTATTGCTGAGTTTGTATAGAGATGAGTTAATATGTCCTTATTGCTGAGTTTGTATAGAGATGAGTTAATATGTCCTTATTGCTGAGTTTGTATAGAGATTAGTCACTATGTCCTTATTGTTGAGTTTGTATAGAGATGAGTTAATATGTCCTTATTCTTCCACCCCCAGTTGGCTTTAGCTACATATTGACTGTACATAACATGTATAGATTTGCATATTAAGTCATTTAACTGTAGCTACCTCAGCTTTCTAGCTGAGTTGACCTCTGACCCCTCCCTTGTGTCCACCCAGGTACCGCCTGGCCCCAGAGCACCACTTCCCTGTCCCATATGAGGATGTGTACCGGGTGGTGAAGCACTTCCTCCAGAGGGTGGTTCTGGCCCAGTACACTGTAGACCCAGGACGTATCGCTGTGTCCGGGGACAGCGCCGGGGGAAACCTGGCTGCTGCCGTGTCCCAGCAGGTTAGCTCTTAGTGTGTGTGTGTGTGTGTGTGTGTGTGTGTGTCCCAGCAGGTTAGCTGTTAGTGTGTGTGTGTGTGTGTGTGTGTGTGTGTGTGTGTGTGTGTGTGTGTGTGTGTGTCCCAGTAGGTTAGCTGTTAGTGTGTGTGTGTGTGTCCCAGCAGGTTAGCGCTTAGTGTGTGTGTGTGTGTGTGTGTGTGTGTGTCCCAGCAGGTTAGCTGTTAGTGTGTGTGTGTGTGTCCCAGTAGGTTAGCTGTTAGTGTGTGTGTGTGTGTGTGTGTGTCCCAGCAGGTTAGCTGTTAGTGTGTGTGTGTGTTAGCGGCAGTATTATCTATCCACTGTTGTTTTAATTAGCTGAGATTAGGAGGAACAGTCCAAGACTGCAGTACAGTACAGAACAGTAAGTCTTAAGGTCCTGTGTGTGTGTGTGTGTGTGTGTGTGTGTGTGTGTGTGTGTGTGTGTGTGTGTGTGGGTATGTGTGTGTGTGTGTTTGTGTGTGTGTGTGTGTGTGTCTTTACAGCTGCAGCAGGATCCAGAACAGCATCTGCAGCTGAAGGTCCAGGCCCTGCTCTACCCTGTGCTGCAGGCTCTGGACCTCAATACCCCGTCCTACCAGCAGAACCAGAATATGCCTATCCTACCCCGTACCCTAATGGTGCGCTTCTGGAGCGAGTACTTCACCAGTGACAAGACCTTCTTCAGGGCCATGATGACCAACACTCACAACAGCCCAGAGTCCGCTGCTCTGCTCAAATTTGTCAACTGGAGTGCCTTCCTGCCAGAGTCCTACCGGGGCAAGTATAACTACAGCGCTCCGGTCGTGGCGTTGTCAGCTGGAGGGGCAGGGTCGGACGGGCCATCGCGCTCCATCGCTGACCCCCGGGCCTCGCCCCTTCTGGTCCCAGACGCTGCTTTACGCTCGCTACCCAAGGCCTACGTTCTGACGTGTGAGTACGACGTGCTGCGGGACGACGGGGTGATGTATGCCGCGCGCCTGCGCCGCGCGGGTGTGGAGGTGACACACGAACACTACGCCAGTGGTTTCCACGGCGCCCTCATGTTCACGGTGTGGCCAACCGACTTCCTGATTGGACGCACGATGACGGAAAACTTCATCAAATGGCTGCAGCTTAACTTGTAGAAAACAGAAGAAAAGTTACGATCTTTCAATGTTCATTCCTGTTTCCCCTAGCAACTCAATAGCCGTTGTTTAGGTGCTGCTTAGATTTTTGTCTGTTTGGTTGTTTATTCAGTGACAGACAGTGTTTTTGTTTATGCTTGCAAACTGAGGGGTTTTCCTCTCTATGGCACTGTGTCCCAACGACAATACCAGATACCAGTCAAAAACAGGTTTGTCTGGATTTTCTAATCACCAAGGCAACCAATGAGGCAGAACATGAGGCTAAGCAACTGATAGCAGATACAAGACATTTGATTGACATTTGATTTCTGACACATCCATCTGATACCGCAGCTGATTCTCATCACATTTCAAAGTGTTTAAGGTTAAGTTTTGTCATTAACTTCCTGGTGGCGTGATGCTTGCAACACCCGGGTTGTGTGTTTGAATCCTATGGGGGACCAGTATTAAAATGTATGTGTTCATTACTTCATTACTGTTTATTACTTAACTGTAAGTTGCTCTGGATAAAAACATCTGCTAAAATAATAGAACATATAACATTTAAAAAATGTACATCTTAAGGTCGTTGACTCCTAAGGTTTAGGCTTAAAACGAAACTCTCAAAAACAACTATCTATCACTGGATTCAAAGTTGCAACCTTTGGAATCAGAAGCAGATGCCTGTGCCCATCTGCAGTCCCTGTCCACCTGTGCCCATCTGCAGTCCCTGTCCACAACACTCGAGCAAAACTGAAACCTACTTGAAGGTAACAGTGCTCAATGTTGGCCCTAGTGGCCAGTGTCCGGTTTCCACGAATACTGACTTGTAGTATCACTTGTTATTTAGTTGTGTAAAGTACTTCAGTAAAAATGCTCTAAAGTACTATCTAAGTAGTTTTTTTCACAACTTTTACTTTTACTTCACTACATTCCTAAGGAAAATAATGTGCTTTTTACTGCATACATTTTCCCTGACACCCAAAAGTACTCATTACATTTAGAATGACTAGCAAGACAGGAAAATGGTCCAATTCACCCACTTATCAAGAGAACATCCCTGGTCATCCCTACTGCTTCTGATCTGGCGTATTCACTTAAACACAAATGCATTGTTTGTAAATGACGTCTGAGTATTGGATTGGTCCCCTGGCTATCCATAAAATAAATAAAATGACAAGAAAATTGTGTGTTTACTTTGCTTAATAAAATAGTGAAAAAGACTAAAAGCATTTGGTTTTAAATATACTTAAGTATAAAACGTAAATGTATTGCTAAAATATACTTAAGTATCAAAAGTAAATGTATAAATCATTTAAATTTCCTAAAATGATTTATAATTTAACTTTTGATACCTAAGTATATTATTGCAATACATTTACGTTTTATACTTAAGTATATTTAAAACCAAATACTTTTAGACTTTTTCTCAAGTAGTACTTTACTATTTTACTTTCACTTTTAATTGAGTCATTTTCTAGTAAGGTATCTTTACTTTTACTCATGCTATTATTGAGGACCAGTAAAGAGTACTTGTGTTCTTCAGTTTAGTTCTCATCCCATACAGGCGCTGTAGGTCCAGTCATCAGCCTCTTCACGTGTCTCCCCACCCACCCACCCAACCTCTCTCTCTCTCTCCCCCCCCCCCCCTCTCTCTCTCTCTCTCTGTCTAACTGGGTCTTAATCCACCTGCCTTGTGACATGGAAGGACAAACATGAGGAGGGGAGGGACAATGGGTGAAACCCCTAACAGTATGTCAGGTTTGGAGTGTTTCTAGTCTGAGGCTTTGAGGTTTAACAGAGCTGCAGTCAATTGAGTGCAGTTTAAAGTAGTAGCTTTGATCTTACTGTAGAGCTAATGGTCTCCCTACCGGTCTCCCTATGTTTCCTTAGAAAGCCTCCCCAGCTCAGCTGACACCCCTCACCACCATTTGCAGATTTGTTATGTTGTTGGGGAAATATATCTCAGTGTTCATTATCATGGGATTAGCGTTTTTCTGAGAAAGTGTTTTGATGGCTTTGATGACTGATAATCTAATCTATTTCATTTTTGTTTCAGTATTCTCCTTACAAATCCTTGTAAATATCATGGCCTGTTGTTTTTCATGTGAAATACAGAGAATTGAAGACATGCATCATTTTGTTATGTTTTCTCACAATAAAATGAACCCACATTTGACCGTCTGCTGCCCATTCTGTCCCAGATAATGACTGTCTGGATAATGTGTGTGTGTGTGTGTGTGCTCGCGCGTGCGTGCGTGTGTGTGTGTAACTATGATTTGTCACACCATCCTGAAAGATTGAGAGAGGGAAAGAGATAGTGAGATGAATAGAGGGAAAGAGAGAGATAGATGGAGAGAGAGATATTGCTTCTGAGAAGTCATAGCTGCTTGACTGAAGCATTTCCTGTGGGATCAGTAGTTATGGGGTCAGGGAGAGGAGAGAGAGAGCTGGAGGCTGAAAAGGAGAGAGAGCAGGAGGGAGAGAAGGAGAGAGAGCAGGAGGGTGAGAAGTAGAGAGGGAGAGGAGAGCGAGAGAGCAGAAGGAAGAGGAGAGAGAGAGAGCTGGAGGGAGATAAGGAGAGAAAGCAGGAGGGAGAGAAGGACAGAGAGAAGAAGAGAGGCGAGAGAAAAGTTGAAGAGAGGAGAAAGAAACCAGGAGGGAGAGAAGAAGAGAGGATAGAGAGAGAAGGAGAGAGAGCAGGAGGGAGAGAAGGAGAGATAGCAGGAGGGCCAGAAGGAGAGAAGGAGAGAGAGCAGAAGGGAGATAGCAGGAGGGCCAGAAGGAGAGAGAGAGTGTTTGTGTGTGCGTGCGTGTTTGTGTGCGTGAAAACCATAGTGATTTTTGATTAGAAGCCAAAAAGAAAAACGGTCAAATAATGTGCCAAATAATTTGTCAATGTGGAACGCATTACCAAATTAAACACCTGTTGAGATTCATATTAACAGGCCAGAGAATCAAGGTGTTCCTATTTCCCTGTAAATCACAGCAAACCGCTCCAGACAACCAGCAGAGATGATGATTAATTACTCCACGCCCGTCATCTTTATGGAATGTCTCCTTCGACCTCCATTTTCACAGAAATGGATCATCTCCCGAAGGGGACTTCCAGAAATGCCCAGCCCAGCCTCCTGGGCATAGCATGGACTACTTTCTCTCCATCCTCGGAGAGGTAAAGGTTTCACAAAACAGAATTTGTCCACCTGGTTCTTTCCCCTGCTGACTATGACTACTAAAACACTTGGACCCGGCGGGCAACGGCTGGGAATAAACTACTCCATTCAGTGGTAGGTGTGTGTGTGTGTGTGTGTGTGTGTGTGTGTGTGTGTGTGTGTGTGTGTGTGTGTGTGTGTGTGTGTGTGTGTGTGTGTGTGTGTGTGCGTGCGTGCGTGCGTGCGTGCGTGCGTGCGTGCGTGCGTGCGTGCGTGTGTGTGTGTGTTGCGCTAGTTCTTTGCCAGACATTTTCCTCTGTTTCTGCACATCAACAACAATCCCTTAAGAAAACTTTTTCCGAGATTGTTCCCATTTTATGGATGGTTAATGAAAGCAATGTGATTTGGAAAACATTTGATAAACTCCGGGATTTTCACAGAATGAATCATAGACAACCCTAAGCCAGTGTACTCACATACAGTACACACACACACACACACACACACACACACACACACACACACACACACACACACACACACACACACACACACACACACACACACACACACACACACACACACACACACACACACACACAGGCCAGTGTATTGATTTTTACAGAGAGGAGAAAGATGGCCTTTGTCTGGAAAAAACTTGTCTGAGAAGGCTTTTGTCATGTGCAGTACACAATTATGCAGACAGTGCATTTTAATCACAGATAAAGACAGTAGGTTACTGAAGACAAACAATAGGGGTGAGGTTGGTCGGGGTGGTCACATGAAGTAACCGTCTAGCAGCCCAAACATTGTGTTGTTCGAATCACGTCATGAACAACTTTTGCATTTGAACAACTTAGCAACAACTTATTATGTTTGAACTACTTTGCTTTAATCCTTAAAACCCTTTATCAACTTACTTATTAGTATGTTAGATATTATGTTAAATCAAATCAAAGTTTATTTGTCACGTGCACCAAATACAACAGGTGAACCTTACAGTGACCTTACAGGCTCTAACCAATAGTTACGGAGAAAAAAAAGCATGTGTGTGTAGGCAAGTAAATAAATAAAACAACCTTAAAAAGACATTTGAAAAAAGAGTAGCGAGGCTCTATACAGACACCTGTTAGTCCGGCTTATTGAGGTAGTATGTACATGTAGGTATGTTAAAGTGACTATGCATATATGATGAACAGAGTGTAGCAGTAGCGTGGGGTTGAGGGGTTGGCGGGTGGTGGGTCACAATGCAGATAATCCGGTTAGCCAATGTGCAGGACCACTGGTTGGTCGGCCAATTGAAGTAGTATGTACATGAATGTATAGTTTAAAGTGACTATGCATATATGATAAACAGATAGTAACAGCAGCGTAAAAAGAGGGGTTGAGGGGGCCACACAATGCAAATAGTCCAGGTAACCATTTGGTTACCTGTTCAGGAGTCCTATGGCTTGGGGGTAAAAACTGTTGAGCAGCCTTTTTGTCCTATACTTGGCACTCTGGTACCGCTTGCCATGCGGTAGTAGAGAGAACGGTCTTTGACTGGGGTGGCTGGGGTCTTTGACAATTTTCAGGGCCTGGTGTAGAGGTCCTGGATGGCAGAGGGGCTTAGCCAACGTGATGTACTGGGCCGTACGCACTACCCTCTGAAGTACCTTGCGGTCGGAGGCCGAGCAATTGCTGTACCAGGCAGTGATGCAAACGGTCAGGATGCTCTCGATGTTGCAGCTGTAGAACCTTTTGAGGATCTCAGGACCCATGACAAATATTTTTAGAATCCTGAGGGGGAATAGGCTTTGTCATGTCCTCTTCATGACTTTCTTGGTGTGTTTGGACCATTCTAGTTTGTTGTTGATGTGGACACCAAGGAATTTGAAGCTCTCAACCTGCTCCACTACAGCCCCGTCGATGAGAATGGGGACGTGCTTGGTGCTCCTTTTCCTGTGGTCCATAATCATCTCCTTGATCTTAGTTACGTTGAGGGATAGGTTGTTATTCTGGCACCACCCGGCCAGGTCTCTGACCTCCTTCCTATAGGCTGTCTCGTAGTTGTTGGTGATCAGGCCTAGCACTGTTGTGTCATCAGCAAATTTAATGATGGTGTTGGAGTCGTGCCTGGCCATGCAGTCGTGGGTGCACAGGGAGTAATGGAGGGGACTGAGCACGCACCCCTGGGGAGCTCCAGTGTTGAGGATCAGCGTGGCAGATGTGTTGTTGCCTACCCTCACCACCTGGGCGTGGCCCATCAGGAAGTCCAGGATCCAGTTTGAGAGGGAGGTCTTTAGTCCCAGGTTCCTTACCTAACCTTAGCTATAACCTTAACCTCTAACACCGAACCTAACACTAACCTTAAGCCCTAAGCCTAACCTTAACCTTTAGCCTAGCTAACTTTAGCCACCTAGCTCACCTAGCTAACATTAGCCAAATTGGAATTTGTGTAATCTAGGTTCTGAAAATAGAAAACCATGTAATACACACAAAATGAGAGAGCTTCAAGTTCCTCTGTGTCCACATCACTAAGGACCTATTATGGTCCAAACACACCAACACAGTCGTGAAGAGCGAAGGACAATGCCTCTTGGAGGCTGAAAGAATTTGGACTGGGTCCTCAGATCCTCAAAAGGTTATAGAGCTGCACCATCGAGAGTATCTTGACTGGCTACATCATCGCTTGCTATGGCAAATGCTTGGCAGACTATAAGGTGCGTTCAGCCCAGTACATCACTGGGGTTGAGCTACCTGCCATCCGGGTCCTCTATACCTGGCGGTGTCATTGACTGCTCTTTCTTTCTTTCTTTATTTATTTATTCTTACTTTTAAACTCTGCATTGTTGGAAAAGGGCTCACAAGTAAGAATTTCACTGTAAAGTCTACGCCTGTTGTGTTCGGCGCAAGTGACAAATTACATTTGATTTGATTGATTTGATTTGAAATGCATAATGAATACATTTATTGTTTGTGTGCCTGTCACTATTTTCAAATATATAGTTTGTTTCTACTGTATTTCACAATGAGCTGTGATAGTGTGTTGAGACGGGAACAGCTGAATAGGGAAACAGCTTGAGTCGTATAAAATAGAACATACAGGTTCATGAATTAAACGTTTCGAGCTTATGCCGCAAGTTGTTGGTAGACGGTAACAGATGGTGGTAAATTGCGTCATTCTGTCATTGTGCCACATTATCACAGGAGGGAGTTATAACGTTGATCTATCGGTAGTCTAAACTGTGGCACAAATTGGGGGATTTTTCACACCTAGCCCAGCTATTAGACTATCCATTTGTAAATTAATGGAGGTGTGAATGTTTCAGTCCCAGAGTCTCTTTCCTCTTGCACTAGAGTCCTCCATCAGGCAACAACAACAAAAAATCAGCTGGCAGATGGTCCCGGAATTGAGAGAGAACTTGGTTGAATTCCATGGAGCAATTACACTTGACATGTGGACTGACCATTTTCAAAAAATAGGATACTTGTGCCTTGCAGTCCATAACATAAAGGAAGAGTGGGTGTTATCCCCCACTGAGTGGGACAGTGCAGCTCAAGACTGTAGATAACATCAGGCCAGCTACTGTCTGTGATTTATTTAGAATTCAAGGCACACTAACCAGAATGGGTACCACAGCGATCTGCAGCAATACTCCATCCCGTCTGTTTTTTTCCTTAGTGCGACATTACAGTGTTTTTCAAAAGGACAATGACCCAACACACCTCCAGGCTGTGTAAGGGCTATTTGACCAAGCAGGAGAGTGATGGAGTTCTGCATCAGATGAACTGGCCTCCACAATCACCCGGCTTCAACCAAATTGAGGTGGTTTGGGATGAGTTGGACCGCAGAGTGAAGGAAAAGCAGCCAACAAGTGCTCAGCATATGTGGGAACTCCTTCAAGACAGTTGGAAAAGCATTCCAGGTGAAGCTGGTTGAGAGAATGCCAAGAGTGTGCAAATCTGTCATCAAGGCAAAGGGTGGCTACTTTGAAGAATCTCAAATGTAAAACATATTTTTTACTTGTTTAACAATTTTTGGGTTAATACATGAATCCCTATGTGTTATTTCATAGTTCAAACCCTCAAATGAGTAGGTGTGTCCAAAATGTTGACTTGTACTGTATATCACTGAATGACAAAAATATTGGAATAATGTAGGCTACTGAAATTGAAGGTATCCAAGTGTTGCTTACCGAAACACCCAAAGTCATCCAACTGTTATAATGGGATTTGAGACAAGCATTGGGACTGGTCTTTGCATTGGGACTGGTCTTTGCATTGGGACTGGTCTTTGTAAGTCAATGGGATTTTTGTTTTCACTGAATCTCCGTTTGGATATTGGTTAGACTACAATTAGGCTGTGGAACTGTTTTGATTATTTTGCTCTTCACTTGCAGTCGCTTAGTAGCCTAGGTCAAATCAAATCAAATTTATGAATATAGCCCTTCGTACATCAGCTGATATCTCAAAGTGCTGTACAGAAACCCAGCCTAAAACCCCAAACAGCAAGCAATGCAGGTGTAGAAGCACGGTGGCTAGGAAAAACTCCCTAGAAAGGCCAAAACCTAGGAAGAAACCTAGAGAGGAACCAGGCTATGTGGGGTGGCCAGTCCTCTTCTGGCTGTGCCGGGTGGAGATTATAACAGAACAAGGCCAAGATGTTCAAATGTTCATAAATGACCAGCATGGTCGAATAATAATAAGGTAGAACAGTTGAAACTGGAGCAGCAGCACGGCCAGGTGGACTGGGGACGGCAAGGAGTCATCATGTCAGGTAGTCCTGGGGCATGGTCCTAGGGCTCAGGTCCTCCGAGAGAGAGAAAGAAGGAGAGAATTAGAGAACGCACACTTAGATTCACACAGGACACCGAATAGGACAGGAGAAGTACTCCAGATATAACAAACTGACCCTAGCCCCCCGACACATAAACTACTGCAGCATAAATACTGGAGGCTGAGACAGGAGGGGTCAGGAGACACTGTGGCCCCAACCGAGGACACCCCCGGACAGGGCCAAACAGGAAGGATATAACCCCACCCACTTTGCCAAAGCACAGCCCCCACACCACTAGAGGGATATCTTCAACCACCAACTTACCATCCTGAGACAAGGC
The DNA here is from genome assembly GCF_034236695.1 of Oncorhynchus nerka. Lineage (NCBI taxonomy): Eukaryota > Metazoa > Chordata > Actinopteri > Salmoniformes > Salmonidae > Oncorhynchus > Oncorhynchus nerka. The sequence goes on from NC_088406.1 coordinate 10,385,464, forward strand.
TGAGTATAGCCCACAAAGATCTCCTCCATGGCACAACCCAAGGGGGGGCGCCAACCCAGACAAGATGACCAAATCAGTGAATCAACCCACTCAGGTGACGCACCTCGGTCTACTACTGACCGGTCACGTTGTACAGCGCCATATTTTCCTAATGGAAATCCTGAGGCCTAAATAGGATACTGTAAAATGCATTTGAGTTTTTAGTGTAATAGAAACACCATAATATTAATCAATTGAATTAAGCTCAATTTCTAACAGTACAAACAGCACAACAAATACAATAATAATTTACAGACAAATTACTATAAATCCCTTATAGTCTCTAGTACAGCTAATGTTAAAAACCGTAAAATGCATTTGTGAATTCAATAGTTTAGACTTACAGCTCCATGTCATTTCAATAACTTAATCTCAATAAAAACCTTGAACCCACCTGTCCCTGACTTTTCCTAAATATCTGTATTTTACACTCTAGCCGTAGGCCTACATGAAGATACATATCGTAAAATGCACATGTTTTCTGAGCATTTCATCCTCAAAGCACCATGTGCTATAATAGCTGAGGCTTTGGCTACACCATGTATGAAAATAACTTGTTCATTAGCAGACATCACATGCTTATATTCCCCAGCCTTTTACAATATGAATATATGATGGAATATAACAGACTACAATGGAAAGGATATTTTTCCCCAGATGGCTATTTGTTTATTGTCGTTAGTAGACATGGAGTTATGGTTATTCTAGGAAAACATATTTTGAAAGAGAGACCATCTGTAAAATATTTTCTGTCTGAAAGTATGTTAACTTAAAAACCTTAGAATGTGCTATTTTGGATAGGATATAGCAATCAAAACGTCTGACCTGCATGGGCCTCTAGGATTATTTGGAAAAGTAAGCAAGCACCAACAAGCTTCATAAAGATGCCCTCAAAGATGCCCTCTGGTGGTCAAAACTAGCATTAAATGCAACAATGGCTCACAGTAAAATACTATGACATCATGCACTCAAACATGCCATAACATTACACAACATCTCGCAAGCTGTGCTGCAGTATGACTCTACTTTAACATGACTCTCCTTTAAAATGACTCTACTTTAAAATGACTCTACTTTAAAATGACTCTACTTTAAATTACCCACTGTAATTTTGCCGATTAAGTTATAAATCACACATTTTCATGTGTATAACATCTTAAGGTCTGCATCAATATACTGAGAGCGTTTCCGTTTCTAAAAGGACGGGGTGTTTATGGAGCGTTTGTTTATGTTTTTTTCAGAGCCCCCTGTACTGCACAATGAGGATGAGGAAGTGAATAGAGATTTTGTTGAAAGAAAGCTAACTTTAAGATAAGACAACCAGCACAGGCGGCCGGTGGCACCGTCACTGGCTGGAACGGAATCAATGGAATTGTACCGAACACATCAAACGTATGTTTCCCATGCATTTCATACCATTCCATTTACTCCATTCCAGCCATTGTCATGAGCCATCCTCCCCTCAGCAGCCTCCTGTGACAGCCACATTTCACAGTCAAAGTAAGTCATTTTTTTCCTGACCCTGAGGAGGGGTTGAACAGGAAGATGGTGGATGGTCCGCTGAGATCACCATCAGGGCCAAGGAGACTGGTGACATACAGCAGACAGTGTAGGATAGTGGTTTTCAGAACTGTCTCTGGGGACCCTCAGATGTTTCAGACTTTTGAATTAGCTCACCTGATTCACCAATCACAGGCTTGATGATTAGTTGACAAGCTGAATCAGGTGTGCTATCTCAGGAAGAGTTCAAATACATGGAATGGCCAGGTGTCCCTAAGGAGATGGAATGGACAGGTGTCCCTGAGGAGATGGAAGGGCCAGGGGTCCCTGAGGAGATGGAATGGCCAGGTGTCCCTGAGGAGATGGAATGGCCAGGTGTCCCTGAGGAGATGGAAGGGCCAGGTGTCCCTGAGGAGATGGAATGGCCAGGTGTCCCTGAGGAGATGGAATGGCCAGGTGTCCCTGAGGAGATGGAATGGCCAGGTGTCCCTGAGGAGATGGAAGGGCCAGGTGTCCCTGGGGAGATGGAAGGGCCAGGTGTCCCTGAGGAGATGGAATGGCCAGGTGTCCCTGAGGAGATGGAATGGCCAGGTGTCCCTGAGGAGATGGAATGGCCAGGTGTCCCTGAGGAGATGGAATGGCCAGGTGTCCCTGAGGAGATGGAATGGCCAGGTGTCCCTGAGGAGATGGAAGGGCCAGGTGTCCCTGAGGAGATGGAAGGGCCAGGTGTCCCTGAGGAGATGGAATGGCCAGGTGTCCCTGAGGAGATGGAACGGCCAGGGGTCCCTGAGGAGATGGAACGGCCAGGGGTCCCTGAGGAGATGGAACGGCCAGGGGTCCCTGAGGAGATGGAACGGCCAGGGGGCCCTGAGGAGATGGAATTGCCAGGGTTCCCTGAGGAGAGGTTTTAAAGCCCTTGGAATAGGACATGAATTCCACCTCAGGACCCATAGTTCTAACATGAGAGAGAGGATCCATGCTGGGTTCTGTCTCTCTCTCCATCTCTCCCTCTGACTTTGATTATACCACCATAGCCAGAAGCGACACAGGTTCTGAACTCATCATGGGGTTTTGTCAACACAACACAGGAGTTCATCCTTCCACCTTGCTGGTGATGGAGGGCTGATCATTGTAAGATAAATCCTGGTGTTGTTGTGAATGAAGATTGATTTGTCACGACTGTGTGGGAGGATATTGGTACAGTTCTATAACCGGCTGTTGTGTTGACAGTTGTTGGCAGGGCTGAGTGAATGTGTCAAGGGGGTCAGTATGCAATCAGAGAACATTATGATGCATTTAGTTGGGCTAGGTAGTGAAGTATAAAACCAGGGAGAGGTGACATTTTTGTCATGCACCTAGAATTGATTTGAAGTAAAAGATGAACTATAACAATGAACCCTACAGAATGTCTGTTTCTTAATCTTCTAAACCTTGTTCTGCTTGCTTTCTTTGTTTGTTTGCTCGTTGTTTGTTAACGTTGTACTGCAGTGGGCTAAATCAGGGTCACAGAGTGGTAGTATTAAACATATCTACTTTGAAACCAAAGTCTACACCTCACACACATGATCATAGGCTTAAAGAAAAGAAGACACCTGTACCAGGTCAGATATAGAGTTGAAATGTATTCCATTTTGAGTTTACGTCCCAATATTACACTTTATATACATCACAGAATATTGAAATATAACAAAATCATTTGACATAGAAACATTTTATTTTATTCATTATGAAATTACTAAAAATATTAATAACATTTAACTCATGAGACCACTAAAGGGCGCTTTGGTCTTTCGTCTGCAGGAAAGCGGTATGAGCATTGTTTGACAGCTACACTGTGAAAATGATTAACAAAATTAAATTGCACTGTGAAGTCATCATCCCAGCGATTGATGTGTTTCACTGCACCATCATTTAGGACAACTGCATTTTCTCTAATGGGGGAATAGCCTGGAGAGGGCTGAAGCCAAGCAGGAATATTGGGCTGTGGGGGAATAGCCTGGAGAGGGCTGAAGCCAAGCAGGAATATTGGGCTGTGGGGGAATAGCCTGGAGAGGGCTGAAGCCAAGCAGGAATATTGGGCTGTGGGGGAATAGCCTGGAGAGGGCTGAAGTCAAGCAGGAATATTGGGCTGTGGGGGAATAGCCTGGAGAGGGCTGAAGTCAAGCATGAATATTGGGCTGTGGGGGAATAGCCTGGAGAGGGCTGAAGTCAAGCAGGAATATTGGGCTGTGGGGGAATAGCCTGGAGAGGGCTGAAGTCAAGCAGGAATATTGGGCTGTGGGGGAATAGCCTGGAGAGGGCTGAAGCCAAGCAGGAATATTAGGCTGTGGGGGAATAGCCTGGAGAGGGCTGAAGCCAAGCAGGAATATTGGGCTGTGGGGGAATAGCCTGGAGAGGGCTGAAGCCAAGCAGGAATATTGGGCTGTGGGGGAATAGCCTGGAGAGGGCTGAAGTCAAGCAGGAATATTGGGCTGTGGGGGAATAGCCTGGAGAGGGCTGAAGCCAAGCAGGAATGCTGGGCTGTGGGGGAGAGATGAAATTAATATTAATGCTATTAGCTGTCTAGGGATGGGCTTATGTAAGGCTTGTGTTTCAATACCTTTCAAAACAGAAAACAGTGGAAAACAGAGCGATGAAGGACGCAATAAGTGTGTGTGTGTGTGTGTGTTGGAGTGTATGAGTGTGCGTGTGTTTGTGTCGATGTGTTTGTGTGGGTTTGTGTGAGTGTGTATGTTTATGTGAGTGTGTGTTTGTGTGTGAGTGTGTTTGTGTGAGACAATAACATGAGGGTTTATGTGAGTGTGTGTTTGTGTGTGAGTGTGTTTGTGTGAGACAATAACATGAGGGTTGCAATCTGAGCCCTCTACTCTGCAATATTTACATCAACAAATTGGTCACTATTATAGAAAAATCCTCAACCCTCTGTTCATCATATATGCATAGTCGCTCCACAATTCAGAGGTTAAATGCCTGCTCTTCACAAATGCCCTATGTGTAACGCTCCGGGTGTCGTGGGTGTGGAGTCACTCTTTAATGCACAAAACACAGGGTGCTCACAACCAGAATACACGACCAGGAACAAACACGTTCCTCTACTACAAAACAGATGGTCACAATAATGAATCCCGCACAAAGAACCAGGCTGAGTAATAAAGCCTCACTAATTAAACCCAACTCAAAACAGGTGTACTCAATAAACACATAAGGAGCTAGTAGGCCGGCGACGACGACCGCCGAGCGCCACCGGAACGGGAAGGGGAGCCACCTTCGGTCGGAGTCGTGACACTATGCCTGCTGTCACCCACAGCACATTGCCTACAGCAGAGGATTTCGCCAAATGGGACAAACACTCTGTTCTGTTTGTTCCTTATATAATGACAAACCGGGGCGCAAGTTTAACTACTTTAACCTGTTATGGCTGCATCCCTTGTCCTCAATTTCCACCTGAAGACATACCCAAATCTAACTGCCTGTAGCTCAGCCCCAGAGGCAAGGATATGCATATTCTTGGTATCATTTGAATGGAAACATTCTGAAGTTTGCGGAAATGTTAATTGAATGTAGGAGAATATAACACAGTAGATCTTGTGGAAGAAAAGAGAAAGAAAGAGCATACGTTTTCTGTTTATTTATTGTTGTAGCATCATCTTTCACATGTACTAGAATAGCCACACAGTCAGATAGGATGCTGGAGATCATTTTGTTGGATAACACAAGAGGGCATCTTTAGGTGTGGCAAAGTTTTAGACAGATAACTTCAGGAATGGGTGAGCTACATGACATTTAGCATGAAGTCACCCAGGTGTCCCACATAAGTTGCCCAAATGTACCCGTGGCCGAATTGGTGAAATGACCTATAACTATATATAACAATGCAAATAACTGTATACAACATATCAAAAAGCAATACTAACACACACACCAAAAAAAATGTTTAAAAAAATATTAGAAAATAAATATTTTTAAAAAACAGTACACCCTTTGGAAGTCCTCTACACAATATTTTGCTGCCTGTGCCATGTCCCATAGCAGTCTCTTTCTGATGTAAAGCAGAGGCAAACTGAACAAGTGGTGCAGTTCATGCGACACAGAACACAACGACGCCTCCATGCTGTGCCCTTTTGGCCCTGAGGCACAGTCACGCCTGCAGTAATGAACTGTGGCATATGAACACCACTGGGAGCAGAGGTAGAGTGGGCAGCTTGGCACCGTCCAATGATGGTTTGCAGTTACACAAACCACTCCTTGGCCCCTACAATACAGAGAGGCTAATTTATTTTCTGGGGGGAACTGCATGATTGACTTGTGCCAGCGGACGAAAGGGGGAAAAGAAACTCCCCTAACTTCATTGTTGTGTGAGATAATGTGGCGTTCCACCACTCTGCTGCAGTCACAGACTGGTTTGCTGCACATCCCAGGATGTCGGTACTATTCCTGCCTCCATACATCCCCTTCCTAAACCCCAAAGAGGAGTTTTTCTCTGCATGGAGGTGGAAGGTTAATGACCACCATCCATATGACCAGATGTCCTTACTGGATGCCATGAATGTGGGGTGTGGAGACACTTCTCCTGAAGTCTGACAGGGTTATTAGACATTCCAGAAGATACTTTGCAAGATGCATCGCCAGAGAACACATAGATGTAATTTGAAGAGAACTTGTGGCCAAATGCAGAGGAGAGGGAGAACTAGAACCCTCGCAGCACAGTATGAGTGATTATACATGTGGTTCATGGTTTTTTGGTAATTATTTTTGCAGCCCTGGAATGTCAGGAATTAGTTTTTGTTTCAACTGTTTATTTTTCACAAGTAAATTACTATATGCAAAGATAGAGAAAATATACAGGCTATTGTAGCAAATTGCTGCATTTCTGATTCATTCTTGTTCCATATACTTCAGTACAGTCAAAGTGAAAAGATGTTATTCTAATTCTATAATGAAATACTGATTTATGTGAAATCATTCAATCTTCAAAGAGGAAAGTTCATCATTTATATTGGTGTTTTTTAGGTCAGTGTGTTATGAGTGACAATATATTCTTTCTGAGTGAGAATTGTTGCCAGTGTTATGTTCGAACAAGCTTATTTTGAGACATGCATGAAGTGTTTTGGTGGTTTGAGTGAGTTTGCGGTGAGATTAACTGTTTGGCCAAAATGCATGTTGGTAATGCAAGAGTTTTGAAAAAGTGGCTTCAGTATTGACCGATGCTTGTTAGCAATTGAAAAAAATACGAACAACTGCTCACACAGACTCCAGTCGGATATTCTAAACAGAATATCAACCATTCACACAGATGGGGTTGAACCGCTCACACAGATTCTGACCCTGGCAACTCACACAGATATTGCTCTGTGTCAACACCTCTTTTTCTTTTAGGCCTTTCATATGCTTGTTATAAGAAATTCCAGTCTCACCTTTTTATTTCTCTATGTTCGGGATTCCTTGTCCACCCGCTGGATCCCATCCTTGTCAGCAGATTGTCATAAAAAAATATATTAAGTGAGAGAGACTGTTATTTTTTCAAACAATCAATATTTATTATCAAGAATTGCAATAATGGAGCTGGTCAAGGACCAATCGTAGGTGACTTGTAGTGAACCCAATAATACAAGAAATGCTCAGGTCTTATATAGTAGACATAAAAATGCTTAGCGTGGCTGGTTCCACCCCTCCCCTGCAGATCGGGACATCACAACATTGGTTAAATATGCCTACTTGAATAATATTTCAAACATACCATGATATTTTCCCGGACACTGTGTGTGTTTGTTTGTATGTGTGAGTGAGTGTTCAACAGGATCTCACATTGAGGTCCCTGTCCTCTGTTCTAGCTGTCTCACTAGGACTCTGATCTTGGCCAATAGGAGCTCTCTGAACTTGTCTCCCATGAAGAAGTAGAACACAGGGTTAATAACACTATGGACGAATGCCACCGGCCTGGTCAGGATGTATGCACTCTGTATATATATCTTGTGGCAGTCAGACAGCCCTGCCCAGGGATGCCGCGACGCTATCCTCACATTCCTCATCAAATGATAGGGCAGATACAGTACCAGAAACATGGTCGCTACAGCAGAGACCACCCGTACGGGCTTGCGGAACGATGTCCCTGTGCCCTGAATCACTTCTGCCTGGACACGGAGAAGCCGGTTGATTTGGTAGCTGAAGAAGCCAAGCCCCAGCAGAGGCAGCAGGTAGCCAGTCACCGTCAGGCCCAGGCTGTATCCCAGCAAGTTCTCCATAACCCCCAGGCTCCCAAAGTCCTTACATAAGCTCCAGTTCCCTTTCTGCATGTCCTGGACCATGTAGAATATTAGGGGGGCCACCTGCATGTTAACTGCCACCCAGGTCATGAGAGACAAGCAGAGGGCAGACTTCTTGGTCAACAGGAAGTGAAGTCGTGATGGGTGTCGTACGAGCAGGAAGCGGTCCATGCTGACCCACACCATGAAAAGGATGGAGGAGTAGAGGTTGGTATGGAGGATATAGCGGTTGATGATGCAGCCGAAGCCGCTGTATTCTGATTTGGCGTTGGCGTACAGGTAGGAGAGGTATGGCAGCGTGCACAGAAAGAGGAGATCAGAGACAGCGAGGTTGAACAGGTAAACATTGGTGCTCTTCCACTCTGGCAGGCAGAACACGTAACCCAGAACCACCAGAAGGTTGCTGGGGAAACCCAGGGCAAACTCCAGGGCATAGGCGGGAGTCAGGTAGTTCTTCAACAGGAAGTCATCTAGCATTGTACAGTTATACACCTGGAGAGGGGAGGAGAGGAGAGGGGGAGATGAGAGAAGAGAAGTGCTGGCACTAAAATTGCACTCAATGAGCTGTATACCACCATAAGCGAACAGGAAAACGCTCATCCACAGGCGGCACTCCTAGTGGCAGGGGACTTTAATGCAAGGAAACTTAAATCGGTTTAAGCTATCAGCATGTTAAATGTGCAACCAGAGGGTAAAAAATTCAAGAACAACTTTACTCCACATAAAAAACTCTCCCTTGCCCACCATTTGGCAATCTGACTATAATTCTATCTTCCTGATTACTGCTTACAAGCAAATATTTAAGCAGGAAGCACCAGTGACTCGGTCTATAAAAAAGTGGTCAGATGAAGCATATGCTAAACTACAGGACTGTTAACCTCTTCAGTCGACCCTCTACTTTTTTAACATTCTGTTAAAAATCGCGCAACATTTCAGCGCCCTGCTACTCATGCCAGGAATATAGTATATGCATTTGCTTAGTCTGTGTGGATAGGAAACACTCAGACGTTTAAAAAACTGGTTAAATCACTGCTGTGGCTTTACCAGAACGGCATTTACATCGAAAAGCACAGGAAAAACTGATCACTGAAAATGGGGAAAATATATCCATGCGCTACTTGAACCCATTGATAAACGTGAACCACAATTAATTGACTGAGGTTGCAGTACCTACAGCTTCCACAGGGTGTCTAGAGTCTTGTCATTTCCCTTCGAGTTTTTTCTTGGTCAAACACATACAGGACACCGTATCTAATCCGGTCTAGGACCGGATATTTTCGTTGAGTTTCTAGCCGGACATTTTTCCAGACGGACAGCTAATGATCTTTACATCGCCTCCTGATGAATTTTATCGCTTATTAACGTTTACTAATACCTAAAGTTGAATTACAAACGTATTTCGAAGTGTTTTGTTAAAGTTTATCGTCGACTTTTTGAATTTTAAAAAATGACGTTACGTTTTGAAACGATGTTTTTTTCGTTTATCACAGTCTACATATAACGATATCTAGGCTTTATATGGACCGATTTAATCGAAATAAAGACCCAAATAGTGTTTATGGGACATCTAGGAGTGCCAACAAAGAAGATGGTGAAAGGTAATGAATGTTTTCTATTTTATTGTGCGGTTTGTGTAACGCCGAAATGCTAATTATTTTGTTTACGTCCCCTGTGGGTCTTTTGGGGTGTTGCATGCTATCAGATAATAGCTTCTCATGCTTTCGCCGAAAAGCATTTTAAAAATCTGACTTGTTGCCTGGATTCACAACGAGTGTAGCTTTAATTCGATACCCTGCATGTGTATTTTAATGAACTTTTGAGTTTTAACTAATACTATTAGCATTTAGCGTAGCGCATTTGCATTTCCAGAGCTCTAGTTGGGACGCAAGCGTCCCGAGTAGAAGCAACAGGTTAAGCTAGCACAGACTGGAATATGGACGGATTTAATCGGAAAAAAGACCCAAATGTGATGTTTATGGGACATATAGGAGTGCCAACAAAGAAGCTCGTCAAAGGTAATGAATGTTTTATATTTTATTTCTGCGTTTTGTGTAGCGCCGGCTACGCTAATTATTCTGTTTACATCCCCTTTGGGTATTCCGGGGGTTGCATGCTATCAGATAATAGCTTCTCATGCTTTCGCCGAAAAGCATTTTACAAATCTGACATGTTGGCTAGATTCACAATGAGTGTAGCTTTAATTGAGTACCCTGCATGTGTGTTTTAATGAAAGTTTGAGTTGTATCGAGTACTATTAGTTGGCGCTCTGAAATTTCTGCTGATTTTGATTCCTGTACAGGGACAGCAGCCGTAAAAGGATAACAGGAACAATCACGCACCACACATACTGAGAACCAGAGGGTTAAATAGAGAAATAAGAATAACTTAATGGGAACCAGGTGTGTTCACTCAAGACATAACAAATGGAAAACAGAAACATGGATCGGTGGAAGCTATAAAGCCGGTGACAACGAGCGCCAAACGCCACCCGAAAACGAGCGCCAAACGCCACCCGAACAAGGAGAGGCACCAACTTCGGCGGAAGTCGTGACAGTACCCCCCCACTGACGCGCGCCTCCAGCAACACGGAGGACGAGGCGCAGGGCGATCTGGGTGGAGACGATGATATTCCTGTAGTAGTGAAGGGTCCAGTATGTCCTCCACCGGCACCCAGCATCTCTCCTCCGGACAGTACCCCTCCCACTCCACGAAGTACTGAAGGCCCCTCGCCCAACGCCTAGAGTGCATGATGGCCTGCAACGTATACGCGGGAACCCCCTCGATGTCCAGAAGTGGCAGAGGAGCCTCCCTCACCTTGGACTGCTGGAGCGGGCCAGCCACCACCGGCCTGAGGAGAGACACATGGAACGAGGGGTTAATACAATAATCAGGGAGAAGTTATAACCTATAACATACCTCGTTCAGTCTCCTCAGGAATTTAAATGGCCCCACAAACCGCGGACCAAGCTTCCGGCAGGGCAGGCAAAGGGGCAGGTTTTGGGTCGAGAGCCAGACCCGGTCTCCCGGTGTATACACCGGGGCCTTACTGCGGTGGCAATCGGCGCTCGCCTTCTGTCGCCTGATGGCCCGTTGCAGGCGTACATGAGCTGCGTCCCAGGTTTCCTCCGAACGCCGAAACCAATCATCCACCGCAGGTGCCTCGATCTGACTCTGATGCCAGAACCAGCTGATAACCTAGTACACACTGAAATGGAGACAGGTTAGTGGAGGAGTGGCGGAGATAGTTTTGGGCCATCTCTGCCCAGGGGATGAAAACCGACCACTCCCCCGGCCGGTCCTGGCAATAAGACCGCAGAAACCTAACCACATCCTGGTTAACTCTCTCCAGCTGCCCATTACTTTCGTGGGTGAAACCCTGAGGTAAGACTGACCCAGATGTTCCATTAACGCCCTCCAGACCCTTGATGTGAAATGGGAACCCCGATCAGACGCTATATCCTCAGGCACCCCGTAGTGCCGGAAGACGTGCGTAAACAGGGCCTCCTCAGTTTGTAGGGCCATAGGGAGACCGGGCAAAGGAACTTCAGAATCGTGGTGTTCCCGTGTGGCGGAGGAAGATCCTTCACAAAATCCACCGATAGGTGCGACCACGGCCGTTGTGGAACGGGTAGGGGTTGTATTTTCCCTCAGGGTAGGTGTCTAGGTGCCTTGCACTGAGCTCACACTGAGCAGGAGGAGACATACATCCTCAATTCCTTAGCTAAAGTGGGCCACCAGTACTTTCCACCAAGACAGCGCAGTGTCCGATCGATGCCAGGATGACCAGAGGAAGGTGACATATGAGCCCAACAAATCAATCGATCACGAACATCAGACGGAACGTACTTACGTCCAACTGGACACTGGGTATGTGTCCGCACGTAACACCCGTTCAATGTCCGTGTCAACCTCCCATACCACCGGTGCCACTAGGCAAGAAGCCGTATGTATGGGAGTGGAATCCGTGGACCGCTCTTCTGTGTCATACATCCAAGACAGTGCGTCTGCCTTAGCGTTCTGGGAACCTGGTCTGTATGATAGAGTGAACACAAAACGGGTGAAAAACATGGCCCACCTTGCCTAGCAAGGATTCAATCTCCTCGCCGCCCGGATGTACTCCAGATTGCTGTGGTCATTTTTTCCAGTATCTCTTCTGGTATAAACACAGAAGAGATGGACGTTCTGCAACTTCGCTTCTACTACTTGCAAGCAATTCCCACCCCCCTAAAAAAAATGTAGGTACTGAGCAAATTTCAGGTCAGCTGAGCACAAACTTGAAAATTGTGAATATTCTGTGCAACTTCACACACACATTTGCTGTGAAAACTGAGGATGTACCTGCTTTATTTAAAGTTTTAACAATAGGCTAATGTGGCTATTGGATCATAATATAGGCCTACTGTATCAGAGTGGCCTACCACCAAAAAGAATGGAGAAAATGCATCCCATAACGTTTTAACATAGAAATAGCTGTTCTTTCATTCAGCTTACAGTAGCAGCTAATGTGTGGTGTTCAATGTAAGCCTACATTCCATGAGACTTTTGGGAAAAAAACATAGAAGGCTTGACATTACCCTGTTTATCGACATCAGACAAGGAGGTGACTGAACATGTAGTTGTGTTGTTTGATGCAAGACACCACTTAACAGAATAAAATGCATTATTAATCCCATTCCATCATTACAGAGAATCAGACAAATGAAGCCAGCCTATTGGCTACTTAATTTATTCAAGCCTGTGTCACGTCCTGACCTTAGTTCCTTTTTTATGTCTCTGTTTTAGTTTGGTCAGGGCGTGAGTTGGGGTGGGCATTCAATTTTGTGTATTCTAGGTTTTGTATTTCTGTGTTTGGCCTGGTATGGTTCCCAATCAGAGGCAGCTGTCGATCGTTGTCTCTGATTGATAACCATACTTAGGCAGCCTGTTTTCCCACTATGGGTGGTGGGTAGTTATTTTATGTTTAGTGTTTTTGTTGCACCTTACAGAACTGTTTTGTTTTTGTCGTGTTTTCCCCTTTGTTATTTTTGTGTTCGGTTTAATAAATATAATATGAACACTTACAACGATGAGCATTGGTCTGATCCATCATATTCCTCATCAGAAAAGGAAGACAACCGTTACAGAACTACCCACCACAAACGGACCAAGCAGCGTGGTAACCAGGAGCAGAGGGTTCTGGACTCCTGGACATGGGAGGAGACTCTGGAAGGCAAGGGACCCTGGGCACAGGCAGGGAAATATCGCCACCCCAAGGAAGAGCTGCAGGCAGTGAAAGCTGAGCGGCAGCGATATAAGGTAAGGCAGCGCAACAGGCAAGAGAGGCAGCCCCCAAAAAATGTTTTGGGGATATTGGCGTAGTCAGGCGATAGACCCGAGCCAATTCCCCGTGCTTACCGGAAGAAGTGCAGTCAGGCACTGTGTTATGTGGTCAAGCGCATGGTGTCGCGAGAGTGCCATGCGAGAGTGGGCATCCAGCCAGGGCGTATTGTGCCGGCCCAGCGTGTTTGGTCTCCGGTACGCCGTTTCAGTTCAGTGTATCCTGCGCCGGCTCTGTGTGCTGTGTCTCCGGGGTGCTGGGAGGGTGCAGTGCGTCCTATGCCTGCGCTCCGCCCGTGCCGGGCGAATGTGGGAATTGAGCCTAAGGGAGAGGTGCGAGTGATATGCACCAGATCTCCAGTGCTCACCCACAGCCCGGTTAAACCTGTGCCTGCACTCTGGAGGGTCCGGGCTAAAGTGGTCATCCAGCCTGGAGGAGTGGTGCCAAGGCTGCGCACCAGAGCTCCAGTGCTCCTCCACAGCCCAGTCCATCCGGTGCCTCCTCCACGCACCAGGCCTCCTGTAGGTCTCCCCAGCCTGGTGGGTCCTGTGGCAGCCGCACGCACCAGGCTGTCTCTCCATCTCCTCCCTCCAGGTTCTCCCGTCTGTCCGGAGCTGCCAGAGCCGCCCGTCTGTCAGGAACTGCCAGAGCCGCCCGTCTGTCAGGAGCTGCCAGAGCCGCCCGCCTGTCATGAGCTGCCAGAGCCGCCCGTCAGTCAGGAGCTGCCAGAGCCGCCAGTCAGTCAGGAGCTGCCAGAGCCGCCCACCTGTCATGAGCTGCCAGAGCCGCCCGTCAGTCAGGAGCTGCCAGAGCCGCCCGTCAGTCAGGAGCTGCCAGAGCCGCCCGTCAGTCAGGAGCTGCCAGAGCTGCCCGTCAGTCAGGAGCTGCCAGAGCCGCCCTTCACTTCCGACGCTGCCAGAGTCGCCCTTCACTCCGGCGTTGCCAGAGTCGCCCTTCACTTCCGACGCTGCCAGAGTCGCCCTTCACTCCAGCGCTGCCAGAGTCGCCCGTCACTCCGGCGCTGCCAGAGCCGCCCGTCAGTCAGGAGCTGCCAGAGCCGCCAGTCAGTCAGGAGCTGCCAGAGCCGCCCGTCTGTCATGAGCTGCCAGAGCCGCCCGTCAGTCAGGAGCTGCCAGAGCCGCCCGTCAGTCAGGAGCTGCCAGAGGTCTGTTTAATGCTGGTCCAACCAATCGGATTCCACGCTTCAAGATTGCTTTGATCAAGTGGACTGGGATATGTTCCGCGTGGCATCGGACACTAACATTGATGAATACACTGATTCGGTGAGCAAGTTTACTAGCAAGTGCATTGGTGATGTTGTAACCACAGCGACTATTTAAACCTTCCCCAACCAGAAATCGTGGATTGATGGCAGCATTCGCACAAAACTGAAAGTGCGAACCACTGCTTTTAATTAGGGCAAGGCTCTTTTGCACACCAGTATCACTACTTACACACCAGTATCACTACTTACACACCAGTACCACTACTTACACACCATCATCTGCTCATCTATCACTCCAGTTTTAATCTGCTAAATTGTAATTACTTTGCTACTATGGTCTATTTATTTCCTTACCTCCTCATGCCATTTGCACAGACTGTATATAGACGTTATTTTTTCTATTGTGTTATTGACTGTACCCTTGTTTTACTCCATGTGTAACTCTTTTTATTTTATTTTTTTATTTTACCTTTATTTAACCAGGCAAGTCAGTTAAGAACAAATTCTTATTTTCAATTACGGCCTAGGAACAGTGGGTTAACTGCCTGTTCAGGGGCAGACTCTCAAACTCTGTTGTTGTATGCGTCTCACTGCTTTGCTTTATATTGGTCAGGTCGCAGTTGTAAATGTAAATGAGAGCTTGTTCTCAACTAGCCTACCTGGTTAAATAAAGGTGAAAAAAAAACATTTTGTTTATTTGGTAAATATTTTATTAACTCTATTTCTTGAACTGCATTGTTGGTTAAGGGCTTGTAAGTAAGCCTTTCACGGTAAAGTCTACATTTGTGACAAATTGGATTTGGTTTGATTTTCTTATTCACACGTTAAGGTGGTGGATCACTTACTGGACTTTTTACATTGACTCATTTCCTCATTTCCATGTTACTGGTGTTTACTTAGTCTTTTCTTCACCACTTGACCTGCGTATTACATTGTTTTACATCGACTCATTTCCTCATTTCCATGTTACTGGTGTTTACTTAGTCTTCTCTTCACCACTTGACCTGCGTATTAAAAAATGGTTTTACACTGCACTATTTTTTGTATAAAAAAAAAAAACAGTACCAGTCAAAAATTTGGACACACCAAACTCATTTTGGTGCTATTTTTTTACATAAGAGAATGCCAAGAGAGTGCAAAGCTGTCATCATTGGCAAAGGGTGGCTACTTTGAAGAATCTTAATCTTAAATATAAAACATATTTTGATTTGTTTAACACTTTTTTGGTTACATGACTCCATATGTGTTATTTCATGTTTTTGATGTCTTCACTATAAGGAAAAATATGAGGGAAAACCCTTGAATGAGTAGGTGTGTCCAAACGTTTGACTGGTACTTGTGTATCTAAAAGGTCTGCAAATGTATTTGTCTGGTTATTTATAAAATATTGCTGTTTTGAATTAGTCACTCAGTAAACTTGTACTGCTTTGTGCATGAGCTATGTATACTGACCAAAACATAAACAAAACACACAACAATTTCTAAAATTCATATAACACTTCATAGATTTTAACTGTCCCCAGCACAAGGTGCACCTCTGTAATGATCAGTCTGTTTAAGGACTGAATGTTATTTATTACGGAACAAAAATATAAACGACCAAGTGTTGGTCCCATGTTTCATGAGCTGAAATAATGCACAACAAGCTTATTTCTCTCAAATGTGTTTACGTCCCTGTTTGTGAGCATTTCTCTTTTGCCAAGATAATCCATCCACCTGACAGGTGTGGCATATCCAGAAGCTGATTCACCTCAACACTGTAGCTATTTCATTCGCTAACCTTGACTCACTCTTGCGTCTAGTACATCAATAATACAAGTACTGCATTCTATTATGTGTTAGTAGATACATTAGTTGTTGGATACCATAGGCAGTGTACAAACATCAATAAATAAGCCAATCCAACCTTCAACTTTCACAAACTACTCTACCAATCAGTACAGCGGGTCTCATAGAGATGTTCTGTTTTTATATAAACGTGTGATTTCACAGTGAAACATGACATAACATATTGGCATACATTTGATAAATAATTTAAGATATCTCAATCATCTCTTCTTTATGACATATTATTTAATTAACAGGTGTGTCTTACCATTGTTCTGTCTTGTGTGGTAGGAGTCTTTTTGTAGGCAGTGAATGAAGCTTCTGTTTTGACTGCAAACAGGCTGCAAACTAACCAATACTGGCTGGCTGAGGAAAGTGCTGACTGGTTCAACAGAGGACACCTTTTTTTTGCATTGTGGCTTTACAAGCAGACATGGTTGGACATGCAAACCAGTTAGGCTCACATAAAACTTATTATAGATTAATGTAGTAAATATGTTTCATATGTTGTGGTTTTGGCTTGCTAATGAATCAGGTTACATAAATATTTGCATTTGTCCTTGTGCCATTCATTCTGTATGAGGAGTTATCAAGATGGCCTCATTGGGTAACGTATTAAAGCATAAAACTTGATATATGCTAGCACGCATCCAAGGATATGACACACATGGAAGTTGCTGTTATTTTGCATCCTACAGTGTTGCACTTGGAAGGCAAAGATTCCAAATCAATGACTCAACAGCCATCAATGACCCAACAGCCATCAATGACCCAACAGCCATCAATGACCCAACAGCCATCAATGACCCAACAGCCATCAATGACCCAACAGCCATCAATGACTCAACAGCCATCAATGACCCAACAGCCATCAATGACCCAACAGCCATCAATGACCCAACAGCCATCAATGACTCAACAGCCATCAATGACCCAGCAGTGCATGGTTTATTTTGGCAACAGAGATGTAGTACGGTGCACTAACCACATGGTCTACTTGGAAACAGAGAGAGAGCATGAAACATTTACGGATGCAGTCAAATATATTGATACAGTGGGGGGGCAGGTGTGCGTAATGATGGTGGTAAGAGTGAGTAATGCTGGGGAGCCTGGCACCTTTGAGCGCCAAGGAGGGGGAGGGGAAGAGGGAGCAGGTATGCCAACATATGTATTTAGCTTTTTCTGCAGAGAGAGAGGGAGAGGGCTGAAAAGATGTGTCCTTAAACAACCTGTTGTGGGAGTGGCAGTTGTTTATGTCAGAGTCTAAGCCTCTAGATGGTGATATCTACTACGGGGCGGCAGGGTAGCCTAGTGGTTAGAGTGTTGGACTAGTAAACGGAAGGTTGCAAGTTCAAACCCCCGAGCTGACAAGGTACAAATCTGTCGTTCTGCCCCTGAACAGGCAGTTAACCCACTGTTCCTAGGCCGTCATTGAAATTAAGAATTTGTTCTTAACTGACTTGCCTAGTTAAATAAAGATAAAAATCTACTAAGTCTACAGATGCATTTTTTAAATGATTATAATAATGTACAACTGAGTGTACAAAACATTAAGAACACCTACTCTTTCCATGACATACTGACCATGTGATTCCAGGTGAAATCTATCATTTCTGACTCATGGCACTGGTCACTTGGAATGTGTGTGTGTGCCATTCAGAGGATGAATGGGCAGGGCAAAATGTTTAAGTGCCTTTGAACGGGGTGTGGTAGTAGGTGCCAGGCACACCGGTTTGTGTAAAGAACTGCAATACTGCTGTTTTTTTTATGCTCAACACTTTCCTGTGTGTATCAAGAATGGTCTACCAACCAAAGGACGCCCAGCCAACTTGACACAACTGTGGGAAGCATTGGAGTCAACATGGGCCAGCATCCCTGTGGAACGCTTTGGACACCTTGTAGAGTCAACATGGGCCAGCATCCCTGTGGAACGCTTTCGACACCTTGTAGAGTCAACATGGGCCAACATGGGCCAGCATCCCTGTGGAACGCTTTCGACACCTTGTAGAGTCAACATGGGCCAGCATCCCTGTGGAACGCTTTCGACACCTTGTAGAGTCAACATGGGCCAGCATCCCTGTGGAACGCTTTCGACACCTTGTAGAGTCCACATGGGCCAGCAGTCACACCTTGTAGAGTCAACATGGGCCAGCCAGCATCCCTGTGGAACGCTTTCGACACCTGGGCCAGCATGTGGAACGCTTTGGACACCTTGTAGAGTCAACATGGGCCAGCATCCCTGTGGAACGCTTTGGACACCTTGTAGAGTCAACATGGGCCAGCATCCCCTTGTGGCCAGCATCCCGAACGCTTTCGACACCTTGTAGAGTCAACATGGGCCAGCATCCCTGTGGAACGCTTTCGACACCTTGTAGAGTCAACATGGGCCAGCATCCACCTTGTAGAGTCAACATGGGCCAGCATCCCTGTGGAACGCTTTCGACACCTTGTAGAGTCAACATGGGCCAGCATCCCTGTGGAACGCTTTCGACACCTTGTAGAGTCAACATGGGCCAGCATCCCTGTGGAACGTCGACACCTTGTAGAGTCAACATGGGCCAGCATCCCTGTGGAACGCTTTCGACACCTTGTAGAGTCAACATGGGGTGGAACGCTTTCGACACCAGCATGGGCCAGCATCCCTGTGGAACGCTTTGGACACCTTGTAGAGTCAACATGGGCCAGCATCCCTTGTAGGAACGCATCCCTGTCGACACCTTGTAGAGTCAACATGGGCCAGCATCACCCGCATGGAACGCTTTCGACACCTTGTAGAGTCAACATGGGCCAGCATCCCGTGGAACTCTTTCCACACCTTAGAGTCAACATGGGCCAGTCAACATGGGCCAACATGGGCCATCCCTGTAGAGTCAACATGGGCCAGCATCCCCCGTGAACGGACACCTTGTAGAGTCAACATGGGCCAGCAGCATGGACACCTTGTAGAGTCAACATGGGCCAGCATCCCTGTGGAACGCTTTGGACACCTTGTAGAGTCAACATGGGCCAGCATCCCTGTGGAACGCTTTCGACACCTTGTAGAGTCAACATGGGCCAGCATCCCTGTGGAACGCTTTTCGACACCTTGTAGAGTCAACATGGGCCAGCATCCCTGTGGAACGCTTTCGACACCTTGTAGAGTCCACGCACACAACGAATTGAAGCTGTTCTAAAGGAAAAAGGAGAGGGCGCAACTGAATGTTAAGATGTTCTTAATGTTTTGTTCACTCAGTGTATTCATATGCAAATGTCTGCCACGTAGGAACACACACACACAAGGGACATCCACATTAAACCACCCTCCCAAAACCACTCTGGTTTAGCTTCAGTCAAGGCTGTTGCATTTCTTAAAGGCCAAGCTAAAAAACTAAGCCAAATAAGGAAGTTCAGTACCCCTTGAAGCCGTCTTCATAAATCTCTCACCGGCATTTGTTTACTTTACCAGTACACCTTGCTCAGTCATGTTACCTCATTAGCTAACCACCTGGTTACTTTACCAGTACACCTTGTTCAGTCATGTTACCACATTAGCAAGCTCGCTAGCTAATGTTATATAAATATTCATACACATAGCTTATATATTATACAGCGCTAAGCCAAACCGCCTAACTACGTACCCCTGCTAAAACAGGAACCAGGTCACTCTCCCTGCAATAAAACTACCCCCTAACACTATCTCCTCAGCTTTGCTGTCTTACGACCCCAGGAAACAAAGACATGCCATCGCATGAACACATACACCCAGCCATAGTAAACTGCCCTCTACCTCACGAACCCCTGACACAAACAGCATCCTAGAATAAACAACTCTTCTCTCCTGCTACTGGTCGGGTGACCAGAACAGAAGACTGCTGTGCACCAATGGGGGCTTCTACTCTGGCTACAGCGGGTCCGCCTCCAACCCTACGGGACCATTCAGAAGACGTCACGACAAGGCTATACCTACTTTATTCTATGTATAAAAATGAATGTAACCTCTGTAAATTCTCTTTTTCACCTGACCCCTCATCGGGTTATATTAACTAGATCCGTGCACGATGTAAAACAAGATATCTTTGACCAATAAACGGCCTTTTTGATACACCTGATTCCACTCTGTCCAGCGCCGTTGATTTGCATTCCCTCTCCAGTAAGAAACACTAACACTAACTAACTCATTAGCTAGCTAGCTAACAATCTGGTTACTTTACCAGTACACCTTGTTCAGTCATGTTAACTCATTAGCTCGCTAGCTAACAACCTGGTTACTTTACCAGTATATTTAAATATTTGGGTTGCACAGAAAGAAATGAAAAAGGGAAAGCTTCTATCGAAGAAGAATGATCATAGCAATGAATGACAGACTGATCTCTTGCACGACATAGCTCACAAACTTGACGCTCTTAAAGAGACATTGTAGATATTTTCAATGTAATAAATCTCAATAGGGCTCGTGAGAGAAAGGTCACTGGTTCAAATCCTTGAGCTGACTAGGTGAAAAATCGGTGGATGTGCCCTTAACCCTAATTGCTCCTGTAAGTCACTCTGGATAAGAGTGTCTGATAAATGACTAAAATGGAGCCCTTTTACACAATATAGAAACCTAATATCACACAAATGACTTTGTATTTTCAAAGACAGGTGTTTGTATCAACACTTCAGTTGGGAACACCGGTGCTACCAATGCCCTGGTCATAAGATGGACCATTGGGAACACCGGTGCTACCAATGCCCTGGTCATAAGATGGACCATTGGGAACACCGGTGCTACCAATGCCCTGGTCATAAGATGGACCATTGGGAACACCGGTGCTACCAATGCCCTGGTCATAAGATGGACCATTAAGCTATTGCATTTGAAGAATTTTGAAAACAATTATCTGATGAAACATTGAATGTTGGCTTTTACTGCTTTAATCCCATAAAAACAAATTGACTAATACATTCATATATGGCAACAAAATACATACATTATAAGGAGATATGGTTTGAGGTGTTTGAAATGCATCTGACAGATATAGGAAAGTTGCATGTGTAAAATAAGTGTAGCCCTGGTGCGTTGAGCTAATAACTGAAATGTCACTGGTTCAAATCCCAGAGCCGATTAGTTGGAAAATCCATTCATGCACACTTGAACAAGGCACTTAATCTCAATTGAATGTGTAAAATGCACTGGATAAGAGTGTCTGCTAAATGGTTCCCAAAAAGTATATTCATTTTCATAAATGTTTTACTGCAGTCAAAGGTAAGCCTTCCCACGAGTCCTGTGAAGCTTGTCGGCCTTGTAGAGCAAAACACATCCCTGTTCATGAGGGTCTAAAGCTTTCCATATTAGTTTGTAGCTCAAACCGGTCAGACTTTACAGATTTCTATTGGTCAGACAAACAGCGCTATACCTCAGCCACCTTCCAACACAGATGAGGAAGGCTGCCATTGATGGACGCGGTGGATTGAGACTCAGCTCATACAAAAACCAGGACGTCTAACTTAATTAGATGGATTTTTATTAATAAACAGTGATTAAAATATTTAAAAAATTGTGATTGTGCCCGTGTGAGGACATTGTCTCTAGGGGGGAATATGTGAGGGGGTTGACTATAAAAACCAATAACAAATAACTTTTCTAGGAAACTTGGTCTGTTATCACTTTCTGTCTAGGAATCTTGGTCTGTTATCACTTTCTGTCTAGGAATCTTGGTCTGTTATCACTTTCTCTCTAGGAACCTTGGTCTGTTATCACTTTCTGTCTAGGATCCTTGTTCTGTTATCACTTCCTGTCTAGGAACCTTGGTCTGTTATCACTTCCTGTCCAGTGTTGTATTGGGTTGACTCGGGTGGCTTTCCCTTGTCATCCTTAATCAACTTTTTCTTGAAACAAACCAATCGAGCTTCACAGGAATTGAGCTTGAGCTTTATTTGAGCTTCCCGGGAAAATGTTGACCTTGGTAGAAACAATAACGCAATGGGGTGGGGCTTAGCAAAGGTTGAATTGCAGAGCATGCATTTATTAGCTCGTCTGGTGCAACAACGTCCAATCACAGTTAACTCTTGTAGGCCGATACAGAGAGATGAGCACCAACGTGTAGTATCTGTCAGTATGTAGACTATCCTTGTATTGTACCACAGTGCTCTCTGGTGGCAGGACACAGCAGATACCATGATGATATAATGCACTAGGAGCTGTTATAAGTGCTTATAGAACGTGTTATAATGCACTATAAGGTAGCCTGCTATCAATGCAGTCATACTGCAATATATATGTTTACCTCATAGGAAGCTTGAGAACAATGAGGTCCTGTAAGCAAATCAGACACTAGTAAACAGTAAGTGGTGAAACATTACTGGTAAAAAAAACACATTCTATCATTCACAGTGTTTGTTAAAGCTGGAGGTTAATGGTGTTTTTCCCCACGAGGTCATGTTTCTAATGCATTATGATTGACTACAGCATTATTCATGTAGATGATTCTATCCTCAGATCAACTCTCCAATTATGTGTCGTGGTGAGTAGGCAGAAGCTTTAGCGCTCACATCAACAAAACAACTCTCTTTCTATTAGATAGTCACAACACGTTACTTTACCCCTCTCCAACCCTCCCGACCCCTGCCCTCCCCCTCTACATCTCCCGTGGGCCAGGTTCAACACACGCATGCGCAAATACACACACATGCACGCGCAAGCACATATGCGCAAACACACACACACACAAACACACACACACACACACACACACACACACACACACACACACACACACACACACACACACACACACACACACACACACACACACACACACACACACACACACACACACACACACACACAGACAGAGTGAGTTGGTGCCATTCCTAAATGGGTGCAAATCTCACACCCGACTTGTAGCATTGTAAGTGCTCCCTTAATCCAGAAGAGGGCAGCATAAGCCTCCTGCTGCAGGTTGATATAGTGAACTAAGACAGAGAGATAATATAGGAACTAAGACAGAGAGATACTATAGGGAACTAAGACAGATAGATACTATAGGGAACTAAGACAGATAGATACTACAGGGAACTAAGACAGAAAGATAATATAGGGAACTAAGACAAAGAGATACTATAGGGAACTAAGACAGAGATAATATAGGGAACTAAAACAGATAGATACTATAGGGAACTAAGACAAATAGATACTATAGGGAACTAAGACAAAGAGATACTATAGGGAACTAAGACAGATAGATAATATTGGGAACTAAGACAGATAGATACTACAGGGAACTAAGACAGAAAGATAATATAGGGAACTAAGACAAAGAGATACTATAGGGAACTAAGACAGAGATAATATAGGGAACTAAGACAGATAGATAATATAGGGAACTAAAACAGATAGAACTAGGGAAAAACAGATAGAATAAGACTATAGGGAACTAAGACAAATAGATACTACAGGGAACTAAGACAGAGAGATAATATAGGGAACTAAGACAGATAGATACTATAGGGAACAAAGACAGATATATATAATATAGGGAACAAAGACAGATAGATACTACAGGGAACTAAGACAGAAAGATAATATAGGGAACTAAGACAAAGAGATACTATAGGGAACTAAGACAGAGATAATATAGGGAACTAAGACAGATAGATAATATAGGGAACTAAAACAGATAGATACTATAGGGAACTAAGACAAATAGATACTACAGGGAACTAAGACAGAGAGATAATATAGGGAACTAAGACAGATAGATACTATAGGGAACAAAGACAGATAGATACTATAGGGAACAAAGACAGATAGATACTATAGGGAACAAAGACAGATAGATACTATAGGGAACTAAGACAGATAGATAGTATAGGGAACTAAGACAGCTAGATAATATAGGGAACTAAGACAGAGAGATACTATAGGGAACTAAGACAGAGAGATACTATAGGGAACTAAGACAGAGAGATAATATAGGCAACTAAGACAGAGAGATAAAATGAGATAATATAGGGAACTAAGACAGAGAGATAATATAGGGAACTAAGACAGAGAGATAAAATGAGATAATATAGGGAACTAAGACAGAGATAGAATATAGTGAACTAAACCAGAGAGAGAATCCTTCCCCTTTGTGTGAGTCTGTATGTGTGCTGTTCCATGTTCAATAGAATACCTGCCAATAAAGGTGAAATGTGAGACTTTCATCCTTCCTTGACATGACTACTCCCTTTGGCCTTGTCCAGTTGATAAGAGGGGAGATGTGAGACTACTCCTTTTGGCCTTGTCCAGCTGATAAGAGGGGAGATGTGAGACTACTCCTTTTGGCCTTCTCCAGCTGATAAGATGGGATATGTGAGGCCTTGACAACTGAAGCATCACACCTTGTGTTTGGCTCCAAGAGATGAGGCCAGGGCTATTACTACATACAGCCTGTTTCGAATCCAGGCTGCATCACTAATGGCCGCGATTGGGAGTCCCATAGGGCGCTGCACAATTGGCCCAGTGTCGTCCGGGTTTGACCGGTGTAGGCCGTCATTGTAAATAAGAATTTGCCAAGTTAAATAAAGGATATAATAAAGAAGTTCTTACGGCTGTCTCGACAACATTCCGCTGTGTCAGATTTCAAAAAAGCTTTACGGAAAAAGCAAACCATCATGTGTCTGAGTACAAAGCTCAGACACAAAAACAAGCCATGCAGATACCAGCCATGTTGTGGAGTCAGTAAAAGTCAGAAATAGAGTTATAAATATACACTTACCTTTGATGATCTTCATCAGAATGTACTCCCAGGAATCCCAGTTCCACAATAAATGTTGTTTTGTTCGATAAAGTCCATAATTTATGTCCAAATACCTCCTTTTGTTAGCACGTTTGGTAAACAAATCAAAACTCACAAGGCGCGGGCAAGTCCAGCAAAAGTTCAGGTGGAAAGTTCAAAAAGTTATATTACAGGTCGTAGAAACATGTCAAACGATGTATATAATCAATCTTTAGCATGTTTTTAAAAGAAATCTTCAATAATGTTCCAACCGGAGAATTAATTTGTCTTTAGAATTGCAATGGAACGCAGATCGCTCTCCCGTGTGCACGCGTGATCAGCTCATGGCACTCTGGCAGGCCTCTGGTTGAATCAGCTCTCATTCACCCCCACCTCACAGTAGAAGCCTCAAACAACGTTATAAAGACTGTTGACACCTAGTGGAAGCCTTAGGAAGTGCAATTTGACCCCATAGACACTGTATATTCGATAGGCAATGAGTTGAAAAACTACAATCCTCAGATTTCCCACTTTCTGGTTGGATTTTTGTTAAAGGAATTTGATTCCTATATGTTTATCAACCAATTCAATTAAAACACTCTGCCCATTTCTAAGAATTTATAAGATACTTTATTTGCATAAAATAGACATAGACCAGTATCAAAATCAATCAATAGCGTTTATTCTCGAGATTACTGATCATTGTTCAATTTACAACAGGTTATAAACTAAAAATGACATCATAGGTTAAAAACTGTCCTTCCTCCACTCCGATACAATGGCAATATAGTTCACAAGCCTTCCCACATTGTCCACCACCTGTTAAATAATCTACTACTAGCCCAAGGTCTCTCCTCTCCCTGTGTAGAGACAGGATGACTTGTAAGGAACTCATCATTCCAGCCAGTCTGACGATAGCTCCATTAGTTTCTAACAATGAACAGACAGTCCTTGTACTAACTCTTGATTATAATTACACTCATTATATTCAGTACTATGATTATGATAAGATTCATACATCCATACAGTAACATAGTAGTATTCTGTTTAGTTGTAGTTTTAAGCTAAATAATGTATACCTAATTTAGTAATTATTCATCAAAATCTCGTAACAATTTTTCTCAGGTTTTCACCTGCCATATGAGTTATGTTATACTCACAGACATCATTCAAACAGTTTTACAAACTTTTGTGTTTTCTATCCAATACTACTAACCATGTGCATATATTAGCTTCTGGGCCTGAGTAGCTGGAAGTTTACTCTGGGCACTCTTTTCATCCGAACGTGAAAATGCAGCCCCCTATCCCAAACAGGTTAAATAAAAATAAATAGTCTAGTGCCTTGTTGTAAAGAAGGATGCAAAACTCCCTAGAAAGGCCAAAACCTAGGAAGTAACCTAGAGAGGAACCAGGCTATGAGGGGTGGCCAGTCCTCTTCTGGCTGTGCCGGGTGGAGATTATAACAGAACATGGCCAAGATGTTCAAATGTTCAGAAATGACCAGCACGGTCAAATAATAATGAATCAAATCAAAATCAAATCAAATTTTATTTGTCACATACACATGGTTAGCAGATGTTAATGCGAGTGTAGCGAAATGCCTGTGCTTCTAGTTCTGACAATGCAGTAATAACCAACAAGTAATCTAGCTAACAATTCCAAAACTACTACCTAATAGACACAAGTGTAAGGGGATAAAGAATATGTACATAAAGATATTTGAATGAGTGATGGTACAGAGCGGCATAGGCAAGATACAGTAGATGGTATTGAGTACAGTATATACATATGAGATGAGTATGTAAACAAAGTGGCATAGTTAAAGTGGCTAGTGATACATGTATTACATAAAGATGCAGTAGATGATATAGAGTACAGTATATACGTATACATATGAGATTAATAATGTAGGGTATGTAAACATTATATTAGGTAGCATTGTTTAAAGTGGCTAGTGATATATTTTACTCCGGGCCCCCGGAGTGTGGTGTCAGGAAAATAACCTCACACATAACCTCACACTCAACGTCAACAAAACAAAGGAGATGATTGTGGACTTCAGGAAACAGCAGAGGGAGCACCCCCCTATCCACATCGATGGGACAGTAGTGGAGAGGGTAGTAAGTTTTAAGTTCCTCAGCGTACACATCACAGACAAACTGAATTGGTCCACCCACACCGACAGCGTCGTGAAGAAGGTGCAGCAGCGCCTCTTCAACCTCAGGAGGCTGAAGAAATTCAGCTAGTCACCAAAAGCACTCACAAACTTCTACATATGCACAATCGAGAGCATCCTGTCGGGCTGTATCACCGCCTGGTACGGCAACTGCTCCGCCCACAACCGTAAGGCTCTCCAGGGGGTAGTGAGGTCTGCACAACACATCACCGGGGGCAAACTACCTGCCCTCCAGGACACCTACACCACCCGATGTCACAGGCAGGCCATAAAGATCATCAGGACAACAACCATCCGAGCCACTGCCTGTTCACCCCGCTATCATCCAGAAGGCGAGGTCAGTACAGGTGCATCAAAGCAGGGACCGAGAGATTGAAAAATAGCTTCTATCTCAAGGCCATCAGACTGTTAAACAGCCACCACTAACATTGAGTGGCTGCTGCCAACACACTGACTCAACTCCAGCCACTTTTTAATAATGGAAATTGATGGAAATTGATGTAAAAATATATCACTAGCCACTTTAAACAATGCTACTTAATATAATGTTTAAATACCCTACATTACTCATCTCATATGTATATGTATATACTGTACTCTATATCATCTACTGCATCTTTATGTAATACATGTATCACTAGCCACTTTAAACTATGCCACTTTGTTTACATACCCTACATTACTCATCTCAGATGAAAATACTGTACTCTATACCATCTACTCCATCTTGCCTATGCCGTTCTGTACCATCACTCATTCATATATCTTTATGTACATATTCTTTATCCCTTTACACTTGTATGTATAAGGTAGTAGTTTTGGAATTGTTAGGTTCGATTACTCGTTGGTTATTACTGCATTGTCGGAACTAGAAGCACAAGCATTTCGCTACACTCACATTAACATCTGCTAACCATGTGTATGTGACAAATACATTTGATTTGATTTGATTTCTGTTGGAAGTTCAGCCGCCTGTCTTTCGTGGTTAGAATGGATACTTGAGAGTCCCATTCAGAAATGCTGTATTAGAATCGATGTTTCGGTGGTTGTCGGTCTTCGCGCTGAATGATATCGAATTCCTAGCTGCAGACTAGTAATTAATATCAAAGACTTGTTCTTATTCTGTCGGTATCGATAGTCTAAGGGTTTAACTTCTTGATGCACCCATCCCATTAGCGGAATCATTTTCGTCAACCACCACTGAATTGCAGAGAGCCAAATTCAAATTAAATTACTACAAATACTTAATTTTCGTGAAATCACAAGTGCAATATAGCAAACCACAGCTTAACTTGTTGTTAATCCACCTGGCGTGTCAGATTTTAATGAAGCTTTTTGCCGAAAGCACACCATGCGTTTATGTAAGGACATCTCTCTCAGTAGACAAAATATTACAAACAGCTGGCAGCCAAGTAGATTGGTCACGAAAGTCAGAAAATCAATAAATTAAATATCTTACCTTTGATGATCTTCGGATGTTTGCACTCACGAGACTCCCAGTTACACAATAAATGTTCCTTTTGTTCCATAAAGATTATTTTTATATCCAAAATACCTCCATTTGGTTGGTGTCTTATGTTCAGAAATCCACAGGCTCGAGCGGTCACGACATCGCAAACGAAAATTCCAAATAGTATCCGTAATATTCATAGAAACATGTCAAACGTTTTTTATAATCAATCCTCAGGTTGTTTTTACAATATATAATCGATAATAAATCAACTGGGACTGTAGCTTCTTCAATAGGAGAGAGAGAGAGAAAATGGCTTCTCCAAGCTGTTGCGCATAAAAAACGCTGCTGGCACCCAGCCTGTCACGCCCTGGCCATAGAAAGGCATTTTATCCTCTATTTTGGTTAGGTCAGGGTGTGACTAGAGTGGGCATTCTATGTCCTTTTTTCTATGTTCTGTATTTCTATGTCTTGGCCTGGTATGGTTCTCAGTCTCTGATTGAGAACCATACTTAGGTATCGTTTTCCCCACCTTGTTTTGTGGGAAGTTAACTGTGTAGTTGTTCAGGGAACATAGCCCAAAGCTTCACGGTTGTTTATTTGTTCTTCGTTTTGTCGGCGGCATTTTTAAATTGAGTTCAAATGTACGCTTACCATGCTGCACCTTGGTCCAGTCCTTCAGCCAGCCGTGACACAGCCATACAATGATGCGATGTGATCTTTGTCTAAATACATGGTGTGAACATAACTAAAGACTGTAGGAAAAGGAATCTGGTTGATATCCCTTTAAATGGAGCGAAGGCAGGCTATGGAACATGGAGCTTTCAAAATAGAAGCCACTTCAGGGTTGGATTTTCGTCATGTTTTCACCTGCAATATCAGTTTTGTTATACTCACAGACAATATTTTGACAGTTTTGGAAACTTTAGAGTGTTTTCTATCCTAATCTGACAATTATATGTATATTCTAGATTCTGGGCCTGAGAAATAGGCAGCTTAATTTGGGTACGTTTTTTCTCCAAACATCAAAATACTGCCCCCTACACGCAACAGGTTAACCACATGGGATGGTTAAAAGATTCAGCAATCTACTTAAACCTTATTTCCCTCTGTGATACAGGTCTGGTCTCAAACCTTGGCCCTCTCTTTATCGAGGTAAGCTGGTCTCAACCCTCTAGTAATTGAGGTAAGCTCGGTCTGAAGTGGGAACACCCAGGTGTTTTTTTTATTCGTAACATAGAAAAGGGCTGTCCCATGACCCCAGGTCCTGTCTGTGCCCCTGGGGGCGTGCCAATGACTTTGTGAATCTTTAAAACAGAAATACAATTCTCTCACATCAACATCATTACATAGCATCACATAATTTCACAAATAGTTTCATCTTTAGTCAGTCATTTTATACAACAATTAGATGTAAAGCCTCATAACTGAGGCTATTGTATAAACAGCGTTATGGTAATGTGGCCGTATTGTCTCTCATGAGTTTCACAAAATTGTACCAAACGGACCAGTTCGTAGCTGGATTCTTCACCGATCTTTTATACTTTCTCCGGAGCATAAATGTTGTACGGACCTCAAGTTCTGTGAGGTGGAAGAAATTCCTTTGTTCTTTCTTTGAAAACTCACTCTCTCTCTATACTCTGGCCATGAGGAGAGGATCTCCTCTAGGAATTGTCGACCTCTCTGACCACAGAGCCTGGGTGTAGGAGACAGAGAAAGGGGGATGGTGCAGAGGTAGGGGGATGGTGCTCACTGTGTCCAAAGAGGGCAACGTCATGACAGTACGTTATGTTATGGGATAAGAGAGTGAAGAAAAGAGGGATGGAGAGAGCGATTGAGAGAAGGATGGAGAGAGGGGTGGATGAGAGAGAGAGAAAGGTATGTGTGTGGAATGGGGAGTTGATGGACTGAGGGCATGGTTCTTTCTGTCCCTAACTCACTTGTCTGAGTTGTCTGCCTGACAATGTGATGGACCGCACACACACACACACACACACACACACACACACACACACACACACACACACACACACACACACACACACACACCTCTAAAAGTCTAAGCCGTTGGGATGGGGAAGGGGGTCAACAAATTGGAATTGTTTTAAGATGGTCATACCATTGACCATTTAGCTATTTGATTTTTAATTTAAGCATCCCTTCAGGTATAAAAAATATAAATGATTTGATAAAATATAGAATTGGGCCTTTACTACTGTAGCCCAGAGAAATGCATTGAATAAGGCATTTATAAATGGCAAAAAAGAGAGTTAAAAAATGAATCATAAGGAATGAGGTTTTTGAAGTATTTTATCCAATATCTATAAGATATAAGAGAGGTCAACTACCTCCATACTTCCATTCATTTGTATGGGTTTCCTTCAGACGGGTCACGTGACACATATAGGAGCCGTAGAGCAAATCGGAGAACACCATTGTGTTCGTGAGAGTCTCCCCTTTCCATAGAGGGGTCATAGGACAGTTCAGATGCTACAGACGTGTTCGTGAAAAGACCGAGTTTTTTGGGGGATGTCTCATGGTCTGACAAACACCTCTGCAGCACCGGTCACCTTCCAACGCAGATGCGGAAGGCTGACATAGACGAATGTGTTGGATTGAGACGCAGCCCATGCAAACCAAACGGATATCTCTAGCTTAGTTACACTGACGGATTTCGATGGGGAATTTTTTTATTAAGTTTCTTAGATTGACGCACAGGTGTGTCAATAGACACTTCAGGAATTTACCTTTATATCTCACAATACTATAATCAATACTTGTCAACTGTTATCACATCAATGCCCAAAACATAAAAATTATCATCATATTTAGACATGACATCAAATAATAACAAGTAACGATATTAGACATTTACTACCACAGATGAAGGATCTTAATTTTGATCACTCTTTTGTTGCTGAGCATTTTCCAGTGTAGATATGTGTCTTGTCTGTCTAATAAATGTAGGCATATTTATCAGGTTTAAGGTAATACCCAGGCGCAGACAGTGTCAAAGTAACACAGTTTATTCCTCGAACAGGGGCAGACAAAAGGTACAGGACAGCAGGCAGGCTCAGGGTCAGGTCAGGCAGAGGTCAGAATCCAGGCAGGTGGGGGCAAAGGTACAGGACAGCAGGCAGGCTCAGGGTCAGGTCAGGCAGAGGTCAGAATCCACACAGGTGGGGGCAAAGGTACAGGACAGCAGGCAGGCTCAGGGTCAGGACAGGCAGGAATAGTCAAGAACCGTGAAACTAGAAAATGAGCACTAAAGCACAGACAGGAGGAGGGGGAAAATGCTGGTAGGTTTGAAGGAACAAACTAACTGGCACCAGACATACAGAGAATACAGGTATACATACACAGGGGATAATGGGGAAGATGGGCGACACCTGGAGGGGGGTGGAAATAATCACAAAGACAAGTGAAACAGATCAGGGTGTGACACATATTATCCTGTGATTGGTCTGAGGGCTGCAGTGGCCTGGTTGTGAGCCTTGAGCAAGCGTTCCCATCAGTCCCTGTAGGTTACACTGTGTTCTATTTCTGAGGGATGACACACTTACAGCCATACGACCACCACACCACTATACTACACACACTTACACCCATACGACCACCACAACACTATACTATACACACTTACAGTGATACGACCACCACACCACTATACTATACACACTTACAGTGATACGACCACCACACCACTATACTATACACACTTACAGCCATACGACCACCACAGCAATATATTATACACACTTACACCCATACGACTACCACATCACTATAATACACACACTTACAGCCATACGACCACCACACCACTATACTATACACACTTACACCCATACGACCACCACACCACTATATTATACACACTTACAGCCATACGACCACCACACCACTATACTATACACACTTACAGCCATACGACCACCACATCACTATACTATACACACTTACAGCCATACGACCACCACACCACTATACTACACACACTTACAGCCATACGACCACCACACCACTATACTATACACACTTACAGCCATACGACCACCACACCACTATACTACACACACTTACACCCATACGACCACCACACCACTATACTACACACACTTACAGCCATACGACCACCACACCACTATACACACTTACAGCCATACGACCACCACACCACTATACTATACACACCTACAGCCATACGGCCACCACATCACTATATTATACACACTTACAGCCATACCACCACACCACTATATAACTACAGCCATACCACCACACACTATACTATACCCAGCCATACGACCACCACATCACTATATTATACACACTTACAGCCACACGACCACCACATCACTATATTATACACACTTACACCCATACGACCACCACACCACTATACACACCTACAGCCATACGACCACCACATCACTATAATACACACACTTACAGCCACACGACCACCACATCACTATATTATACACACTTACAGCCTGTAGTGGCTTCCTTGTCGTCTTTACCATAGCCACTGCCCAAGCCTGAAGCGGGGTTGTTTGGTACGCATACAGTCCACACTCAAGGTTTCCGAACGGCCAAACATTCAATGACATCCAGGGATATGGTGGATATCTAACAAATAAATGAATCTCCAATCAACTTAAAGCAGTTCAATACTTGATATGGAAAATACATATTATGACCTGTCTGTATGTCTGTCTATATGTCTGTATGGTCAAAAAACTATACCGCTCCCGCATCTAGCAAGGACTCTCCCCCCCGAAGGCCCAACTTCCTGCCTTTATCCTAACACACTTACCACAATACAATGAATAGGCAAGAGGGGGGGCCAAAAACTAAGTTACACTAACAACAAATGAATATATCTCAATCAGGTAAATATAAATCATAAAGGTACGTACCTAATATTTCATCATTTACATTCATATTTAATATATTTACACAAATATACATGGAGCTCCAAATGTTCGGTCTTTTATACAAATATGTCCAAATCGGCTCTAACATACCGGCCCCTAATTGTTGACTGCACTGAATGCACAACAATTACTTAATATTCAAACATAGAGCCAATACACAAAACATTCTATACCAGAGCACTATTACAGTTCATAGCTATATACAAGGTGCCATGTAGGAAAATAGTCCATAGATCTCAGTCTGAGTTGAAAAATGTCAAGAGTTTGACGTTCAAAAATGTATGACATCAAAGAATGTAAGAGTACAACATCAACGAATCAGAGGTGCGTGATTCTAAGATGGAGCACTGTGTGTGTGTGTGTGTGTCACTCCGTCACCTCAAGGAGCGGACAGAGTTTATTGATAGGTCTCTGTAAGATATTGGTCTTAGTCTTAACCATGACGCTCCGGACAAGACCTTTGGCCCCTGGCAAAGCCTCCATCACACGCCCCATTAGCCAAGTGTTCCTTGGGGCGTTGTCATCGACGATGACCACGAGGTCACCAGGACTGAAGTTTATCTTAGTTTTGTTCCACTTGTTCCGCTCCTGCATAAGTGGAAGATACTCCCTGATCCATCTCTTCCAGAAGAGGTCAGTGATATATTGTACTTGCTTCCATCTCCTTCGTGAGTATAGGTCGCTTCTCTGGAATAGTCCTGGTGGCAGGACTGGCTTAGCTTTCAGATGAAGCAGATGGTTCGGAGTCAGGGGTTCTAGATCATTAGGGTCATTTGTTACAGTAGTGATTGGTCTGTCGTGTAAGATCAGTCTAGAGATGTAGGAGTCTTTGGGCAGGATCATAGGGTTCTTTAGTTCCGTAGGCATAGCTGCTTTGCTTAACCTTCCTCATACTCTCAGAATGCCATTGTCAATAATTGGATCAAGCTTACAGATTGAGCCACTTCTCTTGGCACATTGTTTTCCTTTCACAACTAGTGCAATTTCTTGTTTAAAGTGCTGTCGTTGTTCAAATCGAATGATGACCTTTTCTGCTTCTTCTAGGTCATCCACAGACAGACTTTCTTTTCCAAACGTCAGTTTGAACTTGTCAATTTGTTCCTTCAGTGAGTTTGTCAGACTCTGTTCTGATCTTGGATCAGTTTGAGAGATAATTTTCCTTTTCTGGCTTAACTGTAGAAGACGTTTCTTCAGTTTCAGCATCCAGGCAACTGCTTTCTTCAAGCTGTTCCATGTGGAATAGTACTCAATCAGTTTGCTGGTTGGACTCTTTTCTTCCACACTTGTATGGTTTACGAATACGTCTTTTCTCACCTCTGGATCATCCGGAGGGATGGAGCCAAGCTCCTCGGGGACTTTCGGCCATTGAGTTTCTGGTTTCTCCAGGAATTCTGGTCCTTTGCGCCATCTCTTTGAGTTCAGGAACATTTCAACATGTAATCCTCTTGAGGCATCATCGGCTGGGTTGTGTTTTGAGTTCAAATACCTCCACTGTTTTGCTTTCGATAGGTCACGGATCATAGCAACCCTATTAGCCACAAAGGTATGGAATCTCTTGGTATCATTGCAGATGTATTTTAGCACAGACTGGCTGTCCGTCCAAAAAGTTGACTCCTCAAGTTCAATCTGGAGCTCCAACCTTAACATCCTGTCCACTCGCACTGCCAATGTTGCTGCAGCAAGTTCCAGTCTGGGGATTGTCATCTGCTTGAGTGGAGTCACCCTTGATTTCCCCAGTATGAATGCAATGTGAACCTTTTCCATACCGTTTGTGAACCTAAGGTAGCTTGCCGTGCCGTAACCTTGTTCACTTGCATCACCGAAGTGATGCAGCTGTGCCGTCTTGACTTGACCAAAGTTCTCAGGCATCATACACCTGTCTATCTGGAATCTGGAGAGCTGGTCCAGTTCTGAGAGCCATCTCTGCCATGAAATAGAGTGTTCTTCAGGGATGACTTCGTTCCATCCACACTTTAGCTTGCAGAGCACTTGAAGAATTTGCTTTGCCTTTAATACAAATGGGGCGAGGAAACCTAATGGATCATAAATAGAGCTGACAGTTGAGAGAATACCTCTTCTTGTAAGGGGTCTGTTCTTGACAGTGACTCAGAAGGTAAATGCATCACTTTCAATGTTCCATCGGATTCCAAGTGCTCTTTCAACAGGCAGCTTTTCTCTGTCCAGGTCCAGTTCTTTTTTCTGCTTGGCTTTGTGTTCATCAGGGATAGAAGCCAGCACAGTGCGGCTGTTGCTGACCCACTTGGTCAATTTGAACCCACCCTGAGAGCACACATCCCTGAGGTTTTTCGTGAGAGCTATGGCTTGTTCTTCTGTGGCCACTGACTTGAGGCAGTCATCAACATAGAAGTTGGACTTGACTGTTTGAATCACCTCTTCATCATACCTCTCACAGTTGTCTTCTGCAGTCTTTCGCAGTGCAAAGTTTGCACAAATTGGAGAGGATATAGCACCGAAAAGATGTACCGTCATTCTGTACTCCTCCAATCTTTTGTTAGTATCACCATCCGGCCACCATAGGAATCGCAGGAAGTCTAAGTAATCTTCATGGACACGTACTTGATGGAACATTCCTTCGATGTCTGCCATCATGGCAATGTGCTCTTGCCGAAATCTTAGCAAGACTCCTATAAGCGTGTTTGCCAGGTCAGGGCCTTGAAGGAGTTCACTGTTAAGAGATATACCTTTATAGGATGATGAACAGTCAAACACTACTCGTATCGTTCCTTTGCGCTTATGGTGAACGCCATGGTGTGGTATGTACCATACATTGCCTTTCTCTCTGAGGAGCTGTTCTTGTGGTACCTTCTCGGCGTAACCTTTTGTTATCATCTCTTCCATGAAGCCTTTGTACTCTGCAGCGTAACCTTTGTCCTTCTTGAACTTCCTGATAATATTTAGAGCCCGCTGCTTTGCCATGTCACGATTGTTTGGCAGGACTACATCTGTTTTGCGAAAGGGCAACGGTAAGTAGTAGTGATGGTCTTTGAGGGTTATGGAGCTTGATACGATCTCCATAAACCTACGATCCTCAGCTGACATCTCACTTTTCTCTTCATACCCTCTCTCAGGGAAGTCATGGTTGTACTGATTTACAAGAAGAACCCCCAGGTCGGCAATTGAGATACGATTGGCCATCACTGTAGGATGCCCAGATTCTTCTGCCATGGTACAATTGTTAAGAGGACCGTTCATCACCCATCCAAAGAGGGTTTTCACTGCATACGGTCCGTTGCCTTGACTATTTATGATTTTCCAGGGTTCCATTGCCTTTGGAGCATTTACGCCAATCAGGAGTTCGACGTCGGCGTCAATTTCCTTCAACTGAACTTCTTTCAGGTATGGCCACCTTTTGAGATCTTTCTGAGTGGGAATGTTCTCTCTTGTCACTGGGATCTTATTTTGGGTGTAGACCTTTGGTAATGCAAGAAATGTGTCACCTTCCACATTGCCAATCTCTAATCCAGATATCTCAAAACTCTTGGTAGGACTCTCCTGCCCCATTGTGCGTAGCAGAATTTCAGTCTCGCTGCCTTTAGCTTGCAACTGCCTCATGAGTCTCTCCGTACAAAATGTTGCTGAGCTACCAGAATCG
Source organism: Oncorhynchus nerka (assembly GCF_034236695.1). Taxonomy (NCBI): domain Eukaryota; kingdom Metazoa; phylum Chordata; class Actinopteri; order Salmoniformes; family Salmonidae; genus Oncorhynchus; species Oncorhynchus nerka. The sequence continues at coordinate 10,422,534 of NC_088406.1, forward strand.
AGAAATGCATAGGTTAACGTAGACTTGCTTCCATTTGCCATCTTTACTTATACTGGCACAATCGCAAGTGCACAATCTGTACCGGCCCCGGTATCTTCACCAGCTTCCAGTGAAACAAGAGCACTGCTGACAGTCTCCTCCCGCTTTACTGCTACACCCCTTGTATCTGCCTTCAGAGATCTAAATCTCTCTCTTCCTTCAATGTGCAGGATAGTGGGGTGCCTTCTTTGACATTTCTGACAGGTCATCCTTCTTTTACATTCTTTGCTTAAGTGTCCTCTCATCAAACAGCCAAAACAAAGGGCTTTTGATCTCAGAAACCCAACCTTGGCTTCGTGTGGCTGTGCCTTCACCTGTTGGCAGTCGACCAGGAAATGCTCACCAGCGCAAAATACACATGAGATACTGGGAGCATCAGAAGGGTAGGCGCCTGGTTTCTTGATTTTGAATGTTTGTTCTTTTAGAGGTTTTTCCGAGTTACAATCTGCCACTACATCTACTGCAGTGGCAAAGCTGCTTCCCCTACTCTTGGATTTGAACTGCTGTTTAAAGTTGATTGGAGATTAATTTATTTGTTAGATATAAGAAGAATAAACATTTTTGTTGCACCATATCCCTGGATGTCATTGAATGTTTGGCCGTTCGGAAACCTTGAGTGTGGACTGTATGCGTACCAAACAACCCCGCTTCAGGCTTGGGCAGTGGCTATGGTAAAGACGACAAGGAAGCCACTACAATCAAGTCAAAAAACTATACCGCTCCCGCATCTAGCAAGGACTCTCCCCCCCCGAAGGCCCAACTTCCTGCCTTTATCCTAACACACTTACCACAATACAATGAATAGGCAAGAGGGGGGGCCAAAAACTAAGTTACACTAACAACAAATGAATATATCTCAATCAGGTAAATATAAATCATAAAGGTACGTACCTAATATTTCATCATTTACATTCATATTTAATATATTTACACAAATATACATGGAGCTCCAAATGTTCGGTCTTTTATACAAATATGTCCAAATCGGCTCTAACACAGCCACACGACCACCACACCACTATACTACACACACCTACAGCCATACGACCACCACAGCACTATATTATACACACTTACACCCATACGACCACCACACCACTATACACACTTACACCCATACGACCACCACACCACACCACTATACACACTTACAGCCATACGACCACCACACCACTATACTATACACACTTACACCCATACGACCACCACACCACTATATTATACACACTTACAGCCATACGACCACCACACCACTATACACACTTACAGCCATACGGCCACCACATCACTATACTATACACACTTACAGCCATACGACCACCACATAACTATATTATACACACTTACACCCATACGACCACCACACCACTATATTATACACACTTACACCCATACGACTACCACACCACTATACACACTTACAGCCATACGACCACCACACCACTATACTATACACACTTACAGCCACACGACCACCACACCACTATATTATACACACTTACACCCATACGACCACCACACCACTATACACACTTACAGCCATACGACCACCACACCACTATACTATACACACTTACACCCATACGACCACCACACCACTATACTATACACACTTACACCCATACGACCACCACACCACTATACTATACACACTTACAGCCATACGACCACCACACCACTATACTATACACACTTACACCCATACGACCACCACATCACTATATTATACACACTTACAGCCATACGACCACCACACCACTATACACACTTACAGCCATACGACCACCACATCACTATATTATACACACTTACACCCATACGACCACCCCACCACTATACACACTTACAGCCATACGACCACCACACCACTATACTATACACACTTACACCCATACGACCACCACACCACTATACTATACACACTTACACCCATACGACCACCACACCACTATACTATACACACTTACAGCCATACGACCACCACACCACTATACTATACACACTTACACCCATACGACCACCACACCACTATACACACTTACAGCCATACGACCACCACATCACTATATTATACACACTTACAGCCATACGACCACCACACCACTATACTACACACACTTACAGTGATACGACCACCACACCACTATACACACTTACACCCATACGACCACCACACCACTATACTATACACACTTACAGCCATATGACCACCACATCACTATACTATACACACTTACACCCATACGACCACCACACCACTATACTATACACACTTACACCCATACGGCCACCACATCACTATATTATACACACTTACACCCATACGACCACCACCACACCACTATACTACACACATTAACAGCCATACGACCACCACACCACACCACTATACTATACACACTTACAGCCATACGACCACCACACCACTATATTATACACACTTACACCCATACGACCACCACATCACTATAGTATACACACTTACACCCATACGACCACCACACCACTATACACACTTACACCCATACGACCACCACATCACTATAATACACGCACTTACAGCCATACGACCACCACATCACTATATTATACACACTTACACCCATACGACCACCACACCACTATACACACTTACACCCATACGACCACCACACCACTATACTATACACACTTACAGCCATACGACCACCACATCACTATACTATACACACTTACACCCATACGACGACCACATCACTATATTATACACACTTACCGCCATACGACCACCACACCACTATACTATACACACTTACAGCCATACGACCACCACATCACTATACTATACACGCTTACAGCCATACGACCACCACACCACTATACTACACACACTTACACCCATACGACGACCACATCACTATATTATACACACTTACAGCCATACGACCACAACATCACTATATTATACACACTTACAGCCATACGACCACCACACCACTACACACACTTACAGCCATACGACCACCACACCACTATATTTTACACGCTTACAGCCATACGACCACCACACCACTATATTTTACACACTTACAGCCACACGACCACCACATCACTATATTATACACACTTACACCCATACAGCCACCACACCACTATATTTTACACGCTTACAGCCATACGACCACCACACCACTATATTATACACACTTACACCCATACGACCACCACACCACTATACTACACACACTTACAGCCATACGACCACCACACTACTATACTATACACACTTACAGCCATACGACCACCACACCACTATATTATACACACTTACACCCATACGACCACCACACCACTATACTATACACACTTACAGCCATACGACCACCACATCAGCATACAATACCAGTGGTGAAAAAGTAACCAATTGTCATAATTGAGTAAAAGTCAAGATACCCTAATGGGAAATGACTGAATTAAAAGTGAAAGTCAACCAGTAAAATACTGCTTGTATAAAAGTCTAAAAGTATTTGTTTTTAAATATATTTAAATATCAAAAGCAAATGTAATTACTAAAATATAGTTAAGTATAAAAAGTAAAAGTATGAATCATTTCAAATTCCTTATTAAGCAAACCAGACGGCATGGTTTTCCAGTTTTTTAAATGTATATATAGCCAGGAGCACGCTCCAACACACTTATATACAAATCAATTGTGAGTCCTCCAGATCAGAGGCTGTAGGGATGACCAGGGATATCCTCTGTTTAGTGAGTCCTCCAGATCAGAGGCTGTAGGGATGACCAGGGATGTTCTCTGTTTAGTGAGTCCTCCAGATCAGAGGCTGTAGGGAGGACCAGGGATGTTCTCTGTTTAGTGAGTCCACCAGATCAGAGGCTGTAGGGATGACCAGGGATGTTCTCTGTTTAGTGAGTCCTCCAGATCAGAGGCTGTAGGGATGACTAGGGATGTTCTCTGTTTAGTGAGTCCTCCAGATCAGAGGCAGTAGGGATGACCAGTGATGTTCTCTGTTTAGTGAGTCCACCAGATCAGAGGCAGTAGGGATGACCAGGGATGTTCTCTGTTTAGTGAGTCCTCCAGATGAGAGGCTGTAGGGAGGACCAGGGATGCTATCTTGGTAAGTGAGTCCTCCAGATCAGAGGCTGTAGGGAGGACCAGGGATGTTCTCTGTTTAGTGAGTCCTCCAGATCAGAGGCAGTAGGGAGGACCAGGGATGTTCTCTTGGTAAGTGAGTCTTCCAGATCAGAGCCAGTAGGGATGACCAGGGATGCTATCTTGGTAAGTGAGTCCGCCAGATCAGAGGCAGTAGGGATGACCAGGGATGTTCTCTGTTTAGTGAGTCCTCCAGATCAGAGGCTGTAGGGAGGACCAGGGATGCTATCTTGGTAATTGTGAGAATTGGACCATTTCTCTACTGCTAAGCATTCAAAATGTAACTACTTTTGGGTGTCAGGGAAAATGTATATAATGTTCTTAATGAATGTGTAACGGCATTCTTCCTCCTCTTCTGAGGAGATGTCGCGAGAAGGATCGGAGGACCAATGCGCAGCGTGGTAAGTGTCCATAATGTTTATGATTACTTTTTCTTCGTATTCCCTAAGGTGTCTACAGCATTGTGACGTAGTTTTGTTGAAGAATACCCGTAAGCGGCTACATTGCGCAACTGGTCACCTGATGGCTCCCAGAGTGATTCTCGCGTAAAATACAGAGGTAGCCATTATTCCAATCGGTCCTACTGAAAAACCAATTGTCCCGTGGATATATTATCGAATAGATATTAGAAAAACACCTTGAGGATTGATTATAAACAACATTTGCCATGTTTCTGTCGATATTATGTAGCTAATTTTCAATATTTCTTCGTGTTTTCGTGACTGCAATTTCCAGGCGATTTCTCAGCCAAACGTGAAGGACAAACGGAGCTATTTCGACTACAAAAATAATATTTTTGGAAAAAAGGAACATTGGCAATCTAACTGGGAGTCTCGTGAGTGAAAACATCTGAAGCTCATCAAAGGTAAACGATATAATTTGATTGCTTTTCTGATTTCCGTGACCAAGTTACTTGCTGCTAGCTGGAAAAAATGCTATGCTAGGCTATCGATAAATTTACACAAATGCTTGTCTAGCTTTGGCTTTAAAGCATATTTTGAAAATCTGAGATGACAGTGTGATTAACAAAAGGCTAAACTGTGTCTGAATATATTTCACTTGTGATTTTCATGAATAGGAATATTTTCTAGGAATATTTATGTCCGTTGTGTTATGCTAATTAGTGTCAGTCGATGATTATGCTCCCGGACCTGGGATGGGGAGTTACTAAAGGTTTTAAGCTGCTAAACATACCCTCACCTTTTAGCGTCCCCTGAGACGTCTGCGTCCCACCCAGCCATGAGGAAATGCAAATGCGCTACGCCAAATGCTAATAGCACTCGTTAAAACTCAAACGTTCATTAAAACACACATGCAGGGTACTGAATTAAAGCTACACTCGTTGTGAATCTAGCCAACAAGTCAGATTTTTAAAATGCTTTTCGGCGAAAGCATGAGAAGCTATTATCTGATAGCATGCAACACCCCGAAATACCTGAAGGGGACATAAAAAAAATAATTAGCATAGCCGGCGCTACACAAAACGCAGAAATAAAATATAAAACATTCATTACCTTTGACGAGCTTCTTTGTTGGCACTCCTATATGTCCCATAAACATCACTATTGGGTCTTTTTTTCCGATTAAATCCGTCCATATATACCCAAAATATCCATCTATGAAAACTGTGTGATCCAGAAAAAAACACCATTTCAAAACGCAACGTCATTTTTTAAAATTAAAAAAGTTGCCTATAAACTTTCACATAACACTTCAAAATGCTTTTGTAATCCAACTTTAGGTATTAGTAAACGTTAATAATCTATCAAATTGATCACGGGGCGATGTGTATTCAATAGCTCCACATCTTCAAATCATGGTCGGAAATCTCTCTTCTAAAACATCCTGTCGTACACCGGATGGTATGGGGTGTGTCTTCTTCGTTTGACCAAGGAACAACCTCCAGGCAATTGCCAAGACTGGCGACATCGTGTGGAAGCTGTAGGACTTGTAATCTCGGAGCCATCTATTTTGCTGTGCCAATACATGCAAGTGGCGCATTGATATTTTTTCCACTTTTTGGTGATCAGTTTTCCTTGGGCTTTTCGACGAAACACACGTTCTGTTATAGTCACAGCCGTGATTTAACCAGTTTTAGAAACGTCAGAGTGTTTTCTATCCACACATACTAATCATATGCATATACTATATTCCTGGCATGAGTAGCAGGACGCTGAAATGTTGCGCGATTTTTAACAGAATGTTCGAAAAAGTAAGCCATAGCCCCTTAAGAGGTTTTAACTGACTATCCTACCGAGCCTCCAACTCTCTACTAAGCAAATTGGATGAAGTCTATCACAGTGCCATCCGTTTTGTCACCAAAGCCCCATATACTACCCAACGCTGCGACCTGTATGCTCTCGTTGGCTGGCCCTCGCTTCATATTCGTCGCCAAACCCACTGGCTTCAGGTCATCTATAAGTCGTTGCTAGGTAAAGCCCCGCCTTATCTCAGCTCACTGGTCACCATAGTAACACCCACCCGTAGGACACGCTCCAGCAGGTATATTTCACTGGTCATCCCCAAAGCCAACTCCTTCTTTGGCCGCCTTTCCTTGCAGTTCTCTGCTGCCAATGACTGGAACGAATTGCAAAAATCAGTGAAGCTGGAGACTTATATCTCCCTCACTAACTTTAAGCATCAGCTGTCAGAGCAGCTTACCGATCATTGCACCTGTACACAGCCCATCTGAAAATAGCACATACAACTACCTCATCCCCATACTGTTATTTATCTTTTTGCTGTTTTGCACCCCAGTATCTCTACTTGCACATCCTCTTCTGCACATCTATCACTCCACTGTTAATACTAAATTGTAATTATTTAGCCACTATGGCCTATTTATTTCCTTACCTCCCAAATCTTACTACATTTGCACACACTGTACATATATTTTGCTATTGTGTAATTGACTGTACGTTTGTTTATCCCATGTGTAACTGTGTTGTTTGTGTCACACTGCTTTGCTTTATCTTGGCCAGGTCATAGTTGTAAATGAGAACTCGTTCTCAAATGGCCTACCTGGTTAAATAAAGATGAAATCAAATCAAATTCAAATAAATATATCAATGTATTATGTGTGAGGAAACTTTGGAACAGACTTCCAAAATGTATTTGCTGGTGTTTTTACAGTCTTTAATGTCCAACATTTAAATATATATTTTTTCAGTTGCAAAGAAAACTTGGGGGGCCAAATAAAATCACTCAGTGTCCAAATTTGTCCGGCGAGCCACCAGTTGGGGACCCCTGCTATACACACTACCACGGCTCAGTCACAGCTTACTGAAATGGAAAGACTTCTTCTTCTATGGTATAGTAGTAGCCTGCATAAAAATACCAACCATGTTGTGTGCACCTCTATTTCTCCAGCTGTATGTCACCCTCCAAACGAACCTCATCCCCAGGCCCTCATCCCCAGGCCCTCATCCCCAGGCCCTCATCCCCAGGCTATTGCACAGTGCATATAATTCTGGTACATCAATGATTCAAAGTTGGCCTTGGTATATACTGCTGGTATTACACACCTATACTGCTGCTATTACACAGCTATACTGCTGCTATTACACATCTATACTGCTGCTATTACACATCTATACTGCTGCTATTACACATCTATACTGCTGCTATTACACATCTATACTGCTGCTATCACACAGCTATACTGCTGCTATTACACATCTATACTGCTGCTATTACACAGCTATACTGCTGCCATTACGCATCTATACTGCTGCTATTACACATCTATACTGCTGCTATTACCCATCTATACTGCTGCTATTACACAGCTATACTGCTGCTATTAGACATCTATACTGCTGCTATTACACAGCTATACTGCTGCTATTAGACATCTATACTGCTGCTATTACACAGCTATACTGCTGCTATTACACATCTATACTGCTGGTATTACACCTCTATACTGCTGCTATTACACATCTATACTGCTGCTATTACACAGCTATACTGCTGCTATTACACATCTATTTATTTTTTATTTTTTTTTATTTCACCTTTATTTAACCAGGTAGGCTAGTTGAGAACAGGTTCTCATTTGCAACTGCGACCTGGCCAAGATAAAGCATAGCAGAGTGAACAGACAACACAGAGTTACACATGGAGTAAACAATTAACAAGTCAATAACACAGTAGAGAAAAAAAGGGGAGTCTATATACAATGTGTGCAAAAGGCATGAGGAGGTAGGCGAATAATTACAATATTGCAGATTAACACTGGAGTGATAAATGATCAGATGATCATGTACAGGTAGAGATATTTGTGTGCAAAAGAGCAGAAAAGTAAATAAATAAAAACTGTGGGGATGAGGTAGGTGAAAATGGGTGGGCTATTTACCAATAGATTATGTACAGCTGCAGCGATCGGTTAGCTGCTCAGATAGCTGATGTTTGAAGTTGGTGAGGGAGATAAAAGTCTCCAACTTCAGCGATTTTTGCAATTCGTTCCAGTCACAGGCAGCAGAGTACTGGAACGAAAGGCGGCCCAATGAGGTGTTGGCTTTGGGGATGCTCAATGAGATACACCTGCTGGAGCGCGTGCTACGGATGGGTGTTGCCATCGTGACCAGTGAGCTGAGATAAGGCGGAGCTTTGCCTAGCATGGCCTTGTAGATGACCTGGAGCCAGTGGGTCTGGCGACGAATATGTAGCGAGGGCCTGCCGACTAGAGCATACAAGTCGCAGTGGTGGGTAGTATAAGGTGCTTTAGTGACAAAACGGATGGCACTGTGATAAACTGCATCCAGTTTGCTGAGAAGAGTGTTGGAAGCCATTTTGTAGATGACATCGCCGAAGTCGAGGATCGGTAGGATAGTCAGTTTTACTAGGGTAAGCTTGGCAGCGTGAGTGAAGGAGGCTTTGTTGCGGAATAGAAAGCCGACTCTTGATTTGATTTTCGATTGGAGATGTTTGATATGGGTCTGGAAGGAGAGTTTGCAGTCTAGCCAGACACCTAGGTACTTATAGGTGTCCACATATTCAAGGTCGGAACCATCCAGTGTGGTGATGCTAGTCGGGCAAGCGGGTGCAGGCAGCGATCGGTTGAAAAGCATGCATTTGGTTTTACTAGCGTTTAAGAGCAGTTGGAGGCCACGGAAGGAGTGTTGTATGGCATTGAAGCTCGATTGGAGGTTAGATAGCACAGTGTCCAATGACGGGCCGAAAGTGTATAGAATGGTGTCGTCTGCGTAGAGGTGGATCAGGGAATCGCCCGCAGCAAGAGCAACATCATTGATATACACAGAGAAAAGAGTCGGCCCGAGAATTGAACCCTGTGGCACCCCCATAGAGACTGCCAGAGGACCGGACAACATGCCCTCCGATTTGACACACTGAACTCTGTCTGCAAAGTAATTGGTGAACCAGGCAAGGCAGTCATCTGAAAAGCCGAGGCTACTGAGTCTGCCGATAAGAATATGGTGATTGACAGAGTCGAAAGCCTTGGCAAGGTCGATGAAGACGGCTGCACAGTACTGTCTTTTATCGATGGCGGTTATGATGTCGTTTAGTACCTTGAGTGTGGCTGAGGTGCACCCGTGACCGGCTCGGAAACCAGATTGCATAGCGGAGAAGGTACGGTGGGATTCGAGATGGTCAGTGACCTGTTTGTTGACTTGGCTTTCGAAGACCTTAGATAGGCAGGGCAGAATGGATATAGGTCTGTAACAGTTTGGATCCAGGGTGTCTCCCCCTTTGAAGAGGGGGATGACTGCGGCAGCTTTCCAATCCTTGGGGATCTCAGACGATATGAAAGAGAGGTTGAACAGGCTGGTAATAGGGGTTGCGACAATGGCGGCGGATAGTTTCAGAAATAGAGGGTCCAGATTGTCAAGCCCAGCTGATTTATACGGGTCCAGGTTTTGCAGCTCTTTCAGAATATCTGCTATCTGGATTTGGGTAAAGGAGAACCTGGAGAGGCTTGGGCGAGGAGCTGCGGGGGGGCCAGAGCTGTTGGCCGAGGTAGGAGTAGCCAGGCGGAAGGCATGGCCAGCCGTTGAGAAATGCTTGTTGAAGTTTTCGATAACCATGGATTTGTCGGTGGTGACCGTGTTCCCTAGCCTCAGTGCAGTGGGCAGCTGGGAGGAGGTGCTCTTGTTCTCCATGGACTTCACAGTGTCCCAGAACTTTTTGGAGTTGGAGCTACAGGATGCAAACTTCTGCCTGAAGAAGCTGGCTTTAGCTTTCCTGACTGACTGCGTGTATTGGTTCCTGACTTCCCTGAACAGTTGCATATCGCGGGGACTGTTCGATGCTATTGCAGTCCGCCACAGGATGTTTTTGTGCTGGTCGAGGGCAATCAGGTCTGGAGTGAACCAAGGGCTGTATCTGTTCTTAGTTCTGCATTTTTTGAACGGAGCATGCTTATCTAATATGGTGAGGAAGTTACTCTTAAAGAATGACCAGGCATCCTCAACTGACGGGATGAGGTCAATGTCCTTCCAGGATACCCGGGCCAGGTCGATTAGAAAGGCCTGCTCACAGTCGCTCTGGATAAGAGCGTCTGCTAAATGACTTAAATGTAAATGTAAGTGTTTTAGGGAGCGCTTGACAGTGATGAGGGGTGGTCGTTTGACTGCGGCACCGTAGCGGATACAGGCAATGAGGCAGTGGTCGCTGAGATCCTGGTTGAAGACAGCGGAGGTGTATTTGGAGGGCCAGTTGGTCAGGATGACGTCTATGAGGGTGCCCTTGCTTACAGAGTTAGGGTTGTACCTGGTGGGTTCCTTGATGATTTGTGTGAGATTGAGGGCATCTAGCTTAGATTGTAGGACTGCCGGGGTGTTAAGCATATCCCAGTTTAGGTCACCTAAACAGAACAAACTCAGAAGCTAGATGGGGGGCAATCAATTCACAAATGGTGTCCAGGGCACAGCTGGGAGCTGAGGGGGGTCGGTAGCAGGCGGCAACAGTGAGAGACTTATTTCTGGAGAGAGTAATTTTCAGAATTAGTAGCTCGAACTGTTTGGGTATGGACCTGGAAAGTATGACATTACTTTGCAGGCTATCTCTGCAGTAGACTGCGACTCCTCCCCCTTTGGCAGTTCTATCTTGACGGAAGATGTTATAGTTGGGTATGGAAATCTCTGAATTTTTGGTGGCCTTCCTGAGCCAGGATTCAGACACGGCAAGGACATCAGGGTTAGCAGAGTGTGCTAAAGCAGTGAGTAAAACAAACTTAGGGAGGAGGCTTCTAATGTTGACATGCATGAAACCAAGGCTTTTTCGATCACAGAAGTCAACAAATGAGGGTGCCTGGGGACATGCAGGGCCCGGGTTTACCTCCACATCACCCGCGGAACAGAGAGGAGTAGTATGAGGGTGCGGCTAAGGGCTATCAAAACTGATCGCCTAGAGCGTTGGGGACAGAGAATAAGAGGAGCAGGTTTCTGGGCATGGTAGAATATATTCAGGGCATAATGCACAGACAGGGGTATGGTGGGGTGCGGGTACGGCGGAGGTAAGCCCAGGCACTGGGTGATGATGAGAGAGGTTTTATCTCTGGACATGCTGGTTGTAATGGGTGAGGTCACCGCATATGTGGGAGGTGGGACAAAGGAGGTATCAGAGGTGTGAGGAATAGGACTAGGGGCTCCATTGTGAACTAAAACAATGATAACTAACCTGAGCAATAGTATACAAGGCATATTGACATTTGAGAGAGACATACAGCGATGCATACAGTGAACACAGGTGTTGAATTGGGAAAGCTAGCTAAAACAGTGGGTGAGACAACAGCTAATCAGCTAGCATTACAACAGCAGGTGAGATGGCATTGACTAGGCAACTCGGCCGACAGATAAAACAAACAAGCAGAATGGAGTACCGTGATTAATGGACAGTCCAGCGTGCATCAGCTATGTAGCCAAGTGATCAGAGTCCAGGGGCAGCGGTGGATGGGGCAGGGGGGCTGGGCTGGCGAGTGTTATCCAGGTTAAGAAAACTAACAATGACTAAATAGCTTGTAGCTAGCTAGCTGGTTAGCTTCTGGAGGTTCTTGAGTGTGTTCTAAAAATAAAGATAATAGCGATTCCGTATCACATTGGGTGAGGCAAGTTTCCGGAAGGTATAAACATATTTTTAAAAAAATCGGGAAGAGATAGAGTACATATGGGCCACTGCGTTTTTGGGACGCGGCGGGACGGTTAGCAGGCCTGTGCTAACAAGCTAACAGATTAGCAGGCCGGGGTAAACAAGGTAGTAGTTAGCGGACCTGG
>NC_088406.1:10439953-10467453 GCF_034236695.1 Oncorhynchus nerka
GATACCCTAGTAACAAACAATACCCTAGTAACAATACACGGGACGATACCTAGTAACAATACACAGGACGATACCCTAGTAACAATACACGGACGATACCCTAGTAACAATACACAGGACGATACCTAGTAACAATACACAGGACGATACCCTAGTAACAATACACAGGACGATACCCTAGTAACAATACACGGACGATACAAGTAACAATACAGGACGATACCCTAGTAACAATACACAGGACAATACACAGGACGATACCCTAGTAACAATACACAGGACGATACCCTAGTAACAATACAGGGACGATACCTAGTAACAATACACAGGACGATACCCTAGTAACAATACACAGGACGATACCCTAGACGATACCCTAGTAACAATACACGGGACGATACCCTAGTAACAATACACAGGACGATACCCTAGTAACAATACACGGGACGATACCCTAGTAACAATACACGGGACGATACCCTAGTAACAATACACGGGACGATACCCTAGTAACAATACACGGGACGATACCCTAGTAACAATACACGGGACGATACCCTAGTAACAATACACGGGACGATACCTTAGTAACAATACACAGGACGATACCCTAGTAACAATACACGGGACGATACCCTAGTAACAATACACAGGACGATACCCTAGTAACAATACAATACGGGACGATACCTTAGTAACAATACAGGGGACGATACCTAGTAACAATACACAGGACGATACCTAGTAACAATACACAGGACGATACCCTAGTAACAATACACAGGACGATACCCAGGACGATACCCTAGTAACAATACACGGGACGATACCCTAGTAACAATACACGGGACGATACCCTAGTAACAATACGGGACGATACCCTAGTAACAATACAGGGCGATAACCGATACCTAGTAACAATACACAGGACGATACCCTAGTAACAATACACGGGACGATACCCTAGTAACAATACACGGGACGATACCCTAGTAACAATACGGGGGATACCCTAGTAACAATACACAGGACGATACCCTAGTAACAATACCCTAGTAACAATACACAGGACGATACCCTAGTAACAATACACCTAGTAACAATACCTTAGTAACATACCCTAGTAACAATACACGGGACGATACCCCTAGTAACAATAACACGGGACGATACCCTAGTAACACGGGACGATACCTAGTAAGGGACGATACCCTAGTAACAATACACGATACCCTAGTAACAATACACGGGACGATACCTAGTAACAAGACGATACCCTAGTAACAATACAGGGGACGATACCCTAGTAATACACGGGACGATACCCTAGTACACGGGACGATACCTAGTAACAATACACAGGACGATACCCTAGTAACAATACACGGGACGATACCTAGTAAGTAACCCTAATAATACACAGGACGATACCCTAGTAACAATACAGGGACGATACCTAGTAACAATACACAGGACGATACCTTAGTAACAATACACAGGACGATACCTAGTAACAATAGTAACAATACACAGGACGATACCCTAGTAACAATACACGGGACGATACCTAGTAACAATACACAGGACGATACCCTAGTAACAATACACCGATACCCTAGTAACAATACACGGGACGATACCCTAGTAACAATACACGGGACGATACCTATAACCGATACCCTAGTAACAATACAGGGACGATACCTAGTAACAATACACAGGACGATACCCTAGTAACAATACAATACAGGACGATACCTAGTAACAATACACGGGACGATACCTAGTAACAATAGTAACCCATATACAACAATACACAGGGGGACGATACCTAGTAACAATACACGGGACGATACCTAGTAACAATACACGGGACGATACCCTAGTAACAATACCCACGGGGACGATACCCTAGTAACAATACCCTAGTAACAATACACGGGACGATACCCTAGTAACAATACACGGGACGATACCCTAGTAACAATACACGGGACGATACCCTAGTAACACTACACGGGACGATAGCCTAGTAACAATACACGGGACGATACCCTAGTAACAATACACGGGACGATACCCAAGTAACAATTACACGGGACGATACCCTAGTAAAAATACACAGGACGATACCCTAGTAACAATACACAGGACGATACCTTAGTAACAATACACGGGACGATACCTTAGTAACAATACACAGGACGATACCCTAGTAACAATACACAGGACAATACCTTAGTAACAATACACAGGATGATACCCTAGTAACAATACACGGGACGATACCCTACTAACAATGCAGGGGACGATACCCTAGTAACAATACACGGGACGATACCTTAGTAACAATACACAGGACGATAACATAGTAACAATACACGGGACGATACCCTAGTAACAATACACAGGACAATACCCTAGTAACAATGCAGGGGACGATACCCTAGTAACAATGCACAGGACGATACCTTAGTAACAATACACAGGACGATACCCTAGTAACAATACACAGCATGATACCCTAGTAACAATACACGGGGCGATACCCTAGTAATAATACACGGGACGATACCCTAGTAACGATACACGGGACGATACCTTAGTAACAATACACGGGACGATACCCTAGTAACAATACACGGGACGATACCTTAGTAACAATACACGGGACGATACCCTAGTAACAATACATGGGACGATACCCTAGTAACAATACACGGGACGATACCCTAGTAACAATACACGGGACGATACCTTAGTAACAATACACGGGACGATACCCTAGTAACAATACACGGGACGATACCCTAGTAACAATAAACGGGACGATACCCTAGTAACAATACACAGGACGATACCTAGTAACAATACACAGGACGATACCTTAGTAACAATAACAGGAATACCCTAGTAACAATACACGGACGATACCTAGTAACAATACACAGGACGATACCCTAGTAACAATACACGGGACGATACCCTAGTAACAATAAACGGGACGATACCCTAGTAACAATACACAGGACGATACCCTAGTAACAATACACAGGACGATACCTTAGTAACAATACACAGGACGATACCCTAGTAACAATACACAGGACGATACCTTAGTAACAATACACAGGGACGATACCCTACCTAACAATGCAGGGACGATACCCTAGTAACAATACACGGACCCTAGTAACAATACCTTAGTAACAATACCTAGTAACACAGGACGATACCCGATACCCTAGTAACAATACACGGGACGATAGCCTAGTAACAATACACGGGACGATACCCTAGTAACAATACAGGGACGATAAGTAACAATACACGGACGATACCTAGTAACAAGGACGATACCTTAGTAACAATACACAGGACGATACCCTAGTAACAATACACGGGACGATACCCTAGTAACAATACAGGGGACGATACCCTAGTAACAATACACGGGACGATACCCTAGTAACAATACACAGGACGATACCCTAGTAACAATACACAGGACGATACCCTAGTAACAATACACAGGACGATACCCTAGTAACAATACACAGGACGATACCTTAGTAACAATACACAGGACGATACCCTAGTAACAATACACGGGACGATACCCTACTAACAATACGATACATTAGTAACAATACACGGGACGATACCTAGTAACAATACACGGGACGATACCTAGTAACAATACACGGGACGATAGTAACAATAACCCTAGTAACAATACACGGGATATAGTAACAATACGATACCCTAGTAACAATACACGGGACGATACCCTAGTAACAATACAGGGGACGATACCCTAGTAACAATACACAGGACGATACCTTAGTAACAATACACAGGACGATACCCTAGTAACAATACACGGGACGATACCCTACTAACAATAGCAGGGGACGATACCCTAGTAACAATACACGGGACGATACCTTAGTAACAATACACAGGACGATACCCTAGTAACAATACACGGGACGATAGCCTAGTAACAATACACGGGACGATACCTTAGTAACAATACACGGGACGATACCCTAGTAACAAACGATACCCTAGTAACAATACACAGGACGATACCCTAGTAACGGGACGATACCCTAGTAACAATACACGGGACGATACCCTAGTAACAATACACGGGACGATACCCTAGTAACAATACACGGGACGATACCCTAGTAACAATACACGGGACGATAACATAGTAACAATACACGGGACGATACCCTAGTAACAATACACAGGCCGATACCCTAGTAACAATACACGGGACGATACCCTAGTAACAATGCAGGGGACGATACCCTAGTAACAATACACAGGATGATACCCTAGTAACAATACACGGGACGATACCCTAGTAAAAATACACAGGACGATACCCTAGTAACAATACACAGGACGATACCTTAGTAACAATACACAGGACGATACCTTAGTAACAATACACAGGACGATACCCTAGTAACAATACACAGGACGATACCTTAGTAACAATACACAGGATGATACCCTAGTAACAATACACGGGACGATACCCTACTAACAATGCAGGGGACGATACCCTAGTAACAATACACGGGACGATACCTTAGTAACAATACACAGGACGATACCCTAGTAACAATACACGGGACGATACCTTAGTAACAATACACAGGACGATACCCTAGTAACAATACACGGGACGATACCTTAGTAACAATACACGGGACGATAGCCTAGTAACAATACACGTGACGATACCTTAGTAACAATACACGGGACGATACCCAAGTAACAATACACGGGACGATACCTTAGTAACAATACACAGGACGATACCCTAGTAACAATACACGGGACGATACCTTAGTAACAATACACAGGACGATAACATAGTAACAATACACGGGACGATACCCTAGTAACAATACACGGGACGATACCCTAGCAACAATACACAGGACGATACCCTAGTAACAATACACGGGACAATACCCTAGTAACAATGCAGGGGACGATACCCTAGTAACAATGCACGGGACGAGACCCTAGTAACAATACACGGGACGATACCCTAGTAACAATACACGGGACGATACCCTAGTAACAATACACAGGACGATACCCTAGTAACAATACACAGGACGATACCCTAGTAACAATGCACGGGACGAGACCCTAGTAACAATGCACGGGACGATACCCTAGTAACAATGCACGGGACGATACCCTAGTAACAATACACGGGACGATACCCTAGTAACAATGCACGGGACGAGACCCTAGTAACAATGCACGGGACGATACCCTAGTAACAATGCACGGGACGATACCCTAGTAACAATGCACAGGACGATACCCTAGTAACAATACACAGGACGATACCCTAGTAACAATACACGGGACGATACCCGTAATAACAATACACGGGACGAGACCCTAGTAACAATACATGGGACGATACCTTAGTAACAATACACGGGACGAGACCCTAATAACAATACACAAGACAAGACCCTTAATAACATGTCCACACGAAAGCCGAAATACTAAAGCACAGGTACTCACAGTCCAACGGACATGGGAACAACAACCGACCAGACAATGGTGGACAGAGGGCAGATATATACAATTACTAATCAGGGGGAATTGGAACCAGGTGTGCGTAATGATCCAGTTCAGTTCCTAGAAGGCCGGTGACGTAGACCTTTCGAAACTGGTGCACGGAAATAGTACGAAACTGGTGCACGGTGTAACGGCCGTTGGTGGAAGAAGGGGAGGACCAAGGTGCAGCGTTGTAAGTGTTCGTCATTTGAATGGTAAAGCTGAACACTATACAACAAGCAACAAAAGCACCACACAGGTGGGAAAAGGCTACCTAAGTATGGTTCTCAATCAAAGACAACGATAGACAGCTGCCTCTGATTGAGAAGCACACCCGGCCAAACAACACAGAAATCCAGAACATAGAAAATGAACATAGAATGCCCACCCTAGTCACACCCTGTCCTAACCAAAATAGAGAATAAAAGCCTCTCTATGGCCAGGGTGTGACACACGGAAAGAGTACGGAACTGTTGCATGGAAAGAGTAGCAATACCGGGGGAACTGTGACAGTTACATGGTGTCTTCAGTTCAGAATCATCTGTCATAACTGTCTTGATCAGGTCAGGTTACAAGAGACCACAACCCTACAGATTATCTCTCAACCACTACAGAGGAGGAGTGATCTGTGGGTCTGAAGACGTGGGGGGTTTTATGACCCCCCACACCCCTGGTAAATCTCAGGTCACAGACAAATTCCTTTGTCCTGTTACTATGGAGAACCAGCCTCAGAACATTAAACATGAAATAAAGGGACTTTGGAACAATGGTTTCCATCAGACACAATGGTGGTCATGACGATAGATGGAATATGAAAATGTATGTCATTTGGTGGTCATGACGATAGATGGAATATGAAAATGTATGTCATTTTTGTTTTGTTATTAAAGGTTTTAATAGATGCCGTTATTAGGAAAACATTGTAATGTTAAGGGTTTTTCTAACATATGTTTGATGTTTTTACATTGTACGTTGTATGGAAAATATCCAAATCAAAGAGAATGTCTTGAGGGAGATGAAATATTAAGTTTGTTGTCTAAAATGGGATTTGAGAAAATCTAGCCTTGCTTCATTAACTTGGTACGCCCAGAGAATTGCCCTAAAGGCGGTTACGCCCACTTCTGACCCAAGGGTATTTTTAATTTTTATTTTAAATTTTACCTTTATTTTACTAGGCAAGTCAGTTAAGAACAAATTCTTATTTTCAATGACGGCCTAGGAACAGTGGGTTAACTGCCTTGTTCAGGGGCAGAACGACAGATTTGTACCTTGTCAGCTCAGGGATTCGAACTTGCAACCTTTCGGTTACTAGTCCAACACTCTAACCACTAGGCTACCCTGCCGTCCCGTATAAAACCTGTGAGTGTAGAATTTACGACAGGACTACGTGACCCCAGCTGCAGCAGGGTCTGAAAAAGTCAACCAACCCAGAACGCAATGCAAGTTTGAGGACAAAGAAATCCTTTTCTACCCAAGCTACGGATGAGTAGCTGTGTCTAAGCGGGTGAATTCAAGTCGAACCACCTAGCCTCCATCACCCATCGAATCGTGGTATCTAAAGGGTTTGATATGATGTGAGCTCTGAGCTGCAGAGCTGTCTGTCCTCAGAAGACCCCTTCCAGGGAAGAGGGGGGGAACAGACTCCTAAGCCACAAAGGGACACGGACACCGGGAGGATGAGTAACAGGTGCGCAGGAGAAGTGCGTCATCGAAAAACGGAGCGGTCCACGCAGAGAATCCCCGGAGATCACCTCCCACGTAATTACATCATTATATATTCTGACCCATAAGAGCATCAGTTTGAGGCAGACTAGGGTTAGAATAGCATAGCTGACAAATTCACCCAAATGTATATTTCTCCTGTGTACTTCTTTTTCTCTCTCTTTTGAAATCCCCATTGTGGGTAACGCGCCATAGTGTGTTTGCCCGTTATACTAAATTCTAATCAATAGCCTATAATGTGTTTTTGTCTACGTGTATCGTTTATCATCATTTTAGCTTTTTAATAAATAAATATTCAATTAAGATTGGTGTGGTACGAATTCATTAGTGAGACCCGGGTCCGTGCAGATTCAAGGGCTATACGATGATCAGATTATGAGACTGATAGAGGAAACTGGTTCATTAGCGGCTGTTGTAAAATCGATATTCTGATATTCTGAGAGTATTTTTGGAAATAGAAACTCAATAAAAAACTAGTTTTCCCATGGTGCCCCAGGTTAATGAGTTAATAATTGCTTGATTCAGTTAATCACGTAATTAAAAACAGTCGTCACATTAACCAATACAACGTCACAACACTTCTCCAAGACAAAAACAAACAGTGTGTCTGATACACACAGGAGCTTTCAAAAACTTCTCAATATATGAATGAATTCGCCTTTTGACCAAATTCAACCAGGAACTCACCCCCAAGCTGAATTAACATGCTTTAGCACTTTGCCACTATTTATTTGACCTTTATTTAACTAGGCAATTCAGTTAAGAACAAATTCTTATTTTCAATGACGGCCTACTGGGGAACAGTGGGTTAACTGCCTGTTCAGGGGCAGAACGACAGATTTCTACCTTGTCAGCTCGGGGGTTTGAACTTGCAACCTTCCGGTTACTAGTCCAACGCTCTTGCGACTATAAACAATTGAAAGGAACAACACATCCAGATTATTATATAATCAACTTGATTTTAAATGATAGGAACGCACATCTGTGTCGCTCCCTCTTGGAGCTGATCGTCTTCTGACAAACATTACAGTACAACTTACAGTACAATAAATCACACAAACATTTGTTGCCCTTAATAACACACTCTTGAAACACGCTATACATGACAGTTTGATTCACACAGTGACATTTATTACGGCGATTAAAGTTTTCATCAGTCTTCAGACCTATTCTGGCGTCTGTTACCCCAAGACTTCCATGGGAACATCTGGTCCAGGAAATGACCACTGCGAAGGTGTGACTGTCTCCTGTGAGATGCAAATATACAGTCGTCCATCCAAACAATGTCATGAATCCTGATTGAGCCATAACGCTGGGCCTCAGCACCAGCAAGTCGCCAGTCGTGAGTATCACCTTTTCTCATTTTTCCACTACTCACTCTCTCTCTCTCTCTCTCTGTCACTCTCTCTCTCTCTTTCTTTATTTCTCTATCCATCTCTGTCTCCTCATCTATGCTCTCTCTCTCTCTCTCTCTCTCTCTGTCACTCTCTCTCTCTCTCTCCCTCTCTCTCTCTCTCTTTCTTTATTTCTCTATCCATCTCTGTCTCCTCATCTATGCTCTCTCTCTCTCTCTCTCTCTCTCTCTATCTCTCTCTCTCTCTCTCTGTCACTCTCTCTCTCTCCCTCTCTCTCTCTCTCTTTCTTTATTTCTCTATCCATCTCTGTCTCCTCATCTATGCTCTCTCTATCTCTCTCTCTCTCTCTCTCTTTCTCTCTCTCTTTATTTCTCTATCCACCTCTGTCTCCTCATCTATGCTCTCTCTCTCTCTCTCTACCTCTCAATTCAATTCAATTCAATTCAAGGGCTTTATTGGCATGGGAAACATGTGTTAACATTGCCAAAGCAAGTGAGGTAGACAACATACAAAGTGAATATATAAAGTGAAAAACAACAAAAATTAACAGTAAACATTACACATACAGAAGTTTCAAAACAGTAAAGACATTACAAATGTCATATTATATATATATATACAATGTACAAATAGTTAAAGGACACAAGATAAAATGAATAAGCATAAATATGGGTTGTATTTACAATGGTGTTTGTTCTTCACTGGTTGCCCTTTTCTCGTGGCAACAGGTCACACATCTTGCTGCTGTGATGGCACACTGTGGAATTTCACCCAAAAGATATGGGAGTTTTTCAAAATTGGATTTGTTTTTGAATTCTTTGTGGATCTGTGTAATCTGGGGGAAATATGTCTCTCTAATATGGTCATACATTGGGCAGGAGGTTAGGAAGTGCAGCTCAGTTTCCACCTCATTTTGTGGGCAGTGAGCACATAGCCTGTCTTCTCTTGAGAGCCATGTCTGCCTACGGCGGCCTTTCTCAATAGCAAGGCTATGCTCACTGAGTCTGTACATAGTCAAAGCTTTCCTTAATTTTGGGTCAGTCACAGTGGTCAGGTATTCTGCCGCTGTGTACTCTCTGTGTAGGGCCAAATAGCATTCTAGTTTGCTCTGTTTTTTTGTTAATTCTTTCCAATGTGTTAAGTAATTATCTTTTTGTTTTGTCATGATTTGGTTGGGTCTAATTGTGCTGTTGTCCTGGGGCTCTGTAGGGTGTGTTTGTGTTTGTGAACAGAGCCCCAGGACCAGCTTGCTTAGGGGACTATTCTCCAGGTTCATCTCTCTGTAGGTGATGGCTTTGTTATGGAAGGTTTGTGAATCGCTTCCTTTTAGGTGGTTGTAGAATTTAACGGCTCTTTTCTGGATTTTGATAATTAGTGGGTATCGGCCTAATTCTGCTCTGCATGCATTATTTGGTGTTTTACGTTGTACACGGAGGATATTTTTGCAGAATTCTGCGTGCAGAGTCTCAATTTGGTGTTTGTCCCATTTTGTGAAGTCTTGGTTGGTGAGCAGACCCCAGACCTCACAACTATAAAGGGCAATGGGCTCTATGACTGATTCAAGTATTTTTAGCCAAATCCTAATTGGTATGTTGAAATTTATGTTTCTTTTGATGGCATAGAATGCCCTTCTTGCCTTGTCTCTCAGATCGTTCACAGCTTTGTGGAAGTTACCTGTGGCGCTGATGTTTAGGCCAAGGTATGTATAGTTTTTTGTGTGCTCTAGGGCAACAGTGTCTAGATGGAATTTGTATTTGTGGTCCTGGTGACTGGACCTTTTTTGGAACACCATTATTTTGGTCTTACTGAGATTTACTGTCAGGGCCCAGGTCTGACAGAATCTGTGCATAAGATCTAGGTGCTGCTGTAGGCCCTCCTTGGTTGGTGACAGAAGCACCAGATCATCAGCAAATAGCAGACATTTGACTCTCTCTCCTCTCTCTCTCTCTCTCTCTCTCTCTCTCTCTCACTCTCTCTCTCTCTCACGTGTGTTTAGCTCAATCCTAATTCTATGATTTTAAACACAGAACAGAAGAGCAGCTGGGACATGTTATGTGTTACACTGTCTGACTCTGGACCAGTTTGTTACATCTTCAGATGAATGTTGTCAGGGAGGGAGGAGACGTAACTACTCCAAAAAGGGACTGACAATATAAATGTTACTACACAGAAGGGGACTGAACTGACAATATAAACTTAATGTTGCCTGTTTGGATAGCCTATCCTACTGTTGAGAAACCAAATCAGATCTTAGACTAGTATCTTTCTTGGGACAACTTTATTCTACTCTTATAGGCTCAGCAAGGAGGCGGGGCTCGTTGATGTCACTCCGGTGTAGTTGGCAGGTATCCATGGGTAACCGTGGTCCCTATGGCCCTGAATTTTGTCTGTTGGCAGAACCCACTGTGGCAGCCATTGTTGTGGTGGTCAACGGGCTCTCTGAAAAACACGAGAAACGATCTGTCTTGAAAAAGTAAAGAGAAAAAATAAGCATATGTTTGGAAGAGGAAGGGAAAGTGCTGACAGGAGCATGGAAAGAGAGCCACATATAGACACTATCTAAATGTTATTGCTGCTGTGGTGCTTTCTGACGGGACTAGTTTGTGTATTTTCTGCACAGGCTGATTGACATACATATCCACACCATGAAACAGGGCTCTGTAGGAGTTTCTCTGTGTGTGTGTGTGTGTGTGTGTGTGTGTGTGTGTGGACCCTGGGACTAAACACCTCCCTCTGCGGCTGGATCCTGGACTTCCTGACAGGCCGCCCCTAGGTGGTAAGGGTAGGTAACAGCACATCTGCCAAGCTGATCCTCAACAGTGTGTGTGTGTGTGTGTGTGTCCTTTTTTAAATTGCATGCTTTGAGGGGTGCGTGCTTTTTAAAATTTTATTTTACCTTTATTTAACTAGGCAAGTCAGTTAAGAACAAATTCTTATTTTCAATAACGGCCTAGGAACAGTGGGTTAACTGCCTGTTCAGGGGCAGAACGACAGATTTGTACCTTCTCAGCTCGGGGGTTTGAACTTGCAACCTTCCGGTTACTAGTCCAATGCTCCATCCACTAGGCTACCCTGCCGCTTAGTCTCCTTCCCTGTTCACCCACCACTGCGTGGCCAAGCAAAACTCCATCACCATCATTAAGTTTGCTGACGAGACAACAGTGGTCTGATCACCAACAACGATGAGACGGCCTATAGGGAAGAGGTCAGAGACCTGACCATGTGGTACCAAGACAACAACCTCTCCCTCAATGTGAGCAAGACAAAGGAGCTGATCGTGGACTACAGGAAAAGGCCGAACAGGCCCCCATTCACATCGACGGGTCTGTAGTGGAGCGAGTCGAGAGATTCAAGTTCCTTGGTGTCCACATCAACAACAAACTATCATGGTCCAAACACACCAAGACAGTTGTGAAGAGGGCACGACAACAATTTTTCCTCCACAGGAGACCAAAAAGATTCATGGATCACCAAATCCTCACAAAATTATACAGCTGTACCATCGAGAGACTGGTTGCATCACCGCCTGGTATGGCAACTGTTCGGCATCTGACCGTAAGTCACTACAGAGGGTAGTGTGTACGGCACAGTACATCACTGGGGCCAAGCTTCCTGACATCAAGGACCTATTTCCTAGGTAGTGTAAGAGGAAGGACCAAAAATTTGTCAAAGACTCCAGTCACCCAAGTCATAGACTGTTCTCTCTGCTACCACACGGCAAGCGGTAGTGGAGCACCAACTGGCTCCTTAGCAACTCCTACCCCCCAAGCCATAAGACTGATGAACAATACATCAAATGCCACCCAGACTATTTACATTGACCCCCTCCCCCATTTCCTTTACACTGGTGCTAATCGCTGTTTATTATTTACGCATAGTTACTTTACAAATGACCTCGACTAACCTGTGCCCCCGCACATTGACTCGGTACCGGTACTCCCTGTATATATCCTCGTTATTGTTATGTAATTTTCTTGTGTTACTTTTTGATTTTACATTTTTTTTTTCACTTTAGTTTATTTGGTAAATATTTTCTTAGCTCTATTTCTTGAACTGCATTGTTGGTTAAGGACTTGTAAGAAAGCATTTCACCGTAAGGTCTACACCCTCTCTGTCATCCTCTCATCCCTGTCATCCTCTCCCCCTCTCTGTCATCCTCTCCCCCTCTCTGCCATGCTCTCCCTCTCTCTGCCATCCTCTCCCCATCTCTGCCAACCCCCCCTCTCTGCCAACCTCTCCCTCTCTTTGCCATCCTCTCCCCTCTCTGTCATCCTCTCCCTCCCACGTCATCCTCTCCCTCCCTCTGTCATCCTCTCCCTCTCTCTGTCATCCTCTCCCCCTCTCTGTCATCCCCTCCCCTCTCTGCCATCCTCTCCCCCTCTCTGCCATCCTCTCCCTCTCTCTGCCATCCTCTCCCCCTCTCTGTCATCCTCAACCCCTCTCTGTCATCCTCTCCCTATCTCTGCCATCCTCTCCCCCTCTCTGTCATCCTCTCCCCCTCTCCATCATCCTCTCCCTCCATCTGTCATCCTCTCCCTCCCTCTGTCATCCTCTCCCTCTTTCTGTCATCATCTCACTTTCTCTGTCATCATCTCCCTCTCTCTTTCCTGTCCTAATTGAATTTCATTATGTCATGGTGTGACTGTGCGGTATTTCATTATGTCATGGTGTGACTGTGTGGTATTTCAGTATGTCATGGTGTGACTGTGCGGTATTTCATTATGTCATGGTGTGACTGTGCGGTATTTCATTATGTCATGGTGTGACTGTGCGGTATTTCATTATGTCATGGTGTGACTGAGCGGTATTTCATTATGTCATGGTGTGACTGTGCGGTATTTCATTATGTCATGGTGTGACTGTGCGGTATTTCATTATGTCATGGTGTGACTGTGCGGTATTTCATTATGTCATGGTGTGACTGTGCGGTATTTCATTATGTCATGGTGTGACTGTGCGGTATTTCATTATGTCATGGTGTGACTGTGCGGTATTTCATTATGTCATGGTGTGACTGTGTGGTATTTCATTATGTCATGGTGTGACTGTGTGGTATTTCAGTATGTCATGGTGTGACTGTGTAGTATTTCAGTATGTCATGGTGTGACTGTGCGGTATTTCAGTATGTCATGGTGTGATTGGATGGTATTTCAGTATGTCATGGTGTGAATATTTTCTTAGCTCTATTTCTTGAACTGCATTGTTGGTAAAGGACTTGTAAGAAAGCATTTCACCGTAAGGTCTACACCCTCTCTGTCATCCTCTCATTCCTGTCATCCTCTCCCCCTCTCTGTCATCCTCTCCCCCTCTCTGCCATGCTCTCCCTCTCTCTGCCATCCTCTCCCCCTCTCTGCCACCCCCCCCCCTCTCTGCCAACCTCTCCTCTCTTTGCCATCCTCTCCCCTCTCTGTCATCCTCTCCCTCCCTACGTCATCCTCTCCCTCCCTCTGTCATCCTCTCCCTCTCTCTGTCATCCTCTCCCCCTCTCTGTCATCCCCTCCCCCTCTCTGCCATCTCTCCCCCTCTCTGCCATCCTCTCCCTCTCTCTGCCATCCTCTCCCCTCTCTGTCATCCTCAACCCCTCTCTGTCATCCTCTCCCTATCTCTGCCATCCTCTCCCCTCTCTGTCATCCTCTCCCCTCTCCATCATCCTCTC
Organism: Oncorhynchus nerka; assembly: GCF_034236695.1. NCBI lineage: Eukaryota > Metazoa > Chordata > Actinopteri > Salmoniformes > Salmonidae > Oncorhynchus > Oncorhynchus nerka. Next base: position 10,454,294 of record NC_088406.1, read on the forward strand.
CCTCCATCTGTCATCCTCTCCCTCCCTCTGTCATCCTCTCCCTCTTTCTGTCATCATCTCACTTTCTCTGTCATCATCTCCTCTCTCTTTCCTGTCCTAATTGAATTTCATTATGTCATGGTGTGACTGTGCGGTATTTCATTATGTCATGGTGTGACTGTGTGGTATTTCAGTATGTCATGGTGTGACTGTGCGGTATTTCATTATGTCATGGTGTGACTGTGCGGTATTTCATTATGTCATGGTGTGACTGTGCGGTATTTCATTATGTCATGGTGTGACTGTGTGTATTTCATTATGTCATGGTGTGACTGAGCGGTATTTCATTATGTCATGGTGTGACTGTGCGGTATTTCATTATGTCATGGTGTGACTGTGCGGTATTTCATTATGTCATGGTGTGACTGTGCGGTATTTCATTATGTCATGGTGTGACGGTATTTCATTATGTCATGGTGTGACTGTGCGGTATTTCATTATGTCATGGTGTGACTGTGCGGTATTTCATTATGTCATGGTGTGACTGTGTGGTATTTCATTATGTCATGGTGTGACTGTGTGGTATTTCAGTATGTCATGGTGTGACTGTGTAGTATTTCAGTATGTCATGGTGTGACTGTGCGGTATTTCAGTATGTCATGGTGTGATTGGATGGTATTTCAGTATGTCATGGTGTGAATATTTTCTTAGCTCTATTTCTTGAACTGCATTGTTGGTTAAGGACTTGTAAGAAAGCATTTCACCGTAAGGTCTACACCCTCTCTGTCATCCTCTCATTCCTGTCATCCTCTCCCCCTCTCTGTCATCCTCTCCCCCTCTCTGCCATGCTCTCCTCTCTCTGCCATCCTCTCCCCTCTCTGCCACCCCCCCTCTCTGCCAACCTCTCCCTCTCTTTGCCATCCTCTCCCCCTCTCTGTCATCCTCTCCCTCCCTCCGTCATCCTCTCCCTCCCTCTGTCATCCTCTCCCTCTCTCTGTCATCCTCTCCCCTCTCTGTCATCCCCTCCCCCTCTCTGCCATCCTCTCCCCTCTCTGCCATCCTCTCCCTCTCTTTGCCATCCTCTCCCCCTCTCTGTCATCCTCAACCCCACTCTGTCATCCTCTCCCTCTCTCTGCCATCCTCTCCCCCTCTCTGTCATCCTCTCCCCCTCTCCATCATCCTCTCCCTCCATCTGTCATCCTCTCCCTCCCTCTGTCATCCTCTCCCTCTTACTGTCATCATCTCACTTTCTCTGTCATCATCTCCCTCTCTCTTTCCTGTCCTAATTGAATTTCATTATGTCATGGTGTGACTGTGCGGTATTTCATTATGTCATGGTGTGACTGTGCGGTATTTCATTATGTCATGGTGTGACTGTGCGGTATTTCATTATGTCATGGTGTGACTGTGCGGTATTTCATTATGTCATGGTGTGACTGTGCGGTATTTCATTATGTCATGGTGTGACTGAGCGGTATTTCATTATGTCATGGTGTGACTGTGCGGTATTTCATTATGTCATGGTGTGACTGTGCGGTATTTCATTATGTCATGGTGTGACTGTGCGGTATTTCATTATGTCATGGTGTGACTGTGCGGTATTTCATTATGTCATGGTGTGACTGTGTGGTATTTCAGTATGTCATGGTGTGACTGTGTAGTATTTCAGTATGTCATGGTGTGATTGGATGGTATTTCAGTATTATCATGGTGTGATTGGCTGGTATTTCATTATGTCATGGTGTGATTGGCTGGTATTTCAGTATGTCATGGTGTGATTGGCTGGTATTTCATGATGTCATGGTGTGATTGGATGGTATTTCATGATGTCATGGTGTGATTGGATGGTATTTCATGATGTCATGGTGTGATTGGCTGGTATTTCAGTATGTCATGGTGTGACTGTGCGGTATTTCATTATGTCATGGTGTGATTGGATGGCATTTCAGTATGTCATGGTGTGACTGTGTGGTATTTCATTATGTCATGGTGTGATTGGCTGGCATTTCAGTATGTCATGGTGTGACTGTGCGGTATTTCAGTATGTCATGGTGTGATTGGCTAGTTTTTCATTATGTCATGGTGTGATTGGATGGCATTTCAGCATGTCATGGTGTGACTATGTGGTATTTCATTATGTCATGGTGTGATTGGCTGGTATTTCAGTATGTCATGATGTGATTGGCTGGTATTTCAGTTGGTCATGCTGTGATTGGCTGGTATTTCATTATGTTATGGTGTGATTTGTTGGTATTTCAGCACGTCATAGTGTGATAGTGTGGTGTTTCAGTATGTCACAGTGTGATTGGCTAGTATGTAATGTTGATGTTGTTGTCGAGATGTCCTAATCACAATGTGGTGCTGATTCCACTCCCCAGTAACCACAGAGACCGGCAGGCCCAGGGCCACTAATTATCCCATCATCTCTCTCTCTCTCTCTCCCTTCCTCTCTGCCCTGGTATTAGTTCTGTCCATCCCTCCCACAGAGCAGTGAGTCATGGACACCGTGTATGGTTCTCAGAGGAGAGAGGGAGAGGAAGAGACGACTGGCATGCAGGGCTTCAGGTGTCTATCTCTGTCTCTAGTACCAGTAATATCTGTTCTCCCTCAACCCCTCTCAGGTCTCCATCTCTGTCTCTAGTACCAGTAATATCTGTTCTCCCCCAACCCCTCTCAGGTCTCCATCTCTGTCTCTAGTACCAGTAATATCTGTTCTCCTCCAACCCCTCTCAGGTCTTCATCTCTGTCTCTAGTACCAGTAATATCTGCTCTCCCTCAACCCCTCTCAGGTCTCCATCTCTGTCTCTAGGACCAGTAATATCTGCTCTCCCTCAACTCCTCTCAGGTCTCCATCTCTGTCTCTAGTACCAGTAATATCTGATCTCCCTCAACCCCTCTCCGGTCTCCATCTCTGTCTCTAGTACCAGTAATATCTGTTCTCCCTCAACCCCTCTCAGGTCTCCATCACTGTCTCTAGTACCAGTAATATCTGTTCTCCCTCAACCCCTCTAAGGTCTCCATCTCTGTCTCTAGTACCAGTAATATCTGCTCTCCCTCAACCCCTCTCAGGTCTCCATCTCTGTCTCTAGTACCAGTAATATCTGTTCTCCCTCAACCCCTCTCAGGTCTCCATCTCTGTCTCTAGTACCAGTAATATCTGTTCTCCCTCAACCCCTCTCAGGTCTCCATCTCTGTCTCTAGTACCAGTAATATCTGTTCTCCCTCAACCCCTCTCAGGTCTCCATCTCTGTCTCTAGTACCAGTAATATCTGTTCTCCCTCAACCCCTCTCAGGTCTCCATCTCTGTCTCTAGTACCAGTAATATCTGTTCTCCCCCAACCCCTCTCAGGTCTCCATCTCTGTCTCTAGTACCAGTAATATCTGTTCTCCCTCAACCCCTCTCAGGTCTCCATCTCTGTCTCTAGTACCAGTAATATCTGTTCTCCCCCAACCCCTCTCAGGTCTCCATCTCTGTCTCTAGTACCAGTAATATCTGCTCTCCCTCAACCCCTCTCAGGTCTCCATCTCTGTCTCTAGTACCAGTAATATCTGTTCTCCCTCAACCCCTCTCAGGTCTCCATCTCTGTCTCTAGTACCAGTAATATCTGTTCTCCCTCAACTCCTCTCAGGTCTCCATCTCTGTCTCCAGTACCAGTAATATCTGTTCTCCCTCAACCCCTCTCAGGTCTCCATCTCTGTCTCTAGTACCAGTAATATCTGTTCTCCCTCAACTCCTCTCAGGTCTCCATCTCTGTCTCCAGTACCAGTAATATCTGTTCTCCCTCAACCCCTCTCAGGTCTCCATCTCTGTCTCTAGTACCAGTAATATCTGTTCTCTCTAAACGTCTCTCCTCAACACATCTTTTTCTGACATGACCTGTTCCATAAACTTTTCAACACAGCACCACCTAACCAACACACAGCATAAACTTCTACCCTGACCTGTAGTATTATACAGTAACTAGACTATATAATACCCTGACCTGTAATATTATACAGTAACTAGACTATATAATACCCTGACCTGTAGTATTATACAGTAACTAGATTATATAATACCCTGACCTGTGGTATTATACAGTAACTAGACTATATAATACCTATATTATACCCTGACCTGTAGTATTATACAGTAACTAGACTATATAATACCTATATTATACCCTGACCTGTAGTATTATACAGTAACTAGACTATATAATACCTATATTATACCCTGACCTGTAGTATTATACAATAACTAGACTATATAATACCCTGACCTGTAGTATTATACAGTAACTAGACTATATAATACCCTGACCTGTGGTATTATACAGTAACTAGACTATATAATACCCTGACCTGTAGTATTATACAGTAACTAGACTATATAATACCCTGACCTGTGGTATTATACAGTAACTAGCCTATATAATACCCTGACCTGTAGTATTATACAGTAACTAGACTATATAATACCTATATAATACCCTAACCTGTAGTATTATACAGTAACTAGACTATATTATACCCTGACCTGTGGTATTATACAGTAACTAGCCTATATAATACCCTGACCTGTAGTATTATACAGTAACTAGACTATATAATACCTATATAATACCCTGACCTGTAGTATTATACAGTAACTAGACTATATAATACCCTGACCTGTAGTATTATACAGTAACTAGACTATATAATACCCTGACCTGTAGTATTATACAGTAACTAGACTATATAATACCCTGACCTGTAGTATTATACAGTAACTAGACTATATAATACCTATATAATACCCTAACCTGTAGTATTATACAGTAACTAGACTATATTATACCCTGACCTGTGGTATTATACAGTAACTAGACTATATAATACCCTGACCTGTGGTATTATACAGTAACTAAACTATATAATACCTATATAATACCCTAACCTGTAGTATTATACAGTAACTAGACTATATTATACCCTGACCTGTAGTATTATACAGTAACTAGACTATATAATACCCTGACCTGTAGTATTATACAGTAACTAGACTATATAATACCCTGACCTGTAGTATTATACAGTAACTAGACTATATTATACCTATATAATACCCTAACCTGTGGTATTATACAGTAACTAGACTATATAATACCCTGACCTGTGGTATTATACAGTAACTAGACTATATTATACCCTGACCTGTAGTATTATACAGTAACTAGACTATATAATAACCTGACCTGTAGTATTATACAGTAACTAGACTATATTATACCTATATAATACCCTAACCTGTGGTATTATACAGTAACTAGACTATATAATACCCTGACCTGTGGTATTATACAGTAACTAGACTATATTATACCCTGACCTGTGGTATTATACAGTAACTAGACTATATAATACCCTGACCTGTGGTATTATACAGTAACTAGACTATATAATACCCTGACCTGTGGTATTATACAGTAACTAGACTATATAATACCCTGACCTGTGGTATTATACAGTAACTAGACTATATAATACCCTGACCTGTGGTATTATACAGTAACTAGACTATATAATACCCTGACCTGTGGTATTATACAGTAACTAGACTATATAATACCTATATAATACCCTAACCTGTAGTATTATACAGTAACTAGACTATATTATACCCTGACCTGTGGTATTATACAGTAACTAGACTATATAATACCCTGACCTGTGGTATTATACAGTAACTAGACTATATAATACCTATATAATACCCTAACCTGTAGTATTATACAGTAACTAGACTATATTATACCCTGACCTGTGGTATTATACAGTAACTAGACTATATAATACCCTGACCTGTGGTATTATACAGTAACTAGACTATATTATACCCTAACCTGTAGTATTATACAGTAACTAGACTATATAATACCCTGACCTGTGGTATTATACAGTAACTAGACTATATAATACCCTGACCTGTGGTATTATACAGTAACTAGACTATATAATACCCTGACCTGTAGTATTATACAGTAACTAGATCTAGACCCTATGTGTGTTAATCCTTTAGGATTTAGAACCAGCATATCAACAGGTTTGTTAATCCCTTAGGAAAACCCTAAAGGGTTTGTTAATCCCTTAGGAAAACCCTAAAGGGTTTGTTAATCCCTTAGGAAAACCCTAAAGGGTTTGTTAATCCCTTAGGAAAACCCTAAAGGGTTTGTTAATCCCTTAGGAAAACCCTAAAGGGTTTGTTAATCCCTTAGGAAAACCCTAAAGGGTTTGTTAATCCCTTTAGAACCAGCATGTCTACAAGGTGAGGAATTCCTGTCTGCTATGCTTCGGATCCATATTTCTAAAATTATATTTGGATTTATATGCAATTTATATGCAATGAGAAGTTGCCAGTTTAATAGACGTGGCGTTATTGTTGTACCGCTGGCACAGATGTGTTTTTTCTTAGTTGTGGGATGACAGGATTAATACACTGTATATATATATATGTATTCACACAGTACACTGTTTATATATATATATATATTCACACAGTACACTGTATATATATATATATATATTCACACAGTACACTGTTTATATATATATATATATATATATATATATATATATATATATATATATATTCACACAGTACACTGTATAGCTCAGTGACTTTACAGTTGGCACAATGCATTGGGGCAAGTATCGTTCTCCTGGCATCCTCCAATCCCAGATTCGTCCGTCGTATTGTCAGATGGTGAAACGTGATTCATCACTCCAGAGAACGCGTTTCACTGCTCCAGTCCAATGGCGCTGAGCTTTACACCACTCCAACCAACGCTTTGCATTGGGCATGGTGATCTTAGGCTTGTGTGCAACTGCTCGGCTATAGAAACCCATTTAATGAAGCTCCCGATAAACAGTTATTGTGTTGACTTTGCTTCCAGAGTCCGTTTGGAAGTCAGTCGAGAGTGTTGCAACTGAGGATAGATCATTTTTTACGCGCTACGCACTTCAGCACTGGGCGGTACCGTTTGTGTGGCCTACCACTTTGCCGCTGAGCTGTTGTTGTTCCGAGACATTTCCACTTCACAATAACAGCACTTACGGCTCTAGCAGGGCAGACATTTGATAAACTGACTTGACTGTACCACATTGAAAGTCACTGAGTTCATTTGTCCAGTGTCTGTGTTCCTTTGCCAATCTTTAATCTTTTCTTTTTATTGGCTTGTCTGAGATATGGATTTTTCTTTGCAACTCTGCCTAGAAGGCCAGCATCCCGGAGTCGCCTCTTCACTGTTGACATTGAGACTGGTGTTTTACGGGAACTATTTAATTAAGTTACCAGTTGAGGACTTGTGAGACAGCTGTTTCTCGAACTAGACACTGTGGACACAATGTACTTGTCCACTTGCTCAGTTGTTCACCGGGTGTCACACCCTGATCAGTTTCATCTGTCCTCGTTATTGTCTCCACCCCCTCCAGGTGTTGCTTGTTTTCCCCAGCGTATTTATCCCTGTGTTTCCTGTCTCTCTGTACCAGTGTATTTATCCCTGTGTTTCCTGTCTCTCTGTACCAGTGTATTTATCTCTGTTTCCTGTCTCTCTGTGTCAGTTCATCTTGTATGTTTCCATGTCAACCAGCAGTTTTCCCGTTCTCCTGCTTTTTTGCATTCTCCTTTTTCTAGTCCTCCCGGTTTTGACCCTTGCCTGGTTCCGGACTTTGTACCGCCTGCCTGACCATTCTGCCTGCCTTGACCACTAGCCTGTCTGCCACTTTGTATCTCCAGGACTCTGATCTGGTTTTGACCTTTTTCCCTGTCCACAAGCATTCTCTTGTCTACCCCTTTGGAATAATAAACATTGTAAGACTCCAACCATCTGTCCCCTGTGTCTGCATTTGGGTCTCGCCTTGTGCCTTGATTCCGGGGCCTCCCACTCCTCCTTCTATTCTGGTTAGGGCCAGTTTGCGCTGTTCTGTGAAAGTAGTAGTACACAGCGTTGTACGAGATCTTCAGTTTCTTGGCAATTCCTCGCATGGAATAGCGTTCATTTCTCAGAACAAGAATAGACTGACAAGTTTCAGAAGAAAGTCTTTGTTTCTGGCAATTTTGAGCCTGTAATCAAACCCACAAATGCTGATGCTCCAGATACTCAACTAGTCTAAAGAAGACCAGTTGTATTGCTTCTTTAATCAACACAACAGTTTTCAGCTGTGCTAACATAATTGCAAAAGGGTTTTCTAATGATCAATTAGCCTTTTAAAATGATACACTTGGATTAGCTAACAGAACGTGCCATTGGGACACAGGAGTGATGGTTGCTGATAACGGGCATTTGTACGACTACAGCATGTAGATAATCCCGTTTAAGAATCAGCAGTTTCCAGCTACAATAGTCATTTATAACATTAACAATGTCTACAATGTATTTTTGATCAATTTGATGGGGAAAATGTTTTGCTTTTCTTTAAAAAACAAGGACATTTCAAAGTGACCCCAACATGTTGAATGGTAGTGTTTCATCATAGTGCGAATGCACTTAAAGAAACTTTCACAGTTCTTGAAATTTTACGGATTGACTGACCTTTATTTTTTTAAGTAATGAGGGACTGTCATTTCTCTTTGCTTATTTGAGCTGTTCTTGCCATAATATGGACTTTGTCTTTTACCAAATAGGGCTATCTTCTGTATATCACCCCTACCTTGTTACAACACAACTGATTGGCTCAAACACATTAAAGAAGGAAAGCAATTCCACAAATTAACTTTAAACAAGGCACACCCGTTAATTTAAATGCATTCCAGGTGACTACCTCATGAATCTGGTTGAGAGAATGCCAAGAGTGTGCAAAGCTGTCATCAAGGCAAAGGGTGGCTATTTGAAGAATCTCAAATATATAATATATTTCGATTTGTTTAACGCTTTTTTGGTTACTACATGATTCCATATGTGTTTTTCATTGTTTTGATGTATTCACTTATAGTCTACAATGTAGAAAATAGTCAAAATAAAGAAAAACCCTTGAATGAGTAGGTGTTCAAAAACTTTTGACAAATACACAATGCCTTCGGACAGTATTCAGACACATTGACTTTTTCCACATATCCACACGTTACAGCCTGATATGTAAAGGCACATGCCTGTCTTTATAAGGTCTCTTTGTTGACTGTGCATGTTAGAGAAAAAACCAAGCCATAGGTTGAAGGAATTGTCCGTAGAGCTCCGAGACAGGATTGTGCTGAGCAAAAGATCCCAAAAAGTTCTGCAGCATTGAAGGTCTCCAAGAACACAGTGGCCTCCATCATTTATTCCTGGATTTGGATCGATGTTTGGAACCACCAAGACTCTTCCTAGAGCTGGCCGCAAAACTGAGCAATCGGCGGAGAAGGATCTTGGTCAGGGAGTTACTCTGTGGAGATGGGAGAACCTTCCAGAAGTACAACCATCTCTGCAGCACTCTGCCAATCAGGCCTTTATGGTATAGTGGTCAGACATAAGACACCCCTCAGTAAAAGGCACATGACAACCCACTTAGAGTTTGCCAAAAGGCACCTAAAGACTGAAAGAAGATTCTCTGGTCTGATGAAACCGAGATTGAACTCTTTGTCCTGAATGCTGTGTCACGTCTGGAGGAAAACTGGCAACACCCCTACGGTGAAGTATGGTGGTGGCCGCATCTTGCTGTGGGTATGTTTTCCAGCGGCAGGGAATAGGAGACTAGTCAGGATCGAGGCAAAGACGAACATAGTATCCTTGATGAAAACCTACTCCAGAGCACTCAGGACCTCAGACTGGGGCGAAGGTTCACTTTCAAACAGGACAACGACCCTAAGCACACAGCCAAGACAATACAGGAGTGTCTTTGGGTAAAGATTCGGAATGTCCTTAAGTGGCCCAGCCAGAGCCCAGACATGAACCTTATCGAACATCTCTGGAGAGACCTGAAAATAGGTGTGCAGCAACGCTCCCCATTCAACCTGACAGAGCTTGAGAGGATCTGCAGAAAAGAATGGGAGAAACTCCCCAAATACACGTGTACCAAGCTTGTAGTGTCATACCCAAGAAGACTTGAGGCATCACTGCCAAAGATGCTTCAAGAATATATTGAGTAAAGTGTCTGAATACTTATGTAAATGTAATTCTTCATTTTTGTAAGTGTTGCGTAACTGTCTGCAGGGAAGTCAGGCGCAGGAGAGCAGAAATGGGTAACAGCAGGAACACTTTAATGACTCAAAAACAAATGGCACCCAGAACAGCAAAATACGGGTTGAAACAACCTGTCGCCAACCAGTCAGAAATGCACAAACAATTCCACACACAGACATGGGGGGAACAGAGGGTTATATAAACTACTAATAATGAGGGAATGTAAACCAGGTGTGTGAGAAAACAAGACAAAACCAATAGAAAATGAAAGGTTGATCAGCGATGGCTAGAAAACCGGTGACATCGACCGTCGAACGCGGCCCGATAAAGGAGAGGAACCGACAATTTTATTTTTCATAAATTACAGTTTTTTCCAACTGCTTACACACGTTTTCAAAACGGTCTCCTTTTTTTTCAAATCTCTACACACAATTTCCAAAACTGCACACACAAAATGCAAAATACCTCACATCTCCTTCAACATGTAACACTGCATTCAAAATGACATAAACACATGTCAGAATGAAGCATTTGCATCAAATGGCAAACACTGCTTTCATAATACTACATTTTTGGATATACCATGTAAACACTGTTGTTCTAAATTCAATAAATGTTCTACTTTGGTCTTTCATAGGCTTATATCTACATGGAGGGGTAATACAATGTTCTACAGTGAAAGTAATCTGTAAACACCAATGGAGGGGGTAACAAAGTAACAAGTACACTGTAAACACAATGTAAACACCAATGGAGGGGTAACAAGTACACTGTAAACACCAATACACTGTAAACACCAATGGAGGGGTAACAAGTACACTGTAAACACCAATGGAGGGTAACAAGTACACTGTAAACACCAATGGAGGGGTAACAAGTACACTGTAAACACCAATGGAGGGGTAACAAGTACACTGTAAACACCAATGGAGGGGTAACAAGTACACTGTAAACACCAATGGAGGGGTAACAAGTACACTGTAAACACCAATGGAGGGGTAACAAGTACACTGTAAACACCAATGGAGGGGTAACAAGTACACTGTAAACACCAATGGAGGGGTACACTGTAAACACCAATGGAGGGGTAACAAGTACACTGTAAACACCAATGGAGGGGTAACAAGTACACTGTAAACACCAATGGAGGGGTAACAAGTACACTGTAAACACCAATGGAGGGGTAACAAGTACACTGTAAACACCAATGCAATGTAGAAACAGATCATATTTACTAGGCCAAACATTACTGTTGTATACAACAAAACCATAAACATATGTAAACCAAAAGTATATTCTTTAGAATACAGTAAAGAACACAATTGTGTGTGTGTGGGGTCCCGGGGGGGCAGTCCAGGAATTGGTAGGGGGGGGCAGCCACCAGTGCTAACCTACGCTTCAACTCTTCTCCGGCCTGGGTCTGGCCACAATACTTCATCCACATCACAAGATACGCTTTCTCTTGCCAAACATCGAGCAAAGTAGCATGGCGTATCCAACCTTGGACAGAGGCAACCTCTATGTCCCCACATGCGTCCTCCATTGCCTGGAGAAGCGGCATGCGGGCATAGGGTCGGCGATCATACACTTTCTAGCGCCAGACTGAGAAGAATTCCTCTATGGGATTTAGAAAAGGTGAATATGGGGGTAGGTACAAAACTATACAAAATTGTGGATGGATGGCAAACCAGTTTTGGACCAGAACAGCCCGGTGAAAACTAATATTGGCCCATAAAACCATAAATCTAGCAGGCTCCTGATCTGGATCATGGACAAGCATTGTGTAAATTGCATCCAGAAAAGTGAGCATATGGCCGGTGTTGTACGGACCCAGTGTGGCATTGTGATGGAGGATGTGCCTCTCTCATGGTCAAACCGTGGTTGATCACATGATCAACAAGTGTTGCCCTAATCTCATTAGAGATGGCTCTCCTTCCTTTTCTTCTTTGTCCTCGTCCTCTTCTTCCTCTTCCTCTCCCTCCTACTCCTCTTGCTCTCTGTCCATTGTTAGCATCCATTGTTCAAAACAGGTAATCTGACCTTTGACCTATTCATAGGCCTATACTACAGTAAAGCAGTGATTGGTTAGTGATCAGTTAAGCTATTAGTGTTTGCACGTGTGAGGAGTGTGTGTGTGTGACCTGGTGAATAAGTGTAGCATTTTGATTAGTTGTGTTTGGAAAAGGAAAGCAAGTCACTTCCTGTTAGAGTGTTGTGTTTTAGGTAGAGAATTGTGTGTAGTGTTTTGAAAAGTGTTTTATGCAATTGACAACTGAGTCAAAGGCTGAGAAATAGCTTATGGTTTTGGATATTTGGTGTGTAGTTTTGCACTTTGAGTGAGAGGTTTCAAAAATCGTGTGACATGAAAATATTTTGTGTGTAAGCAGTTGGAAAAAACTGTAGTAAAAATGTCTAAAAACCTGTTTTTGCTTTGTCATTATGGGGTATTGTGTATGGATTGATAAGGGGAAGAAACTATTTAATACATTTTAGAAAACGGATGTAACCTAACAACATTTTGGAAAAAGTGAAGGGATATGAATAATTTCCGAAGGCACTGTTATATATCTGTATATATATTTGAATATATATATGTATATATATATTTGTATATATATCTGTATATATATCTGTATATATATATATGTATATATATCTGTATATATATCTGTATATATATATCTGTATATATATCTATATATATTTGTATATATATATATATATATATATCTGTGTATATATATCTGTATATATATATTTGTATATATATCTGTATATATATCTGTATATATATATTTCTATATATATTTGTATATATATATATATATATCTGTATATGTATATATATATGAATATATATATATGAATATATATATATATCTGTATATATATATCTGTATATATATCTGTATATATATCTGTATATATATATATATATGTATATATATCTGTATTTATATATTTGTATATATATCTGTATATATATCTGTATATATATCTGTGTATATATATTTGAATATATATTTGGAAATATATATATTTGTATATATATATCTGTATATA
>NC_088406.1:10472453-10573820 GCF_034236695.1 Oncorhynchus nerka
ACCACTCCCTCTCTCCCAGTCTACCACTCCCTCTCTCCTAGTCTACCACTCCCTCTCTCCCAGTCTACCACTCCCTCTCTCCTAGTCTACCACTCCCTCGCTCCCAGTCTACCCTCCCTCTCTCCTAGTCTACCACTCCCTCTCTCCCAGTCTACCACTCCCTCTCTCCTAGTCTACCACTCCCTCTCTCCCAGTCTACCACTCCCTCTCTCCTAGTCTACCACTCCCTCTCTCCCAGTCTACCACTCCCTCTCTCCTAGTCTACCACTCCCTCTCTCCCAGTCTACCACTCCCTCTCTCCTAGTCTACCACTCCCTCTCTCCCAGTCTACCACTCCCTCTCTCCTAGTCTACCACTCCCTCTCTCCCAGTCTACCACTCCCTCTCTCCCAGTCTACCACTCCCTCTCTCCTAGTCTACCACTCCCTCTCTCCTAGTCTACCACTCCCTCTCTCCCAGTCTACCACTCCCTCTCTCCCAGTCTACCACTCCCTCTCTCCTAGTCTACCACTCCCTCTCTCCCAGTCTACCACTCCCTCTCTCCTAGTCTACCACTCCCTCTCTCCTAGTCTACCACTCCCTCTCTCCCAGTCTACCACTCCCTCTCTCCTAGTCTACCACTCCCTCTCTCCCAGTCTACCACTCCCTCTCTCCTAGTCTACCACTCCCTCTCTCCCAGTCTACCACTCCCTCTCTCCCAGTCTACCACTCCCTCTCTCCCAGTCTACCACTCCCTCTCTCCCAGTCTACCACTCCCTCTCTCCCAGTCTACCACTCCCTCTCTCCTAGTCTACCACTCCCTCTCTCCAGTCTACCACTCCCTCTCTCTCCCAGTCTACCACTCCCTCTCTCCCTAGTCTACCACTCCCTCTCTCCCAGTCTACCACTCCCTCTCTCCTAGTCTACCACTCCCTCTCTCCCAGTCTACCACTCCCTCTCTCCCTAGTCTACCACTCCCTCTCTCCCAGTCTACCACTCCCTCTCTCCCAGTCTACCACTCCCTCTCTCCTAGTCTACCACTCCCTCTCTCCTAGTCTACCACTCCCTCTCTCCCAGTCTACCACTCCCTCTCTCCCAGTCTACCACTCCCTCTCTCCTAGTCTACCACTCCCTCTCTCCCAGTCTACCACTCCCTCTCTCCTAGTCTACCACTCCCTCTCTCCTAGTCTACCACTCCCTCTCTCCCAGTCTACCACTCCCTCTCTCCTAGTCTACCACTCCCTCTCTCCCAGTCTACCACTCCCCTCTCTCCTAGTCTACCACTCCCTCTCTCCCAGTCTACCACTCCCTCTCTCCCAGTCTACCACTCCCTCTCTCCCAGTCTACCACTCCCTCTCTCCTAGTCTACCACTCCCTCTCTCCCAGTCTACCACTCCCTCTCTCCTAGTCTACCACTCCCTCTCTCCTAGTCTACCACTCCCTCTCTCCCAGTCTACCACTCCCTCTCTCCTAGTCTACCACTCCCTCTCTCCCAGTCTACCACTCCCTCTCTCCTAGTCTACCACTCCCTCTCTCCCAGTCTACCACTCCCTCTCTCCCAGTCTACCACTCCCTCTCTCCCAGTCTACCACTCCCTCTCTCCTAGTCTACCACTCCCTCTCTCCCAGTCTACCACTCCCTCTCTCCTAGTCTACCACTCCCTCGCTCCCAGTCTACCACTCCCTCTCTCCCAGTCTACCACTCCCTCTCTCCTAGTCTACCACTCCCACTCTCCCAGTCTACCACTCCCTCTCTCCTAGTCTACCACTCCCTCGCTCCCAGTCTACCACTCCCTCTCTCCCAGTCTACCACTCCCTCTTTCCTAGTCTACCACTCCCTCGCTCCCAGTCTACCACTCCCTCTCCCAGTCTACCACTCCCTCTCTCCTAGTCTACCACTCCCTCGCTCCCAGTCTACCACTCCCTCTCTCCCAGTCTACCACTCCCTCTCTCCTAGTCTACCACTCCCTCTCTCCCAGTCTACCACTCCCTCTCTCCTAGTCTACCACTCCCTCGCTCCCAGTCTACCACTCCCTCTCTCCCAGTCTACCACTCCCTCTCTCCTAGTCTACCACTCCCTCGCTCCCAGTCTACCACTCCCTCTCTCCCAGTCTACCACTCCCCTCTCTCCTAGTCTACCACTCCCTCGCTCCCAGTCTACCACTCCCTCGCTCCCAGTCTACCACTCCCTCTCTCCCAGTCTACCACTCCCTCTCTCCTAGTCTACCACTCCCTCGCTCCCAGTCTACCACTCCCTCTCTCCTAGTCTACCACTCCCTCGCTCCCAGTCTACCACTCCCTCTCTCCCAGTCTACCACTCCCTCTCTCCTAGTCTACCACTCCCTCGCTCCCAGTCTACCACTCCCTCTCTCCCAGTCTACCACTCCCTCTCTCCTAGTCTACCACTCCCTCGCTCCCAGTCTACCACTCCCTCTCTCCTAGTCTACCACTCCCTCTCTCCCAGTCTACCACTCCCTCTCTCCTAGTCTACCACTCCCTCTCTCCCAGTCTACCACTCCCTCTCTCCTAGTCTACCACTCCCTCTCTCCCAGTCTACCACTCCCTCTCTCCTAGTCTACCACTCCCTCGCTCCCAGTCTACCACTCCCTCTCTCCCAGTCTACCACTCCCTCTCTCCTAGTCTACCACTCCCTCGCTCCCAGTCTACCACTCCCTCTCTCCGAGTCTACCAATCCCTCTCTCCTAGTCTACCACTCCCTCGCTCCCAGTCTACCACTCCCTCTCTCCCAGTCTACCACTCCCTCTCTCCTAGTCTACCACTCCCTCGCTCCCAGTCTACCACTCCCTCTCTCCCAGTCTACCACTCCCTCTCTCCCAGTCTACCACTCCCTCTCTCCTAGTCTACCACTCCCTCTCTCCCAGTCTACCACTCCCTCTCTCCTAGTCTACCACTCCCCTCGCTCCCAGTCTACCACTCCCTCTCTCCCAGTCTACCACTCCCTCTTTCCTAGTCTACCACTCCCTCGCTCCCAGTCTACCACTCCCTCTCTCCCAGTCTACCACTCCCTCTCTCCTAGTCTACCACTCCCTCGCTCCCAGTCTACCACTCCCTCTCTCCCAGTCTACCACTCCCTCTCTCCTAGTCTACCACTCCCTCTCTCCTAGTCTACCACTCCCTCTCTCCCAGTCTACCACTCCCTCTCTCCTAGTCTACCACTCCCTCTCTCCCAGTCTACCACTCCCTCTCTCCTAGTCTACCACTCCCTCTCTCCCAGTCAACCACTCCCTCTCTCCTAGTCTACCACTCCCTCTCTCCCAGTCTACCACTCCCTCTCTCCTAGTCTACCACTCCCTCTCTCCCAGTCTACCACTCCCTCTCTCCTAGTCTACCACTCCCTCTCTCCCAGTCTACCACTCCCTCTCTCCTAGTCTACCACTCCCTCTCTCCCAGTCTACCACTCCCTCTCTCCTAGTCTACCACTCCCTCTCTCCCAGTCTACCACTCCCTCTCTCCTAGTCTACCACTCCCTCTCTCCTAGTCTACCACTCCTCTCTCCTAGTCTACCACTCCCTCTCTCCCAGTCTACCACTCCCTCTCTCCTAGTCTACCACTCCCTCTCTCCTAGTCTACCACTCCCTCTCTCCTAGTCTACCACTCCCTCTCTCCTAGTCTACCACTCCCTCTCTCCTAGTCTACCACTCCCTCTCTCCTAGTCTACCACTCCCTCTCTCCTAGTCTACCACTCCCTCTCTCCTAGTCTACCACTCCCTCTCTCCTAGTCTACCACTCCCTCTCTCCCAGTCTACCACTCCCTCTCTCCTAGTCTACCACTCCCTCTCTCCCAGTCTACCACTCCCTCTCTCCTAGTCTACCACTCCCTCTCTCCTAGTCTACCACTCCCTCTCTCCCAGTCTACCACTCCCTCTCTCCTAGTCTACCACTCCCTCTCTCCCAGTCTACCACTCCCTCTCTCCTAGTCTACCACTCCCCTCTCTCCCAGTCTACCACTCCCTCTCTCCTAGTCTACCACTCCCTCGCTCCCAGTCTACCACTCCCTCTCTCCTAGTCTACCACTCCCTCTCTCCTAGTCTACCACTCCCTCTCTCCTAGTCTACCACTCCCTCTCTCCTAGTCTACCACTCCCTCTCTCCTAGTCTACCACTCCCTCTCTCCTAGTCTACCACTCCCTCTCTCCTAGTCTACCACTCCCTCTCTCCTAGTCTACCACTCCCTCTCTCCCAGTCTACCACTCCCTCTCTCCTAGTCTACCACTCCCTCTCTCCCAGTCTACCACTCCCTCTCTCCTAGTCTACCACTCCCTCTCTCCCAGTCTACCACTCCCTCTCTCCTAGTCTACCACTCCCTCGCTCCCAGTCTACCACTCCCTCTCTACAAACTTTGCTTCATCTTTTGCTCAAGACCAAGTCTCTATTGCTGACTAATTTCTTCCATTATTTTCCCTCCTCCTTTATTTATTTTTATTTTTTATTTCTTTATTTTATTTTTAATGGTGGAACAAACTCCCTCACGACGCCAGGACAGCGGAGTCAATCACCACCTTCCGGAGACACCTGAAACCCCACCTCTTTCAGGAATACCTAGGATAGGATAAAGTAATCCTTCTCACCCCCTTAAAAGATTTAGATGCACTATTGTAAAGTGGCTGTTCCACTGGATGTCTTAAGGTGAACGCACCAATTTGTAAGTCGCTCTGGATAAGAGCGTCTGCTAAATGACTTAAATGTAAATGTAAATTTCCCATTGTTCTTCCTCCCTTCCTACCTTGCTCAATTTCTCCCTTGCACCCTTGCTCCCTTGCTCTGTTCCTCCCTTGCTCCCTTGTTTGTTGTTTAATTAATTTCTTAGACCTATATGAGAAGTGTAGTAGCCATTGTGAGCTGTGTATGTGCTTCCTAAAGCAACCTGCGGAGTGTGTGTGGTGTGTGGTGTGTGTGACTTGATGAAGGTCTGGGTTCCCCTGCTCCCTGGCGTGGTGCTAAGGGGATTTTCTATGCTCTGGTAATGCTATTAGTGCTGCTGTGGATTATACTCACTCACAGAAGGGGTAGAGGGGTTTAGACATGCCGTGCTGTGCCACCGGGTTTGTGTGTGTGGATCGGTGGCTGTAGTGGCTGTGTTGTCAAGCGTTTGGGCCAGTGTAGGGTTGATGTATACAGACAAAACTGGCATGCGAGAACACACACAAACACAAACATGCATGAACACACACAAACACTCACAAACTCATAATCAAAGACTCTCAAACATTCTCCACTGCTTCTCTCATTCTCCACTGCTTCTCTCATTCTCCACTGCTTCTCTCATTCTCCACTGCTTCTCTCATTCTCCACTGCTTCTCTCATTCTCCACTGCTTCTCTCATTCTCCCCTGCTTCTCTCATTCTCCACTGCTTCTCTCATTCTCCACTGCTTCTCTCATTCTCCCCTGCTTCTCTCATTCTCCCCTACTTCTCTCATTCTCCACTGCTTCTCTCATTCTCCCCTGCTTCTCTCATTCTCCACTGCTTCTCTCATTCTCCACTGCTTCTCTCATTCTCCCCTGCTTCTCTCATTCTCCCCTGCTTCTCTCATTCTCCCCTGCTTCTCTCAATCTCCACTGCTTCTCTCATTCTCCAATGCTTCTCTCATTCTCCACTGCTACTCTCATTCTCCACTCCTACTCTCATTCTCCCCTGCTTCTCTCATTCTCCACTGCTTCTCTCATTCTCCACTGCTTCTCTCATTCTCCCCTGCTTCTCTCATTCTCCACTGCTTCTCTCATTCTCCCCTGCTTCTCTCATTCTCCCCTGCTTCTCTCATTCTCCACTGCTTCTCTCATTCTCCACTGCTTCTCTCATTCTCCCCTGCTACTCTCAATCTCCACTGCTTCTCTCATTCTCCAATGCTTCTCTCATTCTCCACTGCTTCTCTTATTCTCCACTGCTTCTCTCATTCTCCCCTGCTACTCTCATTATCCACTGCTACTCTCATTCTCCCCTGCTTCTCTCATTCTCCACTGCTACTCTCATTCTCCCCTGCTTCTCTCATTCTCCACTGCTACTCTCATTCTCCCCTGCTTCTCTCATTCTCCACTGCTACTCTCATTCTCCACTGCTTCTCTCATTCTCCACTGCTTCTCTCATTCTCCACTGCTTCTCTCATTCTCCACTGCTACTCTCATTCTCCACTGCTTCTCTCATTCTCCACTGCTACTCTCATTCTCCCCTGCTTCTCTCATTCTCCACTGCTTCTCTCATTCTCCACTGCTTCTCTCATTCTCCACTGCTACTCTCATTCTCCACTGCTACTCTCATTCTCCACTGCTTCTCTCATTCTCCACTGCTTCTCTCATTCTCCACTGCTACTCTCATTCTCCCCTGCTTCTCTCATTCTCCACTGCTACTCTCATTCTCCCCTGCTACTCTCATTCTCCCCTGCTTCTCTCATTCTCCACTGCTACTCTCATTCTCCCCTGCTTCTCTCATTCTCCACTGCTACTCTCATTCTCCCCTGCTTCTCTCATTCTCCCTCTGCTACTCTCATTCTCCCCTGCTACTCTCATTCTCCCCTGCTACTCTCATTCTCCACTGCTACTCTCATTCTCCCCTGCTTCTCTCATTCTCCACTGCTACTCTCATTCTCCCCTGCTTCTCTCATTCTCCCCTGCTTCTCTCATTCTCCACTGCTTCTATTTGCTCTCTTATTGAATGATTAAATGTATTACCCTGCGTTAGGCTGATGAGTCTTATCACCTCAGAGAACTATGGGTGTTAAATCGAGCTCACAGAAAGAAGGCTTTCCTCAAAACGTCACGTAACTCAAACGTCTGAATCTGAGACAGCAGGCAGAGGAGGAGTGGAGGCTCCAACCATTTCACATTTTGTCATGCTCAAATGACCTACTCGATGGATGACATTTTGTCATGCCCAAGTGACCTACTCGATGGATGATATTTTGTAAAGCCCAAATCACCAAATCGATGAATGAAAAATTGTAAAACCGAAATCACCTACTCGATGGGAGACATTTTGTCATGCTCAAATCACCCACTCGATGGGAGACATTTTGACAGCAGAGACGCTTCCAAAACCTACCATTACATTTCAGAAACTTGGTGAAGCATTT
Source organism: Oncorhynchus nerka (assembly GCF_034236695.1). Taxonomy (NCBI): domain Eukaryota; kingdom Metazoa; phylum Chordata; class Actinopteri; order Salmoniformes; family Salmonidae; genus Oncorhynchus; species Oncorhynchus nerka. The sequence goes on from NC_088406.1 coordinate 10,479,516, forward strand.
AAGTGAAGGTCTAACGTATTTGAACTGTAAGCTTTCACTGCTTCACAATCTGTCAGACTGTGGCCTGTTATCATACAACGTTATTGTAGACATCAGATCATCTGTCCGCCTGAAATCAATACAGGAAGCACAACCCAAGCTGCTCATAATCGCCTGACATTGAAGAGGTCAGAGGAGGATATGGATTTGGAAAGTTGGTAAAGGTACACATTTCACACACACACACACACACACACACACACACACACACACACACACACACACACACACACACACACACACACACACACACACACACACACACACACACACACACACACACACGCACACACACACACACGCACACACGCACACGCACGCACCACCTCTGACTTCCAGTATTGGTTTTGTGACAGAACAGAGCTTCTAACGACCAGCAGTCTTCCCATAACATCAGTACAGCGTTTCATGGCATCAGCGTGCTTTCTCTTGGTGAAGAGGAGCTCCATTCCTGCCTTCCTTCCTTCACGGGGCTTTATTTATTACCATCATTAAACTTGCTGTGTGAGGTGGAAGGAGAAATGTGTGGGATAGATGGTGAACAAGTCTAGTGGGCCATTCCCCTCGCCTCCCTGACAGCCATTCCCCTCGCCTCCCTGACGGCCAATCCCTTGCCTCCCTGACTGACAATCCCCTCGCCTCCCTGACGGCCAATCCCTTGCCTCCCTGACTGACAATCCACTCGCCTCCCTGATGGCCAATCCCTTGCCTCCCTGACTGACAATCCACTCGCCTCCCTGACAGCCAATCCACTCGCCTCCCTGAGAGCCAATCCCCCTTTCCCTGAACCCTCCCTCTGTATCGATCGTCTGTCTCCATGGGTTATGTATCCGTAAACATCAGTGGACATGTGAGGAAAATGTCAGCGAGGGAAAACATTCTTATACACCAGTGTTTCCCAAACTCAATCCCCTTCAAGTGGTGCACAATTTGGGGGTTTCCTAACACTATACAGTTAATTTAAAATGATCAACTCATCTTCAAGCTTGGCTTTAACCACGACATGTGCCATTAGGTCCCAAAAGGACAGAGTTTGGAAACATTTCAATAAACTAACTATCGACAGTCCAAGCTACGGTCCAATGGATCGATGAAAAGGAGGGTTCCACTAGATTGCTTTCACCAATCCAGTTAAATCAGATTAGTGACTAACTACTTTGAAAGCGGTTTTGGCATGAAGGGTTGCAACTGTAAAAGTGATATCAAAGGTAAAACTTTGGAAAGAATCGTTCAATTTTGATCTGAATAATTATTAGTTGTTGTTTTCTAGACAAAACCCATTACGGAGGACAGGAAGGAGGGGTGGCCTACTCATACCAAATCAAATTTATTTATAAAGCCCTTCTTACATCAGCTGATATCTCAAAGTGCTGTACAGAAACCCAGCCTAAAACCCCAAACAGCAAGCAATGCAGGTGTAGAAGCACAGTTGGCTTTTCATAGCTGATCATTAAGAGTATCTCTACCACTCCTGCTATATCTAGAGAGTTGAAAACAGCAGGTCTGGGACAGGTAGCTTGTCCGGTGAACAGGTCAGGATTCCGTAGCCGCAGGCAGAACAGTTGAAACTGAAGCAGCATAATTGAAGTGTTGGAACAGGGCCTTAGACTTGGCTCATCCAAACAAACACTAAACCAGGGTTTTCTCTCTCTTGGTGCTGATCTGAGGTGTTTTGAAGTGAGCACTGTGGCCGACGCTCCTGTTGATGAATAGGTACAGGTAGTTATTCTGAGAAATATTTCTGTAGCCACATAAAAGTTGAGGATTGACCGCAAGCATTCCAGGAATTCTGAGAGTATCTCGAAATTCTTCAGGACCAGGCCTAACCCAATACACCCCTGTTCTGTCTCATCCACCATCCTTTACAGCTGTGTGGTGTGTGTGTGTGTGTGTGTGTGTGTGTGTGTGTGTGTGTGTGTGTGTGTGTGTGTGTGTGTGTGTGTGTGTGTGTGTGTGTGTGTGTTTAACCAGAATAGGTAACAAACAAACAAACAAACATTTGACCAACTGGGGACATTTTGTTAGTTCCCACAAGATAAAATGATATTTCTGGGGGGTTTATGGTTAGTGCCAGTGTTGGGTTAGAATTAGGTTTAGGGTCAGGGTCAGGGTTAGGAGCTAGGGTTAGGTTTAGGGTCAGGGTCAGGGTTAGGAGCTAGGGTTAGGTTTAGGGTCAGGGTTAGGAGCTAGGGTTAGGTTTAGGGTTAATTATCAATTATGTTTTTGGGTTAGGAGCTAGGGTTAGGGTTATGGTAAGGGTAAGGGTATGAGTTAGAGTACGGGTTAGGGTTAGGGTTATAATGATCAATTATGTGGATTATGGCATATACATATACATATACAGACCATATACAGTGCCTTGCGAAAGTATTCGGCCCCCTTGAACTTTGCTACCTTTTGCCACATTTCAGGCTTCAAACATAAAGATATAAAACTGTAATTTTGTGAAGAATCAACAACAAGTGGGACACAATCATGACGTGGAACGACATTTATTGGATATTTCAAATTTTTTAAAGAAATCAAAAACTGAAAAATTGGGCGTGCAAAATTATTCAGCCCCCTTAAGTTAATACTTTGTAGCGCCACCTTTTGCTGCGATTACAGCTGTAAGTCGCTTGGGGTATGTCTCTATCAGTTTTGCACAACGAGAGACTGACATTTTTTACCATTCCTCCTTGCAAAACAGCTCGAGCTCAGTGAGGTTGGATGGAGAGCATTTGTGAACAGCAGTTTTCAGTTCTTTCCACAGATTCTCGATTGGATTCAGGTCTGGACTTTGACTTGGCCATTCTAACACCTGGATATGTCTATTTTTGAACCATTCCATTGTAGATTTTGCTTTATGTTTTGGATCATTGTCTTGTTGGAAGACAAATCTCCATCCCAGTCTCAGGTCTTTTGCAGACTCCATCAGGTTTTCTTCCAGAATGGTCCGGTATTTGGCTCCATCCATCTTCCCATCAATTTTAACCATCTTCCCTGTCCCTGCTGAAGAAAAGCAGGCCCAAACCATGATGCTGCCACCACCATGTTTGACAGTGGGGATGGTGTGTTCAGGGTGATGAGCTGTGTTGCTTTTACGCCAAACATAACGTTTTGCATTGTTGCCAAAAAGTTCAATTTTGGTTTCATCTGACCAGAGTACCTTCTTCCACATGTTTGGTGTGTCTCCCAGGTGGCTTGTGGCAAACTTTAAACAACACTTTTTATGGATATCTTTAAGAAATGGCTTTCTTCTTGCCACTCTTCCATAAAGGCCAGATTTGTGCAATATAAGACTGATTGTTGTCCTATGGACAGAGTCTCCTACCTCAGCTGTAGATCTCTGCAGTTCATCCAGAGTGATCATGGGCCTCTTGGCTGCATCTCTGATCAGTCTTCTCCTTGTATGAGCTGAAAGTTTAGAGGGACGGCCAGGTCTTGGTAGATTTGCAGTGGTCTGATACTCCTTCCATTTCAATATTATCGCTTGCACAGTGCTCCTCGGGATGTTTAAAGCTTGGGAAATCTTTTTGTATCCAAATCCGGCTTTAAACTTCTTCACAACAGTATCTTGGACCTGCCTGGTGTGTTCCTTGTTCTTCATGATGCTCTCTGCGCTTTTAACGGACCTCTGAGACTATCACAGTGCAGGTGCATTTATACGGAGACTTGATTACACACAGGTGGATTGTATTTATCATCATTAGTCATTTAGGTCAACATTGGATCATTCAGAGATCCTCACTGAACTTCTGGAGAGAGTTTGCTGCACTGAAAGTAAAGGGGCTGAATAATTTTGCACGCCCAATTTTTCAGTTTTTGATTTGTTAAAAAAGTTTGAAATATCCAATAAATGTCGTTCCACTTCATGATTGTGTCCCACTTGTTGTTGATTCTTCACAAAAAAATACAGTTTTATATCTTTATGTTTGAAGCCTGAAATGTGGCAAAAGGTCGCAAAGTTCAAGGGGGCCGAATACTTTCGCAAGGCACTGTATCTTCTGATTTCTTAGACAATCTAAGGTTATGTATCATTCACAACTAAAGTTGACAAATAACTCTAAATCTAGTTCATAGGACCTGTTTCAAATGATCACCTTTATGCTTGACATATTCACTTCATGTGAGCACTCGCTCGGGAATGGGAAATATGTGCTTCCTGTTATATTCAGCTGTGAACGGTTTATTCTTCTTACTATAAGATCACATAACGTAAAATAATGGCTTGGGACTCATAAGCATATCTTGTCAGCTAAATGAACAAGCCTACAGTATATGGCCTGGTGCACAGCCAGATAGAATACAATAGTGAGTTAACAAGCGTAGTTATTGTCATGCTATGGGGGGTGATGACATGTTGTCAGCTGGTTATTGTCATGCTATGGGGGGTCATGACATGTTGTCAGCCTGGTTATAGTCATGCTATGGGGGTGATGACATGTTGTCAGTTGGTTATTGTCATGCTATGGGGGTGATGACATGTTGTCAGCTGGTTATTGTCATGCTATGGGGGTCATGACATGTTGTAAGCTGGTTATAGTCATGCTATGGGGGTGATGACATGTTGTCAGCCTGGTTATAGTCATGCTATGGGGGTGATGACATGTTGTCAGTTGGTTATTGTCATGCTATGGGGGTGATGACATGTTGTCAGTTGGTTATTGTCATGCTATGGGGGGTGATGACATGTTGTCAGCCTGGTTATAGTCATGCTATGGGGGTGATGACATGTTGTCAGCTGGTTATTGTCATGCTATGGGGGGTGATGACATGTTGTCAGCTGGTTATAGTCATGCTATGGGGGTGATGACATGTTGTCAGCTGGTTATTGTCATGCTATGGGGGGTGATGACATGTTGTCAGCCTGGTTATAGTCATGCTATGGGGGTGATGACATGTTGTCAGCTGGTTATTGTCATGCTATGCGGGGTGATGATATGTTGTCAGCTGGTTATAGTCATGCTATGGGGGTGATGACATGTTGTCAGCTGGTTATAGTCATGCTATGGGGGTCATGACATGTTGTCAGCTGGTTATAGTCATGCTATGGGGGTGATGACATGTTGTCAGCTGGTTATAGTCATGCTATGGGGGTAAAGACATGTTGTCAGCTGGTTATAGTCATGCTATGGGGGGTCATGACATGTTGTCAGTTGGTTATTGTCATGCTATGGGGGGTGATGACATGTTGTCAGCTGGTTATAGTCATGCTGTGGGGGGTCATGACATGTTGTCAGCTGGTTATTGTCATGCTATGGGGGTAATGACATGTTGTCAGCTGGTTATAGTCATGCTATGGGGGTAATGACATGTTGTCAGCCTGGTTATAGTCATGCTATGGGGGTCATGACATGTTGTCAGCTGGTTATAGTCATGCTATGGGGGTAAAGACATGTTGTCAGCTGGTTATAGTCATGCTATGGGGGTCATGACATGTTGTCAGCTGGTTATAGTCATGCTATGGGGGTCATGACATGTTGTAAGCTGGTTATAGTCATGCTATGGGGGTCATGACATGTTGTCAGCTGGTTATTGTCATGCTATGGGGGTGATGACATGTTGTCAGCTGGTTATAGTCATGCTATGGGGGTCATGACATGTTGTCAGCTGGTTATAGTCATGCTATGGGGGACATGACATGTTGTCAGCTGGTTATAGTCATGCTATGGGGGTCATGACATGTTGTAAGCTGGTTATAGTCATGCTATGGGGGTCATGACATGTTGTAAGCTGGTTATAGTCATGCTATGGGGGGTAATGACATGTTGTAAGCTGGTTATAGTCATGCTATGGGGGTGATGACATGTTGTCAGCTGGTTATTGTCATGCTATGGGGGTAATGACATGTTGTCAGTTGGTTATTGTCATGCTATGGGGGTCATGACATGTTGTCAGCTGGTTATAGTCATGCTATGGGGGTCATGACATGTTGTCAGCTGGTTATTGTCATGCTATGGGGGTAATGACATGTTGTCAGCCTGGTTATAGTCATGCTATGGGGGTCATGACATGTTGTCAGCTGGTTATAGTCATGCTATGGGGGGTCATGACATGTTGTCAGCTGGTTATTGTCATGCTATGGGGGTAATGACATGTTGTCAGCTGGCTGTTGTCATGCAAAACCCTGTCGGGCTCACGGTAGTTGACCATTAATCAACATAAACATGTTGAGCATCTCCAGGCCTCCAGGCATAAAAGCCGTATATAAACCGTTCATTCGCGCCTTTGGAACATCTACATTTAAAAAGTCTAATAAATGTATTTAATATGCAACCTCACAATAAATCAATGATTTATCTTAGGCAGGTTTAAAGAAACATTATGATACTGTATGAAGAAAATGTATTACTAACCATACCCCAAAACCTAACCTTACTAACCCTAGCTCCTACACCTAACCTTACTAACCCTAGCTCCTAATCCTAACTGTAAAACTAACCCTAGTTCCTAAACCTAACTCTAAAACTAACCCTAGCTCATAAACCTAACCCTAAAACTAACCCTAGTTCCTAACCCTAACCCTAACTCTAAAACTAACCATAGCTCCTAACACTAAACCTAATTCTAATCCTAACACTAATTCTAACCACAACCCTTAAAACCCTAGAAATAGAAATAGCACCCCCACAAGTATAGTTAAACACACACACAAACACACAAACACACACAAACACACAAACACACACAAACACACAAACGCACACACAAACACACACAAACACACAAACGCACAAACACACACAAACACACAAACACACACAAACACACTAACGCACACACACACACAAACACACACAAACACACAAACGCACAAACACACACAAACACACAAACACACACAAACACACTAACGCACACACACACATGCTGTACAAAAACTCAAACACTCTCAAGAATAAAATTGACCATACTCACCTTGCCCTCTACCCCATGATACAAAACATCACACATCATAATAACCACAACCCCACCACTTCTACAACCGTATGTCCAACCCATCTCCCCAGATATACAGACAGCCCCCCAACACACCATATCTCCTGAAACATCTCCACACTTTATCATTCTATAGAACTCAAATTCAACCCTAAGGTGCGCAGAGACCATCCCATTAAATAATAGTAAAGGGTCTGTTTCCCCCCCAACTTTGACCCTGTTAGCCAAATAGCCAACTTTGCCTGAGCAAACAGAACATTCAACAACACACATTTGGCCTTTTCCTTATTTGAATACCTGGACACCATTATAAACATCCCAGCAGTAAACTCCACCCCCAACCTCTCACACAGACATTCCAACAAAGACATTAATGGCCTTAACCTGGCGCACAGAGAAAACACATGAATCACAGTTTCGCTCACAACACAGAAAGAACACCCCTGCTTGACTCCCGGTCCAACATGTACCAACCAGCTGTTACTGTCCAGGGCTCCATGTAGAACACTCCTCTGGTGGTCCCCTGACCTCTTTGGTACTGAGAGTTTGTAGAGCCCCCTCCATCTAAAACCCACCATACTCTCCTCCCCACATTCCTACTGCCACTGATGTGCCTTTCACTCCCGTTAGGCTCCTAATGTTCTTTACCTTAATGCATAGATTGAAGAGAGCCTTACTTCCCACCGCCTCAAACTTCCCCAGAATAGGAGTGTTAAAATCTTCCAGACCCCCTTGCCAGTCCCCAGTCTCTGCCGTCACCTGCAGTGGCAGAAACATTAGTGGCCCCTCCCCCTTTGGACGCTCAAACACCCCCCTCACCAGCTCAGACAGGGCCTCCTGGACCTCCTCCAGGAATCTCTCCAGCAGCCTAAGAGACATTATTCCTGTTTGTTGTGCCAGGACTTCCAGGGTTTTCCACCCCTCCTCTCCCAGCAGTCTCAGGTCACCCAGCCTTTGTAAACCCACTGCCATCAGTTGCCTCTGCAGGTTGGCCGACTGAACCAATCTCAAAGGGATCGCTGGGTTGTGGAAGATAGGCTCCTCCCACACCCACAGCCCAGGCTCCACCCCCTTCTAGTGAGGGCCTTAGCAGCTGCCAGGCCTTCAGCACTGCAGAGTAAAAATCAGAGAGACCTGCTGTACTCAGCCTCTCCAACTTCATGAGGAACAGCTGCCAGGCCCTCAGCACTGCAGAGTAAAAATCAGAGAGACCTGCTGTACTCAGCCTCTCCAGCTTCATGAGGAGCAGCTGCTGGCCCACCTCTAATCCGCCGGCTCTCCTCAGCAGTGTGCATGCTGGTTCCCTCCCGCAGACATCAGTATGGTACAGCAGTCTTTGCACTGCCTTTAGTCGGAAAGCAGCCACCCTGCTCTTCAGTTCCACCAGGCCCTGACCTTCTTTGTGGACAGTTATGTACAACACTGCCACCCTCAGCCAGTGATGGCCCGACCAGAAAAAGTCCACCAGCTTGCATTGCAGGTCTGAAAGCAGACCAGCGGGGGGGATGAGGACAGCCAGTTTATGCCACAGGGAAGATGCCACCAGGTTGTTGATTATCAGCACCCTCCCTCTATATGACACTTGGGACAGGATCCACCTCCACCTGGCCAGTCTTGACACCACTGCCTGTGGCAGCCCCTCCCAGTTCTTCTTGGCCCACCTTTCCGAGCCCAGGTACACCCACAACATTTTAAGCCCTTCACAACACCAATATGGCTGGTCCTTGTGTACTATAGAGTCCAGATGGGACATCAGTCTAGTATAGAAGACCTTGGCAAATATCTTGTAGTCCGCACAGAGCAATAGCACAATCCTCCAGTCCCTTGTCTTGGGCAGGAGACTCAGAGATGCCCGACAGCAGCTCACTGGCAACCTCTCCTACCCCAATGCACACATGCAACGCTCAAAAGAAGTCCAGTCCAATTATTCCCCTGAATTATTTATAAAACTCCACTGGGAGTCCATTGACCACCGATGCACGGCCGGGGGACATCTGGGTTATGGCCTCTGCCAGTTCATGGGACAACAGAGAAATGTCCATTTTATCCCTCTGTGCCAGAGAGAGCTTAGGGAGTTCTGCAAACAAGACCTGAGCACACATAGGACCATACATTTCTGCCCTATACAACTCAGTATAAAACTCCACAGTCCGCTCCCGCATCTCCCCACCACAGAGGTCACCCGCCCATCAGACAGCCGTAGACAATGCATACCCTTGGCTTCACCACTCTGTCTTTCCAAACCAAAGAAGAAGGAGCTGGGAGCATCCATCTCCTTGACTACGGAGAACCTGGCTCTTACAAGTGTTCCCTTTGCTTTAACCTGGAAAAAACAGCCCAGGTTCCTACGTCATTCACCTAAATTAGCCTGGATGCCTACATTGCCTTGCCCCACCATCTCCACCTGCATCTCACTAATACTACGCTTGAGTTACCCCAATAATCTCCTAGCCTCTGGGGATGAGAGAGATGTATACTATTGACAGAAAAACTGAATTTGGACTTTCCCCACATCCCACCATTGACTCAGAGACTCATACTTTTCTATTTGCTGCCCCCACTTTTCCCCCAAAATCTGGAAACCCGAGCAAAAAGTAGCATCTTGTACATTAAACTTCCAATAGGATGCATGGCGAGGCCCTGGTGAAATAGACAGCCGAGCCATGGTTATGTGCTGATCCGAAAAACCCACTGGGAGAATGGTAGAACCCAAGAGCCTATGGCTCTGATTCCTGGACATGTAAAAACGAGCTGCACTCACCCTAGCTCCGAAAACCTTCACCCATGTACTGTATACTGTCTTGTTTCAGGATATTTCGTTTTCCAAACATTCACTAGGTCAAACTGATTAATGCCATCTACCTGAAAACCTGCCGATAGTACATGAAAAACTGCTAGCAAACAGTACATGAAAAACTGCTAGCAAACTTACCAAAATGACTCAGCTCTTTCCTGATTTGATCATCCGTAATAAACACAAGCAAATTTGTAACTACCACCCTTGTCGAAGGGGTAGAAAGAGGTGAAATTGGTACCAACACACCCCTTAAAAATATTACACTAGCATTTAGCCTACCAACCAAATGTACTCTTTTCATGAACACAACCACAGCTTGGTTCATTCTGGAGAATGTATAAATTCAGCTCTCCTACCTGTTCACCGATCGCGAGCAGAACCTCCTCCACCCTATTAACCTATTGAAGCTATGGGGGCGCTATGTCATTATTGGATAAAAAAACGTTCCCGTTTTAAGCGCAATATTTTGTCACGAAAAGATGCTCGACTATGCATATAATTGGCAGCTTTGGAAAGAAAACACTCTGACGTTTTCAAAACTGCAAAGATATTATCTGTGAGTGCCCCAGAAATGATGCTACAGGCGAAACCACGATGTAACCTCAAACAGGAAATGAGCTGAATTTCTGAAGCTCTGTTTTACTGTCGTCTCCTTATATGGCTGTGAATGTGCTGTGAACGAGCTTATGCTCTCTGCCGTTCGTCCAAGATGTCTGCAGCATTGTGACGTATTTGTAGGCATATCATTGGAAGATTGGCCATAAGAGACTACATTTGCCAGGGGTCCGTCCGGTGTCCTTTGTCTAAGTTGGAGCGTAATTCCCAGTGGCAATCATTTTACCATGCGATAACAGAGGGAGAAGCACACTTCCAGGAACGATACATCATTGAAGAGATATGTGAAAAACACCTTGAGGATTGATTCTAAACAACGTTTGCCATGTTTCAGTCGATATTATGGAGTTAATTTGGAAAAAAGTTTGGCGTTTGGATAACTGAATTTTCATTTTTGTTTGGTAGCCAAACGTGACGCACCAAACGGACCGATTTCTCCTGCACAAAAAATCTTTCAGGAAAAACTGAACATTTGCTATCTAACTGAGAGTCTCCTCATTGAAAACATCCGAAGTTCTTCAAAGGTAAATGATTTATTGAATGTTTTTGCTGGTTTTTGTGAAAATGTTGCCTGGTGATGCTAACGCTAAATGCTAACGCTAAATGCTAACGCTAAATGCTAAATGCTAGTTTTGCTATGGTAGAGAAGCATATTTTTGAAAATCTGAGATGACAGTGTTGTTAACAAAAGGCTAAGCATGAGAGCTAGCATATTGATTTCATTTCATTTGCGATTTTCATGAATAGTTAATAGTAATGTGCTTGAGGCTGTAGTCATGATCCCGGATCCGGGTTGGCTCGACGCAAGAAGTTAAGTTGGATAAATGTAGATGAATTTGAATTTTTTTCTCAAGGACTTATACAGGATACTAACCTCAACATCAAAACCTTCCATCCACATCAAAATTCCATACCTCAAAACCTTGATTTTGGACAAAATTACCCAAATGGACTATTACTACCAAGGACTATCAAGGGTAAAACTTCTAAGAAACCAAAACCCGCAGAAGAAACAACAGAGGAAATACCGTCCAACACAAAACTGAGTGAGTAATGCTCCATCTGAACCTACGTCTGAAGTCAAAATGTCAAATACAATCATCTCTAATTACATAGGTCGACTAAGCTACCACTCTGCTAGGACAAAACAGGCCTGGCGGCACCTACAATTAGCACTGAAGTGTGAAGTCAGATGTGTGAAAACTCTTGAGCCCAACAATGGTAGAGAGTTTAATATTTGATTTCTTTCATCACATTCCCAGTGGGTCAGAAGTTTAACATATACTCAATTAGATTTGGTAGCATTGCAATTAAATTGTTTAGCATGGGTCAAAAGTTTTGGGTAGCCTTCCACAAGCTTCCCACAATAAGTTGGGTGAATTTTGAAACCATTCCTCCTGATAGAGCTGGTGTAACTGAGTCAGGTTTTTAGGCCTCCTTGCTCACACACACTTTTCAGTCCTGCCCACACATTTTCTATGGGATTGAGGTCAGGGCTTTGTGATGGCCACTGCAATACCTTGACTTTGTTGTCCTTAAGCCATTTTGCCACAGCTTTGGAAGTATGCTTGGGGTCATTGTCCATTTTGAAGACCCATTTGCGACCAAGCTTTAACTTCCTGACTGATGTCTTGAGATGTTGTTTCAATATGCCCAAATAATGTTCCTCCGCATGATGCCATCTATTTTGTGAAGTGCACCAGTCCCTCTTGCAGCAAAGCACCCCCACAACATGAGGCTGCCACCCCCGTGCTTCACGGTTGGGATGGTGTTTATACTTGTGTACTATTGTTTGTACAGACGGACGTGGTACCCTTAGGCATTTGGAAATTGCTCCCAAGGATGAACCAGACTTGTGGAGGTCTACAATTTATTTTCTGAGATGTTTTGATTTTTTGATGTCAAAAGCAGAGGCGCTGACTTTGAAGGTAGTTCTGGAAATACATCCACAGGTATACCTCCAATTGACTAAAATTATGTCAATTGGCCTATTAGAATCTTCTAAAGCCATGACATCATTTTCTGGAATTATCCAAGCTGTTTAAAGGCACAGTCAACTTAGTGTATGTAAACTTCTGACCCACTGGAATTGTGATACACTGAATTATAAGTGAAATAATCTGTCTGTAAACAAAATTTCTACTCTGTTATTGACTTTTTATTGTTTACTCCATGTGTAACTCTGTGTTGCTGTCTGTTCACACTGCTATGCTTTATCTTGGCCAGGTCGCAGTTGTCAATGATAACTTGTTCTCAACTAGCCTACCTGGTTAAATAAAGGTGAAATAAAAATATAATAAAAATTGTTGGAAAAATGACTTGTTGGACGGTATTTCCGCACAAAGTAGATGTCCTAACTAACTTGCCAAAACTATAGTTTGTTAATTAACAGGACATTTGTGGAGTGGTTGAAAAACTAGTTTTAATGACTCCAACCTAGGTGTATGTAAACTTCCGAATTCAACTGTACATAACCTTTTTTAAAACTCATTTTGTACATAATATTGCCGCTACCGTCTCTTATGACAGAAAATAACTTCTTGACATCAGGACTGCGATTACTCACCACAGACTAGCAGAATCCTTTTTCTTCTTTCACGACTCTGATGAGCCCGGGGCGGAGGATATACGGTTCCCTCGGGAATAGGCACTGATCCCCATGATCTGCGTCAAGAAGAGGCAGAGCAAGAGAGGCCGGAGAGCAGGCTGCCTTCTGAAAATTCAAAGGCTATTGAATAAACCACCACTTCCCTCAATTCTGCTAGCAAACGTACACTCTTTGGACAATAAAATCACAGATTTACAGGGAACATTAAACTTCCAATGGGACATTAAAAACTGTAACATCTTATGCTTCACAGAGTGGTGGCTGAACAACGACAATAACAACACACAGCTGGCTGGTTATACAACATACCGGCAGGCTTGAACAGCATCGTCTGGTAAGACAAAGGGCAGCGGACTATGTATTTCTGTAAATAACAGATGGTGCGCTATATATAAGGAAGTCTCAAGCTATCGCTCGCCTGAGGTTGAGTAAATCATGCTAAGCTGTAGTCCACACTACCTATCGAGAGAGTTCTCCTCTGTATTCTTTGTAGCTGTTTACATACCACCTCAGTCAGGTTGGCACTAAGACAGCATTGAATGATCTGTATTCCGACATAAGCAAGCAAGAAAAACGCTCACCCAGAGGCGGCGCTCCTAGTAGCCGTAGACTTTAATGCAGGGTAACTTAAATCAGTTTAACCAAATTTCTATCAGCATGTTAATTGTGCAACGAGAGGGAAAAGAACTCTAGACCATCTTTACTCCACACACAAAGATGCATACTAAGCTCTCTCCTCACCCTCCATTTGGCAAATCTGACCATAATTCCATCCTCCTGATTCCTGCTTACAAGCTAAAATTAAAGCAGGAAGAACCAGTGACTAGATCAGTAAAAAAGTGATCAGATGAAGCAGATGCTAAACTACAGGACTGTTTTGCTGGCACAGACTGGACTATGTTCCGGGATTCCTCTGATCAAATTCAAATCAAATCAAATCAAATTTATTTATATAGCCCTTCGTACATCATCTGATATCTCAAAGTGCTGTACAGAAACCCAGCCTAAAACCCCAAACAGCAAGCAATGCAGGTGTAGAAGCACGGTGGCTAGGAAAAACTCCCTAGAAAGACCAAAACCTAGGAAGAAACCTAGAGAGGAACCAGGCTATGTGGGGTGGCCAGTCCTCTTCTGGCTGTGCCGGGTGGAGATTATAACAGAACATGGCCAAGATGTTCAAATGTTCATAAATGACCAGCATGGTCGAATAATAATAAGGCAGAACAGTTGAAACTGGAGCAGCAGCACAGTCAGGTGGAAGTTGAAACTGGAACAGCAGCATGGCCAGGTGGACTGGGGACAGCAAGGAGTCATCATGTCAGGTAGTCCTGGGGCATGGTCCTAGGGCTCAGGTCAGTTGAAACTGGAACAGCAGCATGGCCAGGTGGACTGGGGACAGCAAGGAGTCATCATGTCAGGTGGTCCTGGGGCATGGTCCTGGGGCTCAGGTCCTCCGAGAGAGAGAAGGAAAGAGAGAAGGAGAGAATTAGAGAACGCACACTTAGATTCACACAGGACACCGAATAGGACAGGAGAAGTACTCCAGATATAACAAACTGACCCCAGCCCCCCGACACATAAACTACTGCAGCATAAATACTGGAGGCTGAGACAGGAGGGGTCAGGAGACACTGTGGCTCCATCCGAGGACACCCCCGGACAGGGCCAAACAGGAAGGATATAACCCCACCCACTTTGCCAAAGCACAGCCCCCACACCACTAGAGGGATATCTTCAACCACCAACTTACCATCCTGAGACAAGGCTGAGTATAGCCCACAAAGATCTCTGATGGCATTGAGGTGTACACCACATCAGTCATTGGCTTCATTAATAAGTGCATCGATGACGTCGTCCCCACAGTGACCGTATGTACATACACCTACCAGAAGACATGGAACAGGTAGCATCCACGCTGAGATAAAGGCTAGAGCTGCCGCATTCAAGCAGCAGGTCTCTAACCCGGAATCTTAGAAGAAATCCCTCTATGCCCTCCAGAAGGACCATCAAGCAGGCAAAGCGTCAGTACAGGAGATAAAATCATACTACACCGGCTCTGATGCTCGTCGGATGTGGCAGGGCTTGCAAACCATTACAGACTACAAAGGGAAGCACAGCCGAGAGCTGCCAAGTGACACAAGCCTACCAAACGAGCTAAACTACTTCTATGCTCGCTTCGAGTCAAATGACACCGAAACATGCATGAGAGCACCAGCTGTACCAGAAGACTGTGTGATCATGCTCTCCGCAGCCGATGTGAGTAAGACCTTTACACAGGTCAACATTCACAAGGCCGCAGGGCCAGACGGATTACCAGGACACGTACTGCGAGCATGCGCAGACCAACTAGCAAGTGTCCTCACTGACATTTTCAACCTGTCCCTGACTGAGTCTGTAATACCAACATGTTTTAAATAGTGCCTGTGACCAAGAACACTAATGTAACCTGCCTAAGTGACTACTGACCCGTAGCACTCACATCTGTAGCCATTAAGTGTTTTGAAAGTCTGGCTCACATTAACACCATCATGGCTCACATTAACACCATCATGGCTCACATTAACACCATCATCCCAGAAACACTAGACCCACTCTAATTTGCCTACCGCCCCAACAGATCCACAGATGATGCAATCTCTATTCCACTCCACACTGCCCCTCTCCCACCTGGACAAGAGGAACACCTATGTGAGAATGCTGTTCCTTGACTACAGGTCAGGGTTCAACACCATAGTGGCCTCAAAGCTCGTCAATAAGCTAAGGACCCTGGGACTAAACACCTCCCTCTGCAACTTAATCCTGGACTTCGCGACGGGCCACCCCCAGGTGGTAAGGGTATGTAACAACACATCCGCCACGCTAATCCTCAACACAGGGGCCCCTCAGGGGTGCGTGCTCAGCCCCCTCCTGTACTCCCTGTTCACACATGAGTGCACGGCCAGGCACGACCCCAACACCATCGTTACATTTGCCGATGACACAACAGTGGTAGGCCTGATCACCGACAACAACCTGACAGCCTATAGGGAGGAGGTCAGAGACCTGGCCGTGTGGTGCCAGGACAACAACCTCTCCCTCAACGTGATCAAGATGATTGTGGACTACAGGAAAAAGAGGACCGAGCATGCCTCCATTCTCATCGACTGGGCTGCAATGGAGCAGTTTGAGAGCTTCAATTTCCTTGGTGTCCACATCACCAACAAACTAACATGGTCCATGAACACCAAAGACAGTCGTGAAGCTGGCATAACAAAACCTATTCCCCCTCAGGAGACCATCAAGAGCATCCTGACTGGTTGCATCAATGCCTGGTATGGCAACTGCTCTGCCTCCGACCGCAAGGCACTACAGAGGGTAGTCGGAACGGCCCAGTACATCACTGGCGCTAAGCTTCCTGCCATCCAGGACCTCTATACCAGGAGATGTCAGAGGAAGGGCCTAAAAATGGTCAGACTCCAGCCACCCTAGTCATAGACTGTTCTCTCTGCTACCGCACTGTAAGTAGTACCGGAGAGCCACGTCTAGGTCCAAGAGGCTTCTAAACAGTAAGTAGTACCGGAGAGCCTCGTCTAGGTCCAAGAGGCTTCTAAACAGTAAGTAGTACCGGAGAGCCACGTCTAGGTCCAAGAGGCTTCTAAACGGTAAGTAGTACCGGAGGGCCACGTCTAGGTCCAAGAGGCTTCTAAACTGTAAGTAGTACCGGAGAGCCACGTCTAGGTCCAAGAGGCTTCTAAACAGTAAGTAGTACCGGAGAGCCACGTCTAGGTCCAAGAGGCTTCTAAACAGTAAGTAGTACCGGAGAGCCACGTCTAGGTCCAAGAGGTCAGTAAGTAGTAGGTCCAAGAGGCTTCTAAACAGTAAGTAGTACCGGAGAGCCACGTCTAGGTCCAAGAGGCTTCTAAACAGTAAGTAGTACCGGAGAGCCACGTCTAGGTCCAAGAGGCTTCTAAACAGCTTCTACCCCCAAGCCATAAGACTCCTGAACATCTAGTCAAAAGGCTACCCAGACTTTTTGCATTAATCCCCCCCCCCCCCCCCCCACTGCCATTCTCTGTCGTCATCTATGCATAGTCACTTTAATAACTCTACCTACATGTACATACTACCACAAA
Source organism: Oncorhynchus nerka (assembly GCF_034236695.1). Lineage (NCBI taxonomy): Eukaryota > Metazoa > Chordata > Actinopteri > Salmoniformes > Salmonidae > Oncorhynchus > Oncorhynchus nerka. Next base: position 10,496,608 of record NC_088406.1, read on the forward strand.
TAACCGGTGGCCCTGCACATTGACTCTGTATCGGCACTCCCCTGTATATATTGTTATTTTTTACTGCTGCTCTTTAATTACTTGTTACTTTTATCTCTTATTCGTATCCGTATTTTGTTGAAACTGCACTGTTGGTTAGGGCCTGTAAGTAAGCATTTCACTGTTGTATTCGGCGCATGTGACTAATACAATTTGATTTGATTTGAATCAAATGCTCAACATGCTCTGCTCAGACCTACTGTGATGGTCCGGGCCTAAACCATACAAAAACGACACTAGACGATATGGAACACAAAGCTTGTACTGTCTCATCCTGGAATGTACAAGGTCTGAGATCATCTGGAAATACAGACATTGTCATAGTACAATAAACATGGTATAGATGAGATGGACCCACTGGTTGCCCTCTAGGTTACAGAGAGCTGGTAGTCTCATCTACCAAACTACCAGGAGTGATGCAGGGAAGAGACTCGGGGGTATGCTAATTTGGAATAGAGCACTCTAACCCACTCTATTAAATTATTCAAAACAGGAACATTTTACATCAGGCTAGAAATGAATACGGAAATTATCTCAACAGAGAAAAATGTCCTGATGTGTGTTACCTATATACACCAAATAGAATCCCCATACTTTAACGATGACATCTTCTCCGTCGTGGAGGGGGATATAAACCAATTCCAGGCCCAGGGACATGTACTAGTCTGTACTAGTCTGTTGCGACGTAAATGCCAGAACTGGACAAGAACCGACACTCTCAGCACACAACGGGACAAACACCTACCTGGAGGTGACAGCATTCCCTCCCCCATAAGCCCCCCCTGGACACAACTACTACAACATAACCCACAAAAACGGGTCACAATTCCTGTAGCTCTGTCGGACGCTGGTTATGTCAAGCTCAATGGTCAATGGTAAGCTTCAAGGAGACTCCTATGGAAGGTGCACCTATAGCTCATCTCTTGGAAGTAGTACTATAGATTTCTTTATAATTGACCTCAACCCAGAGACTCTTAGAGCGTTCAGTCCACTGACACCCCATCAGATCACAGCAAAATAACACTATACTTCAACAGAGCTATGCTCAGTCATGAGGCATCAAAGCCAAAGGAACTGAATAATATTAAGAAATGCCATAGATGGAAGGAAAGCAGTTTGGAAATCTACCAAAAAACATTTATGCAATAACAAATTCAATCCCTTCTAGACAATTTCCTGGACAAAATGTTTCACTGCAAAAGCAAAGGTGTATATTTGGCAGTAGAAAACCTAGACATGACATTTGACCTCTCAGCTTCCCTATCAAATCAAAAAATGTCAAGCATGCAACCTAAGAAAATTAAGAACAATTACAAATGGTTTGATGAAGGATTTAAAAAAGAATGAAAGAAACTGAGAAACCTGTCCAACCAAAAATATTGAGACCTATAAAAACTAAGCCTATGCTTTCACTATGGTGACTCACTAAAACACTATAGAAATACATGACGGAGAAAGAAGGAACAGCACGTCCTTAAACTCCTCAATCTAATTGAATAATCCATAGACTCTAACCACTTCTGGGAAAATTGGAAAACTGGAAACAAACAACAACACGAAGAGTTACCTATCTGAAACGGAGACGTATGAATAAACCACAAGTGCAATCTTTTTTGGCTCTATAAGAAAGAACACACAGCAAAAACATATACATGATCAAGTAAAAATCTTAAAATCAACTTTTAAAGACTACCTGAAAGCTCTACAGGTCAAAATTCAATCCCTCCAACCCAAAACGACCTGTAGGGTTGATGGTTTCCTAAATGAAATGATCAAATATACAGACCACAAATTCCAATTGGCTATACTAAAACTCTTTAACATCATCCTCAGCACTGGCATCTTCACTAATATTTGGAACCAAGGACTGATCACCCCAATCCACAAAAGTGGAGACAAATTTGACCCCAATAACTACCGTGGGATATGTGTTAACAGCAACATTGGGAAAATCCTCTACATTATCATAAAAAGCAGACTCGTACATTTCGTCAACAGAAACAATGTACAGAGCAAATGTCAAACTAGCTCTCTAACAAGTTACTGTACGACAGACCGCATATTCACCCTGCAAACCCTAATTGAAAAACAAACAAAACAAAACAAAGGCATGCTTTGTTGATTTCAAAAAAGCTTTTGACCCTATTTTGTTTGTGGGCCTGCTATACAAATTGATGGAAATTGGTGTTGGGGTAAAAACACACAACATTATAAAATCCATGCACAAACAACAAGTGTGCGGTTAAGAATAAAAACAGGGAGAGAGAGAGAGACTAACAGGAGGGAGGGAGAGAGAGACTAAAACAGGGAGAGAGAGAGAGACTAACAGGAGTTAGGGAGAGAGAGACTAACAGGAGAGAGGGAGAGAGAGACTAAAACAGGGAGAGAGAGAGAGACTAACAGGAGGGAGGGAAAGAGAGATACTAACAGGAGGGAGGGAGAGACTAACAGGAGGGAGGGAGAGAGACTAACAGAAGGGAGGGAAAGAGAGACTAACAGGAGGGAGGGAGAGAGACTAACAGAAGGGATGAAGAGAGAGAGAGGGATTGAGAGAGACGGAGAGAGACTAACAGGAGGGGGGACAAGCGGGATGGGGAGGGAGAGACCAAGACAGTGAGGGCGAGGAAATGTGTTGCTATAGTAACCTATGTCACGGTGGTCGTCATGGTGATGCTGCTCCTGCGTTTTGAGACACATTTGGTGCGTGTGTATGTGTGACGTGTAGAGCGAACAAGTGTTTATCCATCTCTCTCCAGACAGGGGAGGATGACATCCCCCATCACTGTGCCAACTGAGGGAGAGAGGGACAGAGAGAGAGAGAGAGAGAGAGAGAGAGAGAGAGAGAGAGAGAGAGAAACTGCAACCCCATAAGGCACTTTATGGTGCGGTGCTTGTGTCAGATTCATAAGTTCCTCTTGGGAGAATCGACTGTGGAGAGAGACACACACCCATTCAGGCTGTGAGACACACAAACACACACAGGTAGGTAAGCTCAACTCTTCTGTGTCCATCTGTCTGTCTGTCTGTCTGTTTAGAGTATCCATAGCTCCATACCTGTCTATCTGTCTGTTTAGAGTATTCACAGCTCAATAACCTGTCTGTCTGTTTAGAGTATTCACAGCTCCATACCTGTCTGTCTGTTTAGAGTATTCACAGCTCCATACCTGTCTGTCTGTTTAGAGTATTCACAGCTCCATACCTGTCTGTCTGTTTAGAGTATTCACAGCTCCATACCTGTCTGTCTGTTTAGAGTATTCACAGCTCCATACCTGTCTGTCTGTTTAGAGTATTCACAGCTCTATACCTGTCTGTCTGTTTAGAGTATTCACAGCTCCATACCTGTCTGTCTGTTTAGAGTATTCACAGCTCTATACCTGTCTGTCTGTCTGTTTAGAGTAATCACAGCTCCATACCTGTCTGCCTGTCTGTTTAGAGTAATCACAGCTCCATACCTGTCTGTCTGTCTGTCTGTCTGTCTGTCTGTCTGTCTGTCTGTCTGTTTAGAGTATTCACAGCTCCATACCTGTCTGTCTGTCTGTCTGTTTGGCGAGGGCACTAGAACAGTATGCAGCACCCAGCCTCACTACTAGAATCTGAAGTCAAATGTATCCTGTTTGCTAATCTGGTGCTTCTGTCACCAACCAAGGAGGACCTACAGCATTACCTTCTGCACAGATTCTGTCAGACCTGGGCCCTGACAGCAAATCTCATTAAGACCTAAATAATGGTGTTCCACAAAAAGGCCTTCTATGCCATCAAAAGGAACAAAAAATGTGACATACCATTTAGGATCTGGCAAAAAATACTTGAATCAGTTATAGAACCCATTGCCCGTGGTTGTGAGGTCTGGGGTCCGCTCACCAACCAGGAATTTACAAAATGGGAAAAACTCCAAATTGAGACTCTGCATGCAGATTTCTGCAAAAGTATCCCCAGTGTAAAACATAAAACACCAAATAAAGCATGCAGAGCAGAATTACCTGTCTGTCTGTTTAGAGTATTCACAGCTCCATACCTGTCTGTCTGTCTGTTTAGAGTATTCACAGCTCTATACCTTGCTGTCTGTCTGTTTAGAGTATTCACAGCTCCATACCTTGCTGTCTGTCTGTTTAGAGTATTCACAGCTCCATACCTGTCTGTCTGTCTGTCTGTTTAGAGTATTCACAGCTCCATACCTGTCTGTCTGTCTGTTTAGAGTTTTCACAGCTCCATACCTGTCTGTCTGTCTGTTTAGAGTTGTAACAGCTCCATGCCTGTCTGTCTGTCTGTCTGTTTAGAGTATTCACAGCTCCATACCTGTCTGTCTGTCTGTTTAGAGTATTCACAGCTCCATACCTGTCTGTCTGTCTGTTTAGAGTAATCACAGCTCCATACCTGTCTGTCTGTCTGTTTAGAGTATTCACAGCTCCATACCTGTCTGTCTGTCTGTTTAGAGTATTCACAGCTCCATACCTGTCTGTCTGTCTGTTTAGAGTTTTCACATCTCCATACCTGTCTGTCTGTCTGTCTGTTTAGGGTATTCACAGCTCCATACCTGTCTGTCTGTCTGTTTAGAGTATTCACAGCTCCATACCTGTCTGCCTGTCTGTTTAGAGTATTCACAGCTCCATACCTGTCTGTCTGTCTGTTTAGAGTATTCACAGCTCCATACCTGTCTGCCTGTCTGTTTAGAGTAATCACAGCTCCATACCTGTCTGTCTGTCTGTCTGTCTGTCTGTCTGTCTGTCTGTTTAGAGTATTCACAGCTCCATACCTGTCTGTCTGTCTGTCTGTTTGGCGAGGGCACTAGAACAGTATGCAGCACCCAGCCTCACTACTAGAATCTGAAGTCAAATGTATCCTGTTTGCTAATCTGGTGCTTCTGTCACCAACCAAGGAGGACCTACAGCATTACCTTCTGCACAGATTCTGTCAGACCTGGGCCCTGACAGCAAATCTCATTAAGACCTAAATAATGGTGTTCCACAAAAGGGCCTTCTATGGCATCAAAAGGAACAAAAAATGTGACATACCATTTAGGATCTGGCAAAAAATACTTGAATCAGTTATAGAACCCATTGCCCGTGGTTGTGAGGTCTGGGGTCCGCTCACCAACCAGGAATTTACAAAATGGGAAAAACTCCAAATTGAGACTCTGCATGCAGATTTCTGCAAAAGTATCCCCAGTATAAGACATAAAACACCAAATAAAGCATGCAGAGCAGAATTACCTGTCTGTCTGTTTAGAGTATTCACAGCTCCATACCTGTCTGTCTGTTTAGAGGTTTCACAGATCCATACCTCTGTCTGTCTGTCTGTTTAGAGTATTCACAGCTCCATACCTGTTTGTCTGTCTGTTTAGAGTATTCACAGCTCTATACCTTGCTGTCTGTCTGTTTAGAGTATTCACAGCTCCATACCTTGCTGTCTGTCTGTTTAGAGTATTCACAGCTCCATACCTGTCTGTCTGTCTGTCTGTTTAGAGTATTCACAGCTCCATACCTGTCTGTCTGTCTGTTTAGAGTTTTCACAGCTCCATACCTGTCTGTCTGTCTGTTTAGAGTTGTCACAGCTCCATGCCTGTCTGTCTGTCTGTCTGTTTAGAGTATTCACAGCTCCATACCTGTCTGTCTGTCTGTTTAGAGTATTCACAGCTCCATACCTGTCTGTCTGTCTGTTTAGAGTAATCACAGCTCCATACCTGTCTGTCTGTCTGTTTAGAGTATTCACAGCTCCATACCTGTCTGTCTGTCTGTTTAGAGTTTTCACATCTCCATACCTGTCTGTCTGTCTGTCTGTTTAGGGTATTCACAGCTCCATACCTGTCTCTGTCTGTTTAGAGTATTCACAGCTCCATACCTGTCTGTCTGTCTGTTTAGAGTATTCACAGCTCCATACCTGTCTGCCTGTCTGTTTAGAGTAATCACAGCTCCATACCTGTCTGTCTGTCTGTCTGTCTGTCTGTCTGTCTGTCTGTCTGTCTGTCTGTCTGTCTGTTTAGAGTATTCACAGCTCCATACCTGTCTGTCTGTCTGTCTGTTTGGCGAGGGCACTAGAACAGTATGCAGCACCCAGCCTCACTACTAGAATCTGAAGTCAAATGTATCCTGTTTGCTAATCTGGTGCTTCTGTCACCAACCAAGGAGGACCTACAGCATTACCTTCTGCACAGATTCTGTCAGACCTGGGCCCTGACAGCAAATCTCATTAAGACCTAAATAATGGTGTTCCACAAAAGGGCCTTCTATGGCATCAAAAGGAACAAAAAATGTGACATACCATTTAGGATCTGGCAAAAAATACTTGAATCAGTTATAGAACCCATTGCCCGTGGTTGTGAGGTCTGGGGTCCGCTCACCAACCAGGAATTTACAAAATGGGAAAAACTCCAAATTGAGACTCTGCATGCATATTTCTGCAAAAGTATCCCCAGTGTAAAACATAAAACACCAAATAAAGCATGCAGAGCAGAATTACCTGTCTGTCTGTTTAGAGTATTCACAGCTCCATACCTGTCTGTCTGTCTGTTTAGAGTATTCACAGCTCAATAACCTGTCTGTTTGTTTAGAGTTTTCACAGCTCCATACCTGTCTGTCTGTTTAGAGTATTCACAGCTCCATACCTGTCTGTCTGTCTGTTTAGAGTATTCACAGCTCCATACCTGTCTGTCTGTTTAGAGGTTTCACAGATCCATACCTCTGTCTGTCTGTCTGTTTAGAGTATTCACAGCTCCATACCTGTTTGTCTGTCTGTTTAGAGTATTCACAGCTCTATACCTTGCTGTCTGTCTGTTTAGAGTATTCACAGCTCCATACCTGTTTGTCTGTCTGTTTAGAGTATTCACAGCTCTATACCTTGCTGTCTGTCTGTTTAGAGTATTCACAGCTCCATACCTTGCTGTCTGTCTGTTTAGAGTATTCACAGCTCCATACCTGTCTGTCTGTCTGTCTGTTTAGAGTATTCACAGCTCCATACCTGTCTGTCTGTCTGTTTAGAGTTTTCACAGCTCCATACCTGTCTGTCTGTCTGTTTAGAGTTGTCACAGCTCCATGCCTGTCTGTCTGTCTGTCTGTTTAGAGTATTCACAGCTCCATACCTGTCTGTCTGTCTGTTTAGAGTATTCACAGCTCCATACCTGTCTGTCTGTCTGTTTAGAGTAATCACAGCTCCATACCTGTCTGTCTGTCTGTTTAGAGTATTCACAGCTCCATACCTGTCTGTCTGTCTGTTTAGAGTTTTCACATCTCCATACCTGTCTGTCTGTCTGTCTGTTTAGGGTATTCACAGCTCCATACCTGTCTGTCTGTCTATTTAGAGTATTCACAGCTCCATACCTGTCTGCCTGTCTGTTTAGAGTATTCACAGCTCCATACCTGTCTGTCTGTCTGTTTAGAGTATTCACAGCTCCATACCTGTCTGCCTGTCTGTTTAGAGTAATCACAGCTCCATACCTGTCTGTCTGTCTGTCTGTCTGTCTGTCTGTCTGTCTGTCTGTCTGTCTGTTTAGAGTATTCACAGCTCCATACCTGTCTGTCTGTCTGTCTGTTTGGCGAGGGCACTAGAACAGTATGCAGCACCCAGCCTCACTACTAGAATCTGAAGTCAAATGTATCCTGTTTGCTAATCTGGTGCTTCTGTCACCAACCAAGGAGGACCTACAGCATTACCTTCTGCACAGATTCTGTCAGACCTGGGCCCTGACAGCAAATCTCATTAAGACCTAAATAATGGTGTTCCACAAAAGGGCCTTCTATGGCATCAAAAGGAACAAAAAATGTGACATACCATTTAGGATCTGGCAAAAAATACTTGAATCAGTTATAGAACCCATTGCCCGTGGTTGTGAGGTCTGGGGTCCGCTCACCAACCAGGAATTTACAAAATGGGAAAAACTCCAAATTGAGACTCTGCATGCAGATTTCTGCAAAAGTATCCCCAGTGTAAAACATAAAACACCAAATAAAGCATGCAGAGCAGAATTACCTGTCTGTCTGTTTAGAGTATTCACAGCTCCATACCTGTCTGTCTGTCTGTTTAGAGTATTCACAGCTCAATAACCTGTCTGTTTGTTTAGAGTTTTCACAGCTCCATACCTGTCTGTCTGTTTAGAGTATTCACAGCTCCATACCTGTCTGTCTGTCTGTTTAGAGTTGTCACAGCTCCATGCCTGTCTGTCTGTTTAGAGTATTCACAGCTCCATACCTGTCTGTCTGTTTAGAGGTTTCACAGATCCATACCTCTGTCTGTCTGTCTGTTTAGAGTATGCACAGCTCCATACCTGTTTGTCTGTCTGTTTAGAGTATTCACAGCTCTATACCTTGCTGTCTGTCTGTTTAGAGTATTCACAGCTCCATACCTGTCTGTCTGTCTGTTTAGAGTATTCACAGCTCCATACCTGTCTGTCTGTCTGTTTAGCGTATTCACAGCTCCATACCTGTCTGTCTGTCTGTTTAGAGTTTTCACATCTCCATACCTGTCTGTCTGTCTGTTTAGAGTTTTCACATCTCCATACCTGTCTGTCTGTCTGTCTGTTTAGGGTATTCACAGCTCCATACCTGTCTGTCTGTCTGTTTAGAGTATTCACAGCTCCATACCTGTCTGCCTGTCTGTTTAGAGTATTCACAGCTCCATACCTGTCTGTCTGTCTGTTTAGAGTATTCACAGCTCCATACCTGTCTGCCTGTCTGTTTAGAGTAATCACAGCTCCATACCTGTCTGTCTGTCTGTCTGTCTGTCTGTCTGTCTGTCTGTCTGTCTGTCTGTCTGTTTAGAGTATTCACAGCTCCATACCTGTCTGTCTGTCTGTCTGTTTGGCGAGGGCACTAGAACAGTATGCAGCACCCAGCCTCACTACTAGAATCTGAAGTCAAATGTATCCTGTTTGCTAATCTGGTGCTTCTGTCACCAACCAAGGAGGACCTACAGCATTACCTTCTGCACAGATTCTGTCAGACCTGGGCCCTGACAGCAAATCTCATTAAGACCTAAATAATGGTGTTCCACAAAAGGGCCTTCTATGGCATCAAAAGGAACAAAAAATGTGACATACCATTTAGGATCTGGCAAAAAATACTTGAATCAGTTATAGAACCCATTGCCCGTGGTTGTGAGGTCTGGGGTCCGCTCACCAACCAGGAATTTACAAAATGGGAAAAACTCCAAATTGAGACTCTGCATGCATATTTCTGCAAAAGTATCCCCAGTGTAAAACATAAAACACCAAATAAAGCATGCAGAGCAGAATTACCTGTCTGTCTGTTTAGAGTATTCACAGCTCCATACCTGTCTGTCTGTCTGTTTAGAGTATTCACAGCTCAATAACCTGTCTGTTTGTTTAGAGTTTTCACAGCTCCATACCTGTCTGTCTGTTTAGAGTATTCACAGCTCCATACCTGTCTGTCTGTCTGTCTGTTTAGAGTTGTCACAGCTCCATGCCTGTCTGTCTGTTTAGAGTATTCACAGCTCCATACCTGTCTGTCTGTTTAGAGGTTTCACAGATCCATACCTCTGTCTGTCTGTCTGTTTAGAGTATTCACAGCTCCATACCTGTTTGTCTGTCTGTTTAGAGTATTCACAGCTCTATACCTTGCTGTCTGTCTGTTTAGAGTATTCACAGCTCCATACCTGTCTGTCTGTCTGTTTAGAGTATTCACAGCTCCATACCTGTCTGTCTGTCCGTTTAGCGTATTCACAGCTCCATACCTGTCTGTCTGTCTGTTTAGAGTTTTCACATCTCCATACCTGTCTGTCTGTCTGTCTGTTTAGGGTATTCACAGCTCCATACCTGTCTGTCTGTCTGTTTAGAGTATTCACAGCTCCATACCTGTCTGCCTGTCTGTTTAGAGTATTCACAGCTCCATACCTGTCTGTCTGTCTGTTTAGAGTATTCACAGCTCCATACCTGTCTGTCTGTCGTTTTAGAGTATTCACAGCTCCATACCTGTCTGTCTGTCTGTCTGTCTGTCTGTCTGTTTAGAGAATTCACAGCTCCATACCTGTCTGTCTGTTTAGAGTATTCACAGCTCCATACCTGTCTGTCTGTCTGTTTAGAGTATTCACAGCTCCATACCTGTCTGTCTGTCTGTTTAGAGTATTCACAGCTCCATACATCTGTCTGTCTAGAGTATTCACAGCTCCATACCTGTCTGTCTGTCTGTTTAGAGTATTCACAGCTCCATACCTCTGTCTGTTTAGAGTATTCACAGCTCCATACCTGTCTGTCTGTCTGTTTAGAGTTTGCACAACTCCATACCAGTCTGTCTGTCTGTTTAGAGTATTCACAGCTCCATACCTGTCTGTCTGTCTGTTTAGAGTATTCACAGCTCCATACCTGTCTGTCTGTCTAGAGTATTCACAGCTCCATACCTGTCTGTCTGTCTGTCTGTCTATCTGTTTAGAGTTTTCACAGCTCCATACCTGTCTGTCTGTCTGTTTAGAGTTTGCACAGCTCCATACCAGTCTGTCTGTCTGTTTAGAGTATTCACAGCTCCATACCTGTCTGTCTGTCTGTTTAGAGTTTTCACAGCTCCATACCTGTCTGTCTGTCTGTTTAGAGTTTTCACAGCTCCATACCTGTCTGTCTGTCTGTTTAGAGTTTTCACAACTCAATACCTGTCTGTCTGTCTGTTTAGAGTTTTCACAGCTCCATACCTGTCTGTCTGTCTGTCTGTTTAGAGTTTTCACAGCTCCATACCTGTCTGTCTGTCTGTTTAGAGTATTCACAGCTCCATATCTGTCTGTCTGTCTGTTTAGCGTATTCACAGCTCCATACCTGTCTGTCTGTCTGTTTAGAGTTTTCACATCTCCATACCTGTCTGTCTGTCTGTCTGTTTAGAGTATTCAAAGCTCCATACCTGTCTGCCTGTCTGTTTAGAGTATTCACAGCTCCATACCTGTCTGCCTGTCTGTTTAGAGTATTCACAGCTCCATACCTATCTGTCTGTCGGTTTAGAGTATTCACAGCTCCATATCTGTCTGTCTGTCTGTCTGTCTGTCTGTCTGTCTGTCTGTCTGTTTAGAGTTTTCACAGCTCCATACTTGTCTGTCTGTCTGTCTGTCTGTCTGTCTGTTTAGAGAATTCACAGCTCCATACCTGTCTGTCTGTTTAGAGTATTCACAGCTCCATACCTGTCTGTCTGTCTGTTTAGAGTATTCACAGCTCCATACCTGTCTGTCTGTCTGTCTGTTTAGAGTATTCACAGCTCCATACCTGTCTGTCTGTTTAGAGAATTCACAGCTCCATACCTGTCTGTCTGTTTAGAGTATTCACAGCTCCATACCTGTCTGTCTCTCTGTTTAGAGTATTCACAGCTCCATACCTGTATGTCTGTCTGTTTAGAGTTTGCACAGCTCCATACCAGTCTGTCTGTCTGTTTAGAGTATTCACAGCTCCATACCTGTCTGTCTGTCTGTCTGTTTAGAGTTTGCACAGCTCCATACCAGTCTGTCTGTCTGTTTAGAGTATTCACAGCTCCATACCTGTCTGTCTGTCTGTTTAGAGTTTGCACAGCTCCATACCTGTCTGTCTGTCTGTTTAGAGTTTTCACAGCTCCATACCTGTCTGTCTGTCTGTTTAGAGTTTTCACAACTCAATACCTGTCTGTCTGTCTGTTTAGAGTTTTCACAGCTCCATACCTGTCTGTCTGTCTGTCTGTTTAGAGTTTTCACAGCTCCATACTGTCTGTCTGTCTGTCTGTCTGTCTGTCTGTCTGTCTGTTTAAAGTATTCACAGTTCCATACCTGTCTGTCTGTCTGTCTGTCTGTCTGTCTAGAGTTTTCACAGCTCCATACCTGTCTGTCTGTCTGTTTAGAGTTTTCACAGCTCCATACATGTCTGTCTGTCTGTTTAGAGTTTTCACATCTCCATACCTGTCTGTCTGTCTGTCTGTTTAGAGTATTCAAAGCTCCATACATGTCTGCCTGTCTGTTTAGAGTATTCACAGCTCCATACATGTCTGTCTGTCTGTCTGTTTAGAGTATTCACAGCTCCATACCTGTCTGCCTGTCTGTTTAGAGTTTTCACAGCTCCATACCTGTCTGTCTGTCTGTTTAGAGTTTTCACAGCTCCATACCTGTCTGTCTGTCTGTCTGTCTGTCTAGAGTATTCACAGCTCCATACCTATTTGTCTGTCTGTTTAGAGTATTCACAGCTCCATACCTGTCTGTCTGTCTGTTTAGAGTATTCACAGCTCCATACCTGTCTGTCTGTCTGTTTAGAGTAATCACAGCTCCATACCTGTCTGTCTGTCTGTCTGTTTAGAGTATTCACAGCTCCATACCTGTCTGTCTGTCTGTTTAGAGTATTCACAGCTCCATACCTGTCTGTCTGTCTGTTTAGCGTATTCACAGCTCCATACCTGTCTGTCTGTCGGTTTAGAGTATTCACAGCTCCATATCTGTCTGTCTGTCTGTCTGTCTGTCTGTCTGTCTGTCTGTCTGTCTGTCTGTCTGTCTGTCTGTCTGTCTGTCTGTCTGTTTAGAGTTTTCACAGCTCCATACCTGTCTGTCTGTCTGTCTGTCTGTCTGTCTGTCTGTCTGTTTAGAGTTTTCACAGCTCCATACCTGTCTGTCTGTCTGTTTAGAGTATTCACAGCTCCATACCTGTCTGTCTGTCTGTTTAGAGTATTCACAGCTCCATACCTGTCTGTCTGTCTGTTTAGAGTTTTCACAGCTCCATACCTGTCTGTCTGTCTGTCTGTCTGTCTGTCTGTCTGTCTGTCTGTCTGTCTGTCTGTTTAAAGTATTCACAGCTCCATACCTGTCTGTCTGTCTGTCTGTCTAGAGTTTTCACAGCTCCATACCTGTCTGTCTGTCTGTTTAGAGTTTTCACAGCTCCATACATGTCTGTCTGTCTGTTTAGAGTTTTCACAGCTCCATACCTGTCTGTCTGTCTGTTTAGAGTTTTCACAGCTCCATACCTGTCTGTCTGTCTGTCTGTCTGTCTGTCTGTCTGTCTAGAGTATTCACAGCTCCATACCTATTTGTCTGTCTGTTTAGAGTATTCACAGCTCCATACCTGTCTGTCTGTCTGTCTGTTTAGAGTATTCACAGCTCCATACCTGTCTGTCTGTCTGTCTGGCTGTCTGTTTAGAGTATTCACAGCTCCATACATGTCTGTCTGTCTGTTTAGAGTTTTCACAGCTCCATACCTGTCTGTCTGTCTGTTTAGAGTATTCACATCTCCATACCTGTCTGTCTGTCTGTTTAGAGTAATCACAGCTCCATACCTGTCTGTCTGTCTGTCTGTTTAGAGTATTCACAGCTCCATACCTGTCTGTCTGTCTGTTTAGAGTTATCACAACTCAATACCTGTCTGTCTGTCTGTTTAGAGTTTTCACAGCTCCATACCTGTCTGTCTGTCTGTCTGTTTAGAGTTTTCACAGCTCCATACCTGTCTGTCTGTCTGTTTAGAGTTTTCACAGCTCCATACCTGTCTGTCTGTCTGTTTAGAGTATTCACAGCTCCATACCTGTCTGTCTGTCTGTCTGTCTGTCTGTCTGTCTGTCTGTCTGTCTGTCTGTCTGTCTGTCTGTCTGTCTGTCTGTCTGTCTGTCTGTCTAGAGTATTCACAGCTCCATACCTATTTGTCTGTCTGTTTAGAGTATTCACAGCTCCATACCTGTCTGTCTGTCTGTCTGTTTAGAGTATTCACAGCTCCATACCTGTCTGTCTGGCTGTCTGTTTAGAGTATTCACAGCTCCATACATGTCTGTCTGTCTGTTTAGAGTTTTCACAGCTCCATACCTGTCTGTCTGTCTGCTTAGAGTATTCACAGCTCCATACCTGTCTGTCTGTCTGTTTAGCGTATTCACAGCTCCATACCTGTCTGTCTGTCGGTTTAGAGTATTCACAGCTCCATATCTGTCTGTCTGTCTGTCTGTCTGTCTGTCTGTCTGTCTGTCTGTCTGTCTGTCTGTCTGTCTGTCTGTCTGTCTGTCTGTTTAGAGTTTTCACAGCTCCATACCTGTCTGTCTGTCTGTCTGTCTGTCTGTCTGTCTGTCTGTCTGTCTGTCTGTCTGTTTAGAGAATTCACAGCTCCATACCTGTCTGTCTGTTTAGAGTATTCACAGCTCCATACCTGTCTGTCTGTCTGTTTAGAGTATTCACAGCTCCATACCTGTCTGTCTGTCTGTTTAGAGTTTGCACAGCTCCATACCAGTCTGTCTGTCTGTTTAGAGTATTCACAGCTCCATACCTGTCTGTCTGTCTGTTTAGAGTTTTCACAGCTCCATACCTGTCTGTCTGTCTGTCTGTTTAGAGTTTTCACAGCTCCATGCCTGTCTGTCTGTCTGTTTAGAGTTTTCACAGCTCCATACCTGTCTGTCTGTCTGTCTGTCTGTCTGTCTGTCTGTCTGTCTGTCTGTCTGTCTGTCTGTTTAAAGTATTCACAGCTCCATACCTGTCTGTCTGTCTGTCTGTCTAGAGTTTTCACAGCTCCATTCCTGTCTGTCTGTCTGTTTAGAGTTTTCACAGCTCCATACATGTCTGTCTGTCTGTTTAGAGTTTTCACAGCTCCATACCTGTCTGTCTGTCTGTTTAGAGTTTTCACAGCTCCATACCTGTCTGTCTGTCTGTCTGTCTGTCTGTCTGTCTAGAGTATTCACAGCTCCATTCCTATTTGTCTGTCTGTTTAGAGTATTCACAGCTCCATACCTGTCTGTCTGTCTGTCTGTTTAGAGTATTCACAGCTCCATACCTGTCTGTCTGTCTGTCTGTCTGGCTGTCTGTTTAGAGTATTCACAGCTCCATACATGTCTGTCTGTCTGTTTAGAGTTTTCACAGCTCCATACCTGTCTGTCTGTCTGTTTAGAGTATTCACAGCTCCATACCTGTCTGTCTGTCTGTTTAGAGTAATCACAGCTCCATACCTGTCTGTCTGTCTGTTTAGAGTATTCACAGCTCCATACCTGTCTGTCTGTCTGTTTAGAGTTATCACAACTCAATACCTGTCTGTCTGTCTGTTTAGAGTTTTCACATCTCCATACCTGTCTGTCTGTCTGTCTGTTTAGAGTATTCAAAGCTCCATACCTGTCTGCCTGTCTGTTTAGAGTATTCACAGCTCCATACCTGTCTGCCTGTCTGTTTAGAGTATTCACAGCTCCATACCTATCTGTCTGTCGGTTTAGAGTATTCACAGCTCCATATCTGTCTGTCTGTCTGTCTGTCTGTCTGTCTGTCTGTCTGTTTAGAGTTTTCACAGCTCCATACTTGTCTGTCTGTCTGTCTGTCTGTCTGTTTAGAGAATTCACAGCTCCATACCTGTCTGTCTGTTTAGAGTATTCACAGCTCCATACCTGTCTGTCTGTCTGTTTAGAGTATTCACAGCTCCATACCTGTCTGTCTGTCTGTTTAGAGTATTCACAGCTCCATACCTGTCTGTCTGTTTAGAGAATTCACAGCTCCATACCTGTCTGTCTGTTTAGAGTATTCACAGCTCCATACCTGTCTGTCTGTCTGTTTAGAGTATTCACAGCTCCATACCTGTATGTCTGTCTGTTTAGAGTTTGCACAGCTCCATACCAGTCTGTCTGTCTGTTTAGAGTATTCACAGCTCCATACCTGTCTGTCTGTCTGTTTAGAGTTTGCACAGCTCCATACCAGTCTGTCTGTCTGTTTAGAGTATTCACAGCTCCATACCTGTCTGTCTGTCTGTTTAGAGTTTTCACAGCTCCATACCTGTCTGTCTGTCTGTTTAGAGTTTTCACAGCTCCATACCTGTCTGTCTGTCTGTTTAGAGTTTTCACAACTCAATACCTGTCTGTCTGTCTGTTTAGAGTTTTCACAGCTCCATACCTGTCTGTCTGTCTGTCTGTTTAGAGTTTTCACAGCTCCATACCTGTCTGTCTGTCTGTCTGTCTGTCTGTCTGTCTGTTTAAAGTATTCACAGTTCCATACCTGTCTGTCTGTCTGTCTGTCTGTCTAGAGTTTTCACAGCTCCATACCTGTCTGTCTGTCTGTTTAGAGTTTTCACAGCTCCATACATGTCTGTCTGTCTGTTTAGAGTTTTCACATCTCCATACCTGTCTGTCTGTCTGTCTGTTTAGAGTATTCAAAGCTCCATACATGTCTGCCTGTCTGTTTAGAGTATTCACAGCTCCATACATGTCTGTCTGTCTGTCTGTTTAGAGTATTCACAGCTCCATACCTGTCTGCCTGTCTGTTTAGAGTTTTCACAGCTCCATACCTGTCTGTCTGTCTGTTTAGAGTTTTCACAGCTCCATACCTGTCTGTCTGTCTGTCTGTCTGTCTGTCTAGAGTATTCACAGCTCCATACCTATTTGTCTGTCTGTTTAGAGTATTCACAGCTCCATACCTGTCTGTCTGTCTGTTTAGAGTATTCACAGCTCCATACCTGTCTGTCTGTCTGTTTAGAGTAATCACAGCTCCATACCTGTCTGTCTGTCTGTCTGTTTAGAGTATTCACAGCTCCATACCTGTCTGTCTGTCTGTTTAGAGTATTCACAGCTCCATACCTGTCTGTCTGTCTGTTTAGCGTATTCACAGCTCCATACCTGTCTGTCTGTCCGTTTAGAGTATTCACAGCTCCATATCTGTCTGTCTGTCTGTCTGTCTGTCTGTCTGTCTGTCTGTCTGTCTGTCTGTCTGTCTGTCTGTTTAGAGTTTTCACAGCTCCATACCTGTCTGTCTGTCTGTCTGTCTGTCTGTCTGTCTGTCTGTCTGTCTGTTTAGAGAATTCACAGCTCCATACCTGTCTGTCTGTTTAGAGTATTCACAGCTCCATACCTGTCTGTCTGTCTGTTTAGAGTATTCACAGCTCCATACCTGTCTGTCTGTCTGTTTAGAGTTTTCACAGCTCCATACCTGTCTGTCTGTCTGTCTGTCTG
Source organism: Oncorhynchus nerka (assembly GCF_034236695.1). Classification (NCBI taxonomy): domain Eukaryota; kingdom Metazoa; phylum Chordata; class Actinopteri; order Salmoniformes; family Salmonidae; genus Oncorhynchus; species Oncorhynchus nerka. The sequence goes on from NC_088406.1 coordinate 10,513,470, forward strand.
TCTGTCTGTCTGTCTGTCTGTTTAAAGTATTCACAGCTCCATACCTGTCTGTCTGTCTGTCTGTCTAGAGTTTTCACAGCTCCATACCTGTCTGTCTGTCTGTTTAGAGTTTTCACAGCTCCATACATGTCTGTCTGTCTGTTTAGAGTTTTCACAGCTCCATACCTGTCTGTCTGTCTGTCTGTCTGTCTGTCTGTCTGTCTGTCTGTCTGTCTGTCTAGAGTATTCACAGCTCCATACCTATTTGTCTGTCTGTTTAGAGTATTCACAGCTCCATACCTGTCTGTCTGTCTGTCTGTTTAGAGTATTCACAGCTCCATACCTGTCTGTCTGTCTGTCTGGCTGTCTGTTTAGAGTATTCACAGCTCCATACATGTCTGTCTGTCTGTTTAGAGTTTTCACAGCTCCATACCTGTCTGTCTGTCTGTTTAGAGTATTCACAGCTCCATACCTGTCTGTCTGTCTGTTTAGAGTAATCACAGCTCCATACCTGTCTGTCTGTCTGTCTGTTTAGAGTATTCACAGCTCCATACCTGTCTGTCTGTCTGTTTAGAGTTATCACAACTCAATACCTGTCTGTCTGTCTGTTTAGAGTTTTCACAGCTCCATACCTGTCTGTCTGTCTGTCTGTTTAGAGTTTTCACAGCTCCATACCTGTCTGTCTGTCTGTTTAGAGTATTCACAGCTCCATACCTGTCTGTCTGTCTGTTTAGAGTATTCACAGCTCCATACCTGTCTGTCTGTCTGTCTGTCTGTCTGTCTGTCTGTCTGTCTGTCTGTCTGTCTGTCTGTCTGTCTGTCTAGAGTATTCACAGCTCCATACCTATTTGTCTGTCTGTTTAGAGTATTCACAGCTCCATACCTGTCTGTCTGTCTGTCTGTTTAGAGTATTCACAGCTCCATACCTGTCTGTCTGGCTGTCTGTTTAGAGTATTCACAGCTCCATACCTGTCTGTCTGTCTGTTTAGCGTATTCACAGCTCCATACCTGTCTGTCTGTCGGTTTAGAGTATTCACAGCTCCATATCTGTCTGTCTGTCTGTCTGTCTGTCTGTCTGTCTGTCTGTCTGTCTGTCTGTCTGTCTGTCTGTCTGTTTAGAGTTTTCACAGCTCCATACCTGTCTGTCTGTCTGTCTGTCTGTCTGTCTGTCTGTCTGTCTGTCTGTCTGTCTGTTTAGAGAATTCACAGCTCCATACCTGTCTGTCTGTTTAGAGTATTCACAGCTCCATACCTGTCTGTCTGTCTGTTTAGAGTATTCACAGCTCCATACCTGTCTGTCTGTCTGTTTAGAGTTTGCACAGCTCCATACCAGTCTGTCTGTCTGTTTAGAGTATTCACAGCTCCATACCTGTCTGTCTGTCTGTTTAGAGTTTTCACAGTTCCATACCTGTCTGTCTGTCTGTCTGTTTAGAGTTTTCACAGCTCCATGCCTGTCTGTCTGTCTGTTTAGAGTTTTCACAGCTCCATACCTGTCTGTCTGTCTGTCTGTCTGTCTGTCTGTCTGTTTAAAGTATTCACAGCTCCATACATGTCTGTCTGTCTGTCTGTCTAGAGTTTTCACAGCTCCATTCCTGTCTGTCTGTCTGTTTAGAGTTTTCACAGCTCCATACATGTTTGTCTGTCTGTTTAGAGTTTTCACAGCTCCATACCTGTCTGTCTGTCTGTTTAGAGTTTTCACAGCTCCATACCTGTCTGTCTGTCTGTCTGTCTGTCTGTCTGTCTAGAGTATTCACAGCTCCATACCTATTTGTCTGTCTGTTTAGAGTATTCACAGCTCCATACCTGTCTGTCTGTCTGTCTGTTTAGAGTATTCACAGCTCCATACCTGTCTGTCTGTCTGTCTGTCTGGCTGTCTGTTTAGAGTATTCACAGCTCCATACATGTCTGTCTGTCTGTTTAGAGTTTTCACAGCTCCATACCTGTCTGTCTGTCTGTTTAGAGTATTCACAGCTCCATACCTGTCTGTCTGTCTGTTTAGAGTAATCACAGCTCCATACCTGTCTGTCTGTCTGTTTAGAGTATTCACAGCTCCATACCTGTCTGTCTGTCTGTTTAGAGTTATCACAACTCAATACCTGTCTGTCTGTCTGTTTAGAGTTTTCACAGCTCCATACCTGTCTGTCTGTCTGTCTGTTTAGAGTTTTCACAGCTCCATACCTGTCTGTCTGTCTGTTTAGAGTTTTCACAGCTCCATACCTGTCTGTCTGTCTGTTTAGAGTATTCACAGCTCCATACCTGTCTGTCTGTCTGTCTGTCTGTCTGTCTGTCTGTCTGTCTGTCTGTCTGTCTGTCTGTATGTCTGTCTGTCTGTCTGTATGTCTGTCTGTCTGTCTGTCTGTCTGTCTGTCTAGAGTATTCACAGCTCCATACCTATTTGTCTGTCTGTTTAGAGTATTCACAGCTCCATACCTGTCTGTCTGTCTGTCTGTTTAGAGTATTCACAGCTCCATACCTGTCTGTCTGTCTGTCTGGCTGTCTGTTTAGAGTATTCACAGCTCCATACATGTCTGTCTGTCTGTTTAGAGTTTTCACAGCTCCATACCTGTCTGTCTGTCTGTTTAGAGTTTTCACAGCTCCATACCTGTCTGTCTGTTTAGAGTATTCACAGCTCCATACCTGTCTGTCTGTCTGTTTAGAGTATTCACAGCTCCATACCTGTCTGTCTGTCTGTTTAGAGTTTGCACAGCTCCATACCAGTCTGTCTGTCTGTTTAGAGTATTCACAGCTCCATACCTGTCTGTCTGTCTGTTTAGAGTTTTCACAGTTCCATACCTGTCTGTCTGTCTGTCTGTTTAGAGTTTTCACAGCTCCATGCCTGTCTGTCTGTCTGTTTAGAGTTTTCACAGCTCCATACCTGTCTGTCTGTCTGTCTGTCTGTCTGTCTGTCTGTCTGTTTAAAGTATTCACAGCTCCATACCTGTCTGTCTGTCTGTCTGTCTAGAGTTTTCACAGCTCCATTCCTGTCTGTCTGTCTGTTTAGAGTTTTCACAGCTCCATACATGTCTGTCTGTCTGTTTAGAGTTTTCACAGCTCCATACCTGTCTGTCTGTCTGTTTAGAGTTTTCACAGCTCCATACCTGTCTGTCTGTCTGTCTGTCTGTCTGTCTAGAGTATTCACAGCTCCATACCTATTTGTCTGTCTGTTTAGAGTATTCACAGCTCCATACCTGTCTGTCTGTCTGTCTGTTTAGAGTATTCACAGCTCCATACCTGTCTGTCTGTCTGTCTGTCTGGCTGTCTGTTTAGAGTATTCACAGCTCCATACATGTCTGTCTGTCTGTTTAGAGTTTTCACAGCTCCATACCTGTCTGTCTGTCTGTTTAGAGTATTCACAGCTCCATACCTGTCTGTCTGTCTGTTTAGAGTAATCACAGCTCCATACCTGTCTGTCTGTCTGTTTAGAGTATTCACAGCTCCATACCTGTCTGTCTGTCTGTTTAGAGTTATCACAACTCAATACCTGTCTGTCTGTCTGTTTAGAGTTTTCACAGCTCCATACCTGTCTGTCTGTCTGTCTGTTTAGAGTTTTCACAGCTCCATACCTGTCTGTCTGTCTGTTTAGAGTTTTCACAGCTCCATACCTGTCTGTCTGTCTGTTTAGAGTATTCACAGCTCCATACCTGTCTGTCTGTCTGTCTGTCTGTCTGTCTGTCTGTCTGTCTGTCTGTCTGTCTGTCTGTCTGTCTGTCTGTCTGTCTGTATGTCTGTCTGTCTGTCTGTCTGTCTGTCTGTCTGTCTGTCTAGAGTATTCACAGCTCCATACCTATTTGTCTGTCTGTTTAGAGTATTCACAGCTCCATACCTGTCTGTCTGTCTGTCTGTTTAGAGTATTCACAGCTCCATACCTGTCTGTCTGTCTGTCTGGCTGTCTGTTTAGAGTATTCACAGCTCCATACATGTCTGTCTGTCTGTTTAGAGTTTTCACAGCTCCATACCTGTCTGTCTGTCTGTTTAGAGTATTCACAGCTCCATACCTGTATGTCTGTCTGTTTAGAGTAATCACAGCTCCATACCTGTCTGTCTGTCTGTCTGTTTAGAGTATTCACAGCTCCATACATGTCTGTCTGTCTGTTTAGAGTTTTCACAGCTCCATACCTGTCTGTCTGTCTGTTTAGAGTTTTCACAGCTCCATACCTGTCTGTCTGTCTGTCTGTCTGTCTGTCTGTCTGTCTGTCTGTCTAGAGTATTCACAGCTCCATACCTATTTGTCTGTCTGTTTAGAGTATTCACAGCTCCATACCTGTCTGTCTGTCTGTTTAGAGTATTCACAGCTCCATACCTGTCTGTCTGTCTGTTTAGAGTAATCACAGCTCCATACCTGTCTGTCTGTCTGTCTGTTTAGAGTATTCACAGCTCCATACCTGTCTGTCTGTCTGTTTAGAGTATTCACAGCTCCATACCTGTCTGTCTGTCTGTTTAGCGTATTCACAGCTCCATACCTGTCTGTCTGTCTGTTTAGAGTTTTCACATCTCCATACCTGTCTGTCTGTCTGTCTGTTTAGAGTATTCAAAGCTCCATACCTGTCTGCCTGTCTGTTTAGAGTATTCACAGCTCCATACCTGTCTGCCTGTCTGTTTAGAGTATTCACAGCTCCATACCTGTCTGTCTGTCGGTTTAGAGTATTCACAGCTCCATATCTGTCTGTCTGTCTGTCTGTCTGTCTGTCTGTCTGTCTGTCTGTCTGTCTGTCTGTCTGTCTGTCTGTCTGTCTGTCTGTCTGTTTAGAGTTTTCACAGCTCCATACCTGTCTGTCTGTCTGTCTGTCTGTCTGTCTGTCTGTTTAGAGAATTCACAGCTCCATACCTGTCTGTCTGTTTAGAGTATTCACAGCTCCATACCTGTCTGTTTAGAGTATTCACAGCCCCATACCTGTCTGTCTGTCTGTTTAGAGTTTGCACAGCTCCATACCAGTCTGTCTGTCTGTTTAGAGTATTCACAGCTCCATACCTGTCTGTCTGTCTGTTTAGAGTTTTCACAGCTCCATACCTGTCTGTCTGTCTGTTTAGAGTTTTCACAGCTCCATACCTGTCTGTCTGTCTGTTTAGAGTTATCACAACTCAATACCTGTCTGTCTGTCTGTTTAGAGTTTTCACAGCTCCATACCTGTCTGTCTGTCTGTCTGTTTAGAGTTTTCACAGCTCCATACCTGTCTGTCTGTCTGTTTAGAGTTTTCACAGCTCCATACCTGTCTGTCTGTCTGTCTGTCTGTCTGTCTGTCTGTCTGTCTGTCTGTCTAGAGTATTCACAGCTCCATACCTATTTGTCTGTCTGTTTAGAGTATTCACAGCTCCATACCTGTATGTCTGTCTGTTTAGAGTAATCACAGCTCCATACCTGTCTGTCTGTCTGTCTGTTTAGAGTATTCACAGCTCCATACATGTCTGTCTGTCTGTTTAGAGTTTTCACAGCTCCATACCTGTCTGTCTGTCTGTTTAGAGTTTTCACAGCTCCATACCTGTCTGTCTGTCTGTCTGTCTGTCTGTCTGTCTGTCTAGAGTATTCACAGCTCCATACCTATTTGTCTGTCTGTTTAGAGTATTCACAGCTCCATACCTGTCTGTCTGTCTGTCTGTCTGTTTAGAGTATTCACAGCTCCATACCTGTCTGTCTGTCTGTCTGGCTGTCTGTTTAGAGTATTCACAGCTCCATACATGTCTGTCTGTCTGTTTAGAGTTTTCACAGCTCCATACCTGTCTGTCTGTCTGTTTAGAGTATTCACAGCTCCATACCTGTCTGTCTGTCTGTTTAGAGTAATCACAGCTCCATACCTGTCTGTCTGTCTGTCTGTTTAGAGTATTCACAGCTCCATACCTGTCTGTCTGTCTGTTTAGAGTTATCACAACTCAATACCTGTCTGTCTGTCTGTTTAGAGTTTTCACAGCTCCATACCTGTCTGTCTGTCTGTCTGTTTAGAGTTTTCACAGCTCCATACCTGTCTGTCTGTCTGTTTAGAGTTTTCACAGCTCCATACCTGTCTGTCTGTCTGTTTAGAGTATTCACAGCTCCATACCTGTCTGTCTGTCTGTCTGTCTGTCTGTCTGTCTGTCTGTCTGTCTGTCTGTCTGTCTGTCTGTCTAGAGTATTCACAGCTCCATACCTATTTGTCTGTCTGTTTAGAGTATTCACAGCTCCATACCTGTCTGTCTGTCTGTCTGTTTAGAGTATTCACAGCTCCATACCTGTCTGTCTGGCTGTCTGTTTAGAGTATTCACAGCTCCATACATGTCTGTCTGTCTGTTTAGAGTTTTCACAGCTCCATACCTGTCTGTCTGTCTGTTTAGAGTATTCACAGCTCCATACCTGTCTGTCTGTCTGTTTAGCGTATTCACAGCTCCATACCTGTCTGTCTGTCGGTTTAGAGTATTCACAGCTCCATATCTGTCTGTCTGTCTGTCTGTCTGTCTGTCTGTCTGTCTGTCTGTCTGTTTAGAGTTTTCACAGCTCCATACCTGTCTGTCTGTCTGTCTGTCTGTCTGTCTGTCTGTCTGTTTAGAGAATTCACAGCTCCATACCTGTCTGTCTGTTTAGAGTATTCACAGCTCCATACCTGTCTGTCTGTCTGTTTAGAGTATTCACAGCTCCATACCTGTCTGTCTGTCTGTTTAGAGTTTGCACAGCTCCATACCAGTCTGTCTGTCTGTTTAGAGTATTCACAGCTCCATACCTGTCTGTCTGTCTGTTTAGAGTTTTTACAGCTCCATACCTGTCTGTCTGTCTGTCTGTTTAGAGTTTTCACAGCTCCATGCCTGTCTGTCTGTCTGTTTAGAGTTTTCACAGCTCCATACCTGTCTGTCTGTCTGTCTGTCTGTCTGTCTGTCTGTCTGTCTGTCTGTCTGTCTGTTTAAAGTATTCACAGCTCCATACCTGTCTGTCTGTCTGTCTAGAGTTTTCACAGCTCCATTCCTGTCTGTCTGTCTGTTTAGAGTTTTCACAGCTCCATACATGTCTGTCTGTCTGTTTAGAGTTTTCACAGCTCCATACCTGTCTGTCTGTCTGTTTAGAGTTTTCACAGCTCCATACCTGTCTGTCTGTCTGTCTGTCTGTCTGTCTGTCTAGAGTATTCACAGCTCCATACCTATTTGTCTGTCTGTTTAGAGTATTCACAGCTCCATACCTGTCTGTCTGTCTGTCTGTTTAGAGTATTCACAGCTCCATACCTGTCTGTCTGTCTGTCTGTCTGGCTGTCTGTTTAGAGTATTCACAGCTCCATACATGTCTGTCTGTCTGTTTAGAGTTTTCACAGCTCCATACCTGTCTGTCTGTCTGTCTGTTTAGAGTATTCACAGCTCCATACCTGTCTGTCTGTCTGTTTAGAGTAATCACAGCTCCATACCTGTCTGTCTGTCTGTTTAGAGTATTCACAGCTCCATACCTGTCTGTCTGTCTGTTTAGAGTTATCACAACTCAATACCTGTCTGTCTGTCTGTTTAGAGTTTTCACAGCTCCATACCTGTCTGTCTGTCTGTCTGTTTAGAGTTTTCACAGCTCCATACCTGTCTGTCTGTCTGTTTAGAGTTTTCACAGCTCCATACCTGTCTGTCTGTCTGTTTAGCGTATTCACAGCTCCATACCTGTCTGTCTGTCTGTCTGTCTGTCTGTCTGTCTGTCTGTCTGTCTGTCTGTCTGTCTGTCTGTCTGTCTGTCTGTCTGTCTGTCTGTCTGTCTGTCTGTCTGTCTGTCTGTCTGTCTGTCTGTCTGTCTAGAGTATTCACAGCTCCATTCCTATTTGTCTGTCTGTTTAGAGTATTCACAGCTCCATACCTGTCTGTCTGTCTGTCTGTTTAGAGTATTCACAGCTCCATACCTGTCTGTCTGTCTGTCTGGCTGTCTGTTTAGAGTATTCACAGCTCCATACATGTCTGTCTGTCTGTTTAGAGTTTTCACAGCTCCATACCTGTCTGTCTGTCTGTTTAGAGTATTCACAGCTCCATACCTGTATGTCTGTCTGTTTAGAGTAATCACAGCTCCATACCTGTCTGTCTGTCTGTCTGTTTAGAGTATTCACAGCTCCATACATGTCTGTCTGTCTGTTTAGAGTTTTCACAGCTCCATACCTGTCTGTCTGTCTGTTTAGAGTTTTCACAGCTCCATACCTGTCTGTCTGTCTGTCTGTCTGTCTGTCTGTCTGTCTGTCTGTCTGTCTGTCTGTCTGTCTGTCTGTCTGTCTAGAGTATTCACAGCTCCATACCTATTTGTCTGTCTGTTTAGAGTATTCACAGCTCCATACCTGTCTGTCTGTCTGTTTAGAGTATTCACAGCTCCATACCTGTCTGTCTGTCTGTTTAGAGTAATCACAGCTCCATACCTGTCTGTCTGTCTGTCTGTTTAGAGTATTCACAGCTCCATACCTGTCTGTCTGTCTGTTTAGAGTATTCACAGCTCCATACCTGTCTGTCTGTCTGTTTAGCGTATTCACAGCTCCATACCTGTCTGTCTGTCTGTTTAGAGTTTTCACATCTCCATACCTGTCTGTCTGTCTGTCTGTTTAGAGTATTCAAAGCTCCATACCTGTCTGCCTGTCTGTTTAGAGTATTCACAGCTCCATACCTGTCTGCCTGTCTGTTTAGAGTATTCACAGCTCCATACCTGTCTGTCTGTCGGTTTAGAGTATTCACAGCTCCATATCTGTCTGTCTGTCTGTCTGTCTGTCTGTCTGTCTGTCTGTCTGTCTGTCTGTCTGTTTAGAGTTTTCACAGCTCCATACCTGTCTGTCTGTCTGTCTGTCTGTCTGTCTGTCTGTCTGTTTAGAGAATTCACAGCTCCATACCTGTCTGTCTGTGTAGAGTATTCACAGCTCCATACCTGTCTGTTTAGAGTATTCACAGCCCCATACCTGTCTGTCTGTCTGTTTAGAGTTTGCACAGCTCCATACCAGTCTGTCTGTCTGTTTAGAGTATTCACAGCTCCATACCTGTCTGTCTGTCTGTTTAGAGTTTTCACAGCTCCATACCTGTCTGTCTGTCTGTTTAGAGTTTTCACAGCTCCATATCTGTCTGTCTGTCTGTTTAGAGTTATCACAACTCAATACCTGTCTGTCTGTCTGTTTAGAGTTTTCACAGCTCCATACCTGTCTGTCTGTCTGTCTGTTTAGAGTTTTCACAGCTCCATACCTGTCTGTCTGTCTGTCTGTCTGTCTGTCTGTCTGTCTGTCTAGAGTATTCACAGCTCCATACCTATTTGTCTGTCTGTTTAGAGTATTCACAGCTCCATACCTGTCTGTCTGTCTGTTTAGAGTATTCACAGCTCCATACCTGTCTGTCTGTCTGTCTGGCTGTCTGTTTAGAGTATTCACAGCTCCATGCATGTCTGTCTGTCTGTTTAGAGTTTTCACAGCTCCATACCTGTCTGTCTGTCTGTTTAGAGTTTTCACAGCTCCATACCTGTCTGTCTGTCTGTCTGTTTAGAGTTTTCACAGCTCCATACCTGTCTGTCTGTCTGTTTAGAGTTTTCACAGCTCCATACCCCTGTCTGATTCAGTCTATCTCCAGGGAGATAGTAATATTTATATTTAATTTGTCTGTTACTTACAAATACAAAAACAGAAGAATAGCATGAAGATGTATTGTGATTGTTACAACTTCTCTGGCTGCCTGTTTCTGCTACTGTATGCCTCCTTCTGTGGCTGCCTGTTGCTCCTACTCTATGCCTCCTTCTGTGGCTGCCTGTTTCTGCTACTGTATGCCTCCTTCTCTAGCTGCCTGTTTCTGCTACTGCACACCTTCTTCTCTGGCTGGCTGTTTCTGCTACTGTATGTCTCCTTCTCTGGCTGCCTGTTTCTGCTACTGCACGCCTTCTTCTCTGGCTGCCTGTTTCTGCTACTGTATGCCTCCTTCTCCGGCTGCCTGTTTCTGCTACTGCATGCCTCCTTCTATGGCTGCCTGTTGCTGCTACTGTATGCCTCCTTCTCTGGCTGCCTGTTTCTGCTACTGTATGCCTCCTTCTCTGGCTGCCTGTTTCTGCTACTGTATGCCTCCTTCTCTGGCTGCCTGTTGCTGCTACTGTATGCTTCCTTCTGTGGCTGGCTGTTGCTGCTACTGTATGCCTCCTTCTCTGGCTGCCTGTTGCTGCTACTCTATGCCTCCTTCTCTGGCTGCCTGTTTCTGCTACTGCACGCCTCCTTCTCTGGCTGCCTGTTTCTGCTACTGTATGCCTCCTTCTCTGGCTGCCTGTTGCTGCTACTGTATGCCTCCTTCTCTGGCTGCCTGTTTCTGCTACTGCACGCCTCCTGCTCTATACATGACATCAACTGGTAGATAATTAACATTTGCAAAACCAAGGTTCAATCGTTGACTAAATTATCCTTGTTGGAGGTTTGGACGTCTTAGTGAGCTTGGTCCTAAAGCTCAAGGCTTCATCATGTGACTGTCTTGTGTTTTTTACTTTTGCAGTCTACTAGTCACTCTCCTAATGTCGTACTGTTTCTCTTAGCCTCAAGGACCGATGGTTCAGTTGAATGTTTGAAATGAGGGTGCAGTTGATTGTTTGACATTTAGACATTTATTGTGACAGGTCGTCTAGCGGATAAGAGCGTTTGGCTTCTAAACGAAAGAATGTTTGTTTCAACCCCCAGAGCCGACTAAGTGAATAAACTGTCAATGTGCTCTTAACACTTAACCCTTAACCCTAATTGCCCCTGTAAGTCGCTCTGGATAATAACGTCTGCTACATGACAAAAAATGTCATATGTAAATTTGCAGTCTCTCCCCTCTCTTCAGTCTCTCCCATCTCACCAGTCTCTCCCATCTCTTCAGTCTCTCCCATCTCTTCAGTCTCTCCCCTCTCTCCAGTCTCTCCCCTCTCTTCAGTCTCTCCCCTCTCTCCCCTCTCTCCAGTCTCTTGCCTCTCTCCAGTCTCTCCCCTCTCTTCAGTCTCTCCCCTCTCTCCAGTCTCTCCCCTCTCTTCAGTATCTCGCCTCTCTTCAGTCTCTCCCATCTCTTCAGTCTCTCGCCTCTCTCCCCTCTCTCCAGTCTCTCCCCTCTCTCCAGTCTCTCCCCTCTCTCCAGTCTCTCCCCTCTCTTCAGTCTCTCCCCTCTCTCCAGTCTCTCCCCTCTCTCCAGTCTCTCCGCTCTCTCCAGTCTCTCCCCTCTCTTCAGTCTCTCCCCTCTCTCCAGTCTCTCCCCTCTCTCCAGTCTCTCCCCTCTCTCCAGTCTCTCCCCTCTCTTCAGTCTCTCCCATCTCTCCAGTCTCTCCCCTCTCTCCAGTCTCTCCCCTCTCTTCAGTCTCTCCCCTCTCTCCAGTCTCTCCCATCTCTTCAGTCTCTCCCCTCTCTCCAGTCTCTCCCCTCTCTCCGGTCTCTCCCCTCTCTCCAGTCTCTCCCTTCTCCCCTCCGCCCTCTATCCTGTCTATCTGTCTATCCTGTCTATCTCCGTCTCCCTTCTGTGTCTCTGCCTTTGCTGTTTCATAGAGATGTCCAGAGACCTATTTAAAAGGAATGACAGTGTTGGAATTATCCCTGTCTCTCTGCACTAATAATAATTTGGTGCTGCTGCTCTGGAGTCTCAAAGCCCATGAGAAGACAGTATGGTCAGGGTGAATTTGTGATGGAGGTAAGTGTACTTTGTTGTGTTTGCCCGGCGCTAAGTTGTAGGTAGGTACAGTGAACAATGTTTGAAATGGATTAAAACATTTGGAACGCTGAGGTAAATGTCAATTGGGGTTGGGATGATGGGAATTCGTTCAGAGAGACAATCAGTTTAATTCTCAAGCAAGGCCTGATTATGTACTGTAGAGACTTGTGTCTATATTCTGGTGGGGGAGGTGTGTAGGTCTATATTCTGCTGGTGTGCAGGTCTATATTCTGCTGGTGTGCAGGTCTATATTCTGGTGGTGTGTAGGTCTATATTCTGCTGGTGTGCAGGTCTATATTCTGATGGTGTGTAGGTCTATATTCTAGGGGTGTTGGTGGTGGTGGTGGTGATGGGTACTGTAGTTCTATATTCTGGTGGTGGTGGTGGTGGTGGTGGTGGGTAATGTAGGTCTATGTTCTGGTGGTGGTGGTGGGTAATGTAGGTCTATATTCTGGTGGTGGTGGTGGGTAATGTAGGTCTATGTTCTGGTGGTGGTGGTGGGTAATGTAGGTCTATGTTCTGGTGGTGGTGGTGGTGGTGGGTAATGTAGGTCTATATTCTGGTGGTGGTGGTGGTGGTGGTGGTGGATACTGTAGTTCTATATTCTGGTGGTGGTGGTGGGTACTGTAGTTCTATATTCTGGTGGTGGTGGTGGGTAATGTAGGTCTATATTCTGGTGGTGGTGGTGGTGGGTACTGTAGTTCTATATTCTGGTGGTGGTGGTGGTGGTGGGTAATGTAGTTCTATATTCTGGTGGTGGTGGTGGTGGTGGATACTGTAGTTCTATATTCTGGTGGTGGTGGTGGTGGTGGGTACTGTAGTTCTATATTCTGGTGGTGGTGGTGGGTACTGTAGTTCTATATTCTGGTGGTGGTGGTGGGTACTGTAGTTCTATATTCTGGTGGTGGTGGTGGATACTGTAGTTCTATATTCTGGTGGTGGTGGTGGGTACTGTAGTTCTATATTCTGGTGGTGGTGGTGGGTACTGTAGGTCTATATTCTGGTGGTGGTGGTGGGTACTGTAGTTCTATATTCTGGTGGTGGTGGTGGGTACTGTAGGTCTATATTCTGGTGGTGGTGGTGGGTAATATAGGTCTATGTTCTGGTGGTGGTGGTGGGTAATGTAGGTCTATGTTCTGGTGGTGGTGGTTGGTGGGTAATGTAGGTCTACGTTCTGGTGGTGGTGGTGGTGGGTACTGTAGTTCTATATTCTGGTGGTGGTGGTGGTGGGTACTGTAGTTCTATATTCTGGTGGTGGTGGTGGGTACTGTAGGTCTATATTCTGGTGGTGGTGGTGGGTACTGTAGTTCTATATTCTGGTGGTGGGTACTGTAGGTCTATATTCTTGTGGTGGTGGTGGGTACTGTAGTTCTATATTCTGGTGGTGGTGGTGGTGGTGGTGGGTACTGTAGTTCTATGTTCTGGTGGTGGTGGTGGGTACTGTAGTTCTATGTTCTGGTGGTGGTGGTGGGTACTGTAGTTCTATATTCTGGTGGTGGTGGTGGTGGTGGTGCTGGTGGTGGTGGTGGTGGTGGTGGGTAATGTAGGTCTATGTTCTGGTGGTGGTGGTGGGTACTGTAGTTCTATATTCTGGTGGTGGTGGTGGGTACTGTAGTTCTATATTCTGGTGGTGGTGGTGGGTACTGTAGTTCTGTATTCTGGTGGAGGTGGTGGTGGCGGTGGGTACTGTCAGTCTATATTCAAATGGTGGTGGTGGGTACTGTCAGTCTATATTCAAATGGTGGTGGTGGGTACTGTCAGTCTATATTCAACTGGTGGTGGTGGGTACTGTCATTCTATATTCAAATGGTGGTGGTGGGTACTGTCAGTCTACATTCTGGTCGTGGTGGTGTGTACTGTAGGTCTGTATTCTGGGGGTGGTGGTGGTGAGTACTGTAGGTCTATATTCTGGTGGTGGAGGTCGGTACTGTAGGTCTATGTTCTTGTGGTGGTTTTTGGGTAGTGTAGGTCTATATTCTGGTGGTGGTGGTGGGTATTGTAGGTCTATATTCTGGTGGTGGTGGTGGTGGTGGTGGGTAATGTAGGTCTATGTTCTGGTGGTGGTGGTGGGTAATGTAGGTCTATATTCTGGTGGTGGTGGTGGTGGTGGTGGTGGGTAATGTAGGTCGATGTTCTGGTGTTGGTGGTGGTGGGTAATGTAGGTCTATGTTCTGGTGGTGGTGGTGGTGGTGGGAAATGTAGGTCTACGTTCTGGTGGTGGTGGTGGTGGGTAATGTAGGTCTATGTTCTGGTGGTGGTGGTGGTGGATACTGTAGGTCTATATTCTGGTGGTGGTGGTGGGTACTGTAGGTCTATATTCTGGTGGTGGTGGTGGGTACTGTAGTTCTTTATTCTGGTGGTGGTGGTGGGTACTGTAGGTCTATATTCTGGTGGTGGTGGTGGGTACTGTAGGTCTATATTCTGGTGGTGGTGGTGGGTACTGTAGTTCTATATTCTGGTGGTGGTGGTGGTGGTGGTGGTGGTGGGTACTGTAGTTCTATATTCTGGTGGTGGTGGTGGGTACTGTAGTTCTATATTCTGGTGGTGGTGGTGGGTACTGTAGTTCTATATTCTGGTGGTGGTGGTGGGTACTGTAGGTCTATATTCTGGTGGTGGTGGTGGGTACTGTAGGTCTATATTCTGGTGGTGGTGGTGGGTACTGTAGTTCTATATTCTGGTGGTGGTGGTGGTGGTGGTGGGTACTGTAGTTCTATGTTCTGGTGGTGGTGGTGGGTACTGTAGTTCTATGTTCTGGTGGTGGTGGTGGGTACTGTAGTTCTATATTCTGGTGGTGGTGGTGGTGGTGCTGGTGGTGGTGGTGGTGGTGGGTAATGTAGGTCTATGTTCTGGTGGTGGTGGTGGGTACTGTAGTTCTATATTCTGGTGGTGGTGGTGGGTACTGTAGTTCTATATTCTGGTGGTGGTGGTGGTGGGTACTGTAGTTCTGTATTCTGGTGGAGGTGGTGGTGGCGGTGGGTACTGTCAGTCTATATTCAAATGGTGGTGGTGGGTACTGTCAGTCTATATTCAAATGGTGGTGGTGGGTACTGTCAGTCTATATTCAACTGGTGGTGGTGGGTACTGTCATTCTATATTCAAATGGTGGTGGTGGTTACTGTCAGTCTATATTCTGGTCGTGGTGGTGTGTACTGTAGGTCTGTATTCTGGGGGTGGTGGTGGTGAGTACTGTAGGTCTATATTCTGGTGGTGGAGGTCGGTACTGTAGGTCTATGTTCTTGTGGTGGTTTTTGGGTAGTGTAGGTCTATATTCTGGTGGTGGTGGTGGGTATTGTAGGTCTATATTCTGGTGGTGGTGGTGGTGGTGGTGGGTAATGTAGGTCTATGTTCTGGTGGTGGTGGTGGGTAATGTAGGTCTATATTCTGGTGGTGGTGGTGGTGGTGGTGGTGGGTAATGTAGGTCGATGTTCTGGTGTTGGTGGTGGTGGGTAATGTAGGTCTATGTTCTGGTGGTGGTGGTGGTGGTGGGAAATGTAGGTCTACGTTCTGGTGGTGGTGGTGGTGGGTAATGTAGGTCTATGTTCTGGTGGTGGTGGTGGTGGATACTGTAGGTCTATATTCTGGTGGTGGTGGTGGGTACTGTAGGTCTATATTCTGGTGGTGGTGGTGGGTACTGTAGTTCTATATTCTGGTGGTGGTGGTGGGTACTGTAGGTCTATATTCTGGTGGTGGTGGTGGGTAATATAGGTCTATGTTCTGGTGGTGATGGTGGGTAATGTAGGTCTATGTTCTGGTGGTGGTGGTTGGTGGGTAATGTAGGTCTACGTTCTGGTGGTGGTGGTGGTGGGTACTGTAGTTCTATATTCTGGTGGTGGTGGTGGTGGCTACTGTAGTTCTATATTCTGGTGGTGGTGGTGGGTACTGTAGGTCTATATTCTGGTGGTGGTGGTGGGTAATGTAGTTCTATATTCTGGTGGTGGGTACTGTAGGTCTATATTCTGGTGGTGGTGGTGGGTACTGTAGTTCTATATTCTGGTGGTGGTGGTGGTGGTGGTGGTGGTGGGTACTGTAGTTCTATGTTCTGGTGGTGGTGGTGGGTACTGTAGTTCTATGTTCTGGTGGTGGTGGTGGGTACTGTAGTTCTATATTCTGGTGGTGGTGGTGGTGGTGGTGCTGGTGGTGGTGGTGGTGGTGGAGGGTAATGTAGGTCTATGTTCTGGTGGTGGTGGTGGGTACTGTAGTTCTATATTCTGGTGGTGGTGGTGGGTACTGTAGTTCTATATTCTGGTGGTGGTGGTGGGTACTGTAGTTCTGTATTCTGGTGGAGGTGGTGGTGGCGGTGGGTACTGTCAGTCTATATTCAAATGGTGGTGGTGGGTACTGTCAGTCTATATTCAAATGGTGGTGGTGGGTACTGTCAGTCTATATTCAACTGGTGGTGGTGGGTACTGTCATTCTATATTCAAATGGTGGTGGTGGGTACTGTCAGTCTATATTCTGGTCGTGGTGGTGTGTACTGTAGGTCTGTATTCTGGGGATGGTGGTGGTGAGTACTGTAGGTCTATATTCTGGTGGTGGAGATCGGTACTGTAGGTCTATGTTCTTGTGGTGGTTTTTGGGTAGTGTAGGTCTATATTCTGGTGGTGGTGGTGGGTATTGTAGGTCTATATTCTGGTGGTGGTGGTGGTGGTGGTGGGTAATGTAGGTCTATGTTCTGGTGGTGGTGGTGGGTAATGTAGGTCTATATTCTGGTGGTGGTGGTGGTGGTGGTGGTGGGTAATGTAGGTCTATGTTCTGGTGTTGGTGGTGGTGGGTAATGTAGGTCTATGTTCTGGTGGTGGTGGTGGTGGTGGGAAATGTAGGTCTACGTTCTGGTGGTGGTGGTGGTGGGTAATGTAGGTCTATGTTCTGGTGGTGGTGGTGGTGGATACTGTAGGTCTATATTCTGGTGGTGGTGGGTAATGTAGGTCTATGTTCTGGTGGTGGTGGGAAATGTAGGTCTATGTTCTGGTGGTGGTGGTGGTGGGTAATGTAGGTCTATGTTCTAGTGGTGGTGGTGGTGGGTAATGTAGGTCTATGTTCTGGTGGTGGTGGTGGTGGTGGTGCTGGTGGTGGTGGTGGTGGTGGTGGGTAATGTAGGTCTATGTTCTGGTGGTGGTGGTGGGTACTGTAGGTCTATATTCTGGTGGTGGTGGTGGGTAATGTAGGTCTATGTTCTGGTGGTGGTGGTGGGTAATGTAGGTCTATGTTCTGGTGGTGGTGGTGGTGGTGGGTACTGTAGGTCTATATTCTGGTGGTGGTGGTGGGTAATGTAGGTCTATGTTCTGGTGGTGGTGGTGGTGGTGGGTACTGTAGGTCTATATTCTGGTGGTGGTGGTGGGTAATGTAGGTCTATATTCTGGTGGTGGTGGTGGTGGGTAATGTAGGTCTATGTTCTGGTGGTGGTGGTGGGTAATGTAGGTCTATATTCTGGTGGTGGTGGTGGGTAATGTAGGTCTATGTTCTGGTCTATGTTCTGGTGGTGGTGGTGGTGGTGATGGTGGGTAATGTAGGTCTATGTTCTGGTGGTGGTGGTGGGTAATGTAGGTCTATATTCTGGTGGTGGTGGTGGGTAATGTAGGTCTATGTTCTGGTCTATGTTCTGGTGGTGGTGGTGGGTAATGTAGGTCTATGTTCTGGTCTATGTTCTGGTGGTGGTGGTCTATGTTCTGGTGGTGATGGTGGGTAATGTAGGTCTATGTTCTGGTGGTGGTGGTGGTGGGTAATGTAGGTCTATATTCTGGTGGTGGTGGTGGGTAATGTAGGTCTATATTCTGGTGGTGATGGTGGGTAATGTAGGTCTATGTTCTGGTGGTGGTGGTGGGTAATGTAGGTCTATATTCTGGTGGTGGTGGTGGTGGGTAATGTAGGTCTATGTTCTGGTCTATGTTCTGGTGGTGGTGGTGGGTAATGTAGGTCTATGTTCTGGTCTATGTTCTGGTGGTGGTGGTCTATGTTCTGGTGGTGATGGTGGAACATGTTACATCTGTCTAGAAATGAGTAAGGAAATGATCTCAACAAAGAAAAATGTCCTCATGTGTGTTACCTATATCCCCCCAATAGAATCCCCATACTTTAATGATGACAGCTTCTCCATCCTAGACGGGGAGATCAAACATTTCCAGGCCCAGGGACATAACTAGTCTGTGGCGACCTAAATGCCAGAACTGGACAAGCACCAGACACTCTCAGCACACAGGGGGACAAACACCTACCTGGAGTTGACAGTATTCCCTCCCAAATATTCCTCCCAAGACACAACTATGACAAACAACCAACAAAAATGGGTCACAACTCCTGCAACTCTGTCACACGCTGGGTATGTACATAGTCAATGGTATGCTTTGAGGAGACTCCTAGGGAAGGTACACCTATAGCTCATCTCTTGGCAATAGTACTGTAGATTTCTTTATCACTGACCTCAAACCAGAGACTCTTAGAGCGTTCACAGTTCACAGTCAAACCCTTTTAGGCAACTTCTTGAACAAAACATTTCACTGTAATAATTGGCAGTAGAAAGCCTAAACAGAATATTTGACCTCTCAGCTTCCCTATCAAATCGAAAATGTTGAGCATGCAATTTAAGAAGATTAACGACAATGACAAATGGTTTGATGAAAAATCCAAAAACCTAAGAAATAAATTGAGAAACTTTTCAACTAAAAACATGGAGACCCAGAAAACCTGAGTCTGCTCGTTCACTATGGTGAACAATACAGAAATACACTGCAGAAAAGAAGGAACAGCTCGTCAGCATTCAGCTCAATGTAATTGAAGAATCCATAGAATCTAACCACTTCTGGGAAAATTGGAACACAATGAACAAACAACAACACAAATAGTTATCTATCCAAAATGGAGATGTGTGGATAAACCACTTTTCCAATCTTTTAGGCTCTATAACAAAGAACAAACAGCAAAAACATATACGTGATCAATTACAAATCTTAGAATCAGACTACCAGGACTGACTGGATTCTCCAATTACATTGAATGAACTACAGGACAAAATACAAACCTTCCAACCCAAAACGGACTATGGTGTTGATGGTATCCTTAATGAAATGATAAAATATACAAACCTTCCAACCCAAAACGGCCTGTGGTGTTGATGGTATCCTTAATGAAATGATAAAATATACAAACCTTCCAACCCAAAACGGCCTGTGGTGTTGATGGTATCCTCCAAAAATTAAATATACAGACTTCAAATTCTAAACGGTTATACTTAAAATCTTTAACATCATCCTGACCTCAATATTTGACAAATTTGATCGCAACAACTACCATTTGTTTTGCGAACCCTGGGAAAATCCTCTACATTTTCATTAAAAGCAGACTTGTACATTTCCTTAGTAAAAACAATGTACTGGGAAAATGTCAAAGTGGTTGTTTACCCAATTACCGTAAGACAGATCACATATTCATCCTGCTCACCCTAATTTGACAAACAAACAAACCAAAACAAAGGCAAAGTCTTCTTACGCTTATTTGACTTCAAAAAAGGTTTTGATTCAATTTGACAGAAGGTATACACATAAAAGAAAAGGGGAAAAACATATGACATTATAAAATCCCAAACAACAACTTTGCAAACAACACATTTCTTTCCACAGGGTTGTGGGGTGAGACAGGGATGCAGTTTAAGCCAAGCCCTCTTCAATATACTGTTGAAGTCAAAAGTTTAAATACACCTTAGCCAAATACATTTAAATTCAGTTTTTCACAATCCCATTTAATCCTAGTAAAAAGTCCCTGTTTTAGGTCAGTTAGGATGACCACTTTATTTTAAGAATGTGAAATGTCAGAATAACATTAGAAATAATTACTTATTTCAGCTTTTATTTCTTTCATCACCTCCCCAGTGGGTCAGAAGTTTACATACACTCAATTAGTATTTGGTAGCATTGTCTTTAAATGGTTTAACATGGGTTAAATGTTTAGGGTAGCTTTCCACAAGCTGAATTTTGGCCCATTCCTCCTGACAGAGCTGGTGTAACTGAATCAGGTTTGTAGGCCTCATTGCTCGCACACACTTTTTCAGTTCTGCCCACACATTTTCTATGGGATTGAGGTCAGGGCTTTGTGATGGCCACTCCAATACCTTCACTTTGTTGTCCTTAAGCCATTTTGCCACAACTTTGGAATTATGCTTGGGGTCATTGTCCATTTGGAAGACCCATTTGCGACCAAGTTTTAACTTCCCGATTGATGTCTTGAGATACTGCTTCACTATATTCAACTACTTTTCCTTCCTCATAAGCCATCTATTTTGTGAAGTGCACCAGTCCCTCCTGCAGCAAAGCACCCCCACAACATGATACTGCCACCCCCGTGCTTTACGGTTGAGATGGTGTTCCTCGGCTTGCAAGCCTGCCCCTTTTTCTTCCAACATAACGATGGTCATTATGGCCAAACAGTTCTATTTTTGTTTCATCAGACCAGAGGACATTTCTCCAAAAAGTACAATCTTTGTCCCTGTGTGCAGTTGCAAACCGTATTCAGTTTTTTTTATGACGGTTTAGGAGCAGTGGCTTCTTCTTTGCTGAGCGGCCTTTCAGGTTATGTCCATATAAGACTAGTTTTACTGTGGATATAGTTACATTTGTACCTGTTTCCTCCAGCATCTTCACAAGGTCCTTTGCTGTTGTTCTGGGGTTGATTTGCACTTTTTGCACCAATGTACGTTCATCACAGAACGCGTCTCCTTCCTGAGCGGTATGACGACTGCATGGTCCCATGGTGTTTAAGAGAGAAGGAGAGAGAGAAAGAGAAAGAAAGACCTAGGGAGAGAGGGAGAGAGAGAGACAGGGGGATAGGGGGAGAGAGAGAGAGAGAGAGAGAGAGAGAGAGAGAGAGAGAGAGAGAGAGAGAGAGAGAGAGGAGAGAGAGAGCGAGAGAGAGCTACAGAGAGGGAGAGAGAGCTACGTACATTGTTACGTCATGCCAATAAAGCAAATTGAGTTGAATTGCATTGAATTGAGAGCTAGAGAGAGCTAGAGAGAGAACGAGAGAGAGAGCTAGAGAAAAAAAAGAGAGAGAGAGCCAGAGAGAGAAAGAGAGCAGGAGCTAGATAAGGAGAGAGAGAGAGTGACCTAGAGAGAGAAAGAGAGAGAGCTAGAGAGAGAGCTAGAGATAAAGAGAGAGAGACCTAGAGAGAGCTATAGAGAGAGAAAGAGAGCAGGAGCTAGAGATAAGGCGAGAGAGAGTGACCTAGAGAGAGAAAGAGAGAGAGCTAGAGAGAGAGAGCTAGAGAGAAAGAGAGAGAGAGAAAGAGAGAGAGAGAGCTGGAGAGAGAAAGAGAGCAGGAGCTAGAGATAAGGAGAGAGAGTGACCTAGAGAGATAAAGAGAGAGAAAGATAGAGAGCTAGAGAGAGAGCTAGAGATAAAGAGAGAGAGACCTAGAGAGAGCTAGAGGGAGAGCTAGAGGGAGAGCTAGAGAGAGAGCTAGAGAGAGAGAGCTAGAGAGAGCGATAGAGAGAGAGAGCTAGAGCTAAAGTGAGAGAGAGATACCTAGAGAGACATAGAGAGAGCTAGAGAGAGCTAGAGAGAGAGCGATAGAGAGAGAGAGCGATAGAGAGAGAGAGGTATAGAAAGAGAGAGCGATAGAGAGGGAGCGATAGAGAGAGAGTGATGGAGAGAGCGATAGAGAGAGAGCGATAGAGAGAGAGAGCGATAGAGAGAGAGTGATAGAGAGAGAGCGATAGAGAGAGTGAGCTAGAGATTAAAGTGAGAGAGAGAGACTTGACACATTGGAAAGAATTAACAAAAAAACTGAGCAAACTAGAATGCTATTTGGCCCTACACAGAGACTACACATCGGCAGAATACCTGACCACTGTGACTGACCCAACATTAAGGAAAGCTTTGACTATGTACAGACTCAGTGAGCATAGCCTTGCTATTGAGAAAGGCCGCCGTAGGCAAACATGGCTCTCAAGAGAAGACAGGGTATGTGCTCACTGACCACAAAATGAGGTGGAAACTGAGCTGCACTTCCGAACCTCCTGCCCAATGTATGACCATATTAGAGAGACATATTTCCCTCAGATTACACAGAATTCGAAAACAAATGCAATTTTTGAAAAACTTCCATATCTACTGGGTGAAATTCCACAGTGTGCCATCACAGCAGCAAGATTTGTGACCTGTTGCCACGAGAAAAGGGCAACCAGTGAAGAACAAACACCATTGTAAATACAACTCATATTTATGCTTATTTATTTTATCTTGTGTCCTTTACCATTTGTACATTGTTAAAAGACTGTATATATATAATATGACATTTGTAAGGTCTTTATTGTTTTGAAACTTCTGTATGTGTAATGTTTACTGTTAATGTTTATTGTTTATTGTTTATTACTTTATATATTCACTTTATATATTATCTACCTCACTTGCTTTGGCAACACATGTTTCCCATGCCAATAAAGCCCTTGAATTGAATTGAGAGAGAGAGAGAGAGAGAGAGGGGGGTACTTAGACATAATATGACATTTGAAATGTCAATTCCTCTGAAACTTCTGTGAGTGTAATGTTTACTGTTAATTTTTGAATGTGTGTCACTTTTGTTTATTATCTATTTCACTTGCTTTGGCAATGTTAACATATGTTTCCCATGCCAATAAAGTCCCTTGAATTGAGAATTGAATTGAGAGACCTAGAGAGACCTAGAGAGAGCTAGAGAGAGAGAGAGATAGAGAGAGAGCGATAGATAGAGCAATAGAGAGAGAGAGCGATAGAGAGTGCGAGGCTAGAATGAGGGGGAGGGGAGAACAATTGGAGTGGCACAAGGTTGTCTTGGAAATATAAAACCTAGGATGCGTTATGGAGCGGCACATTATAACTTACCTTTAAAGGTAATGTACGCTCCAACATATGCAGCACATACCATGAATGTGATCTCTGCAAATACCTGGGAAAATGACTTTAATAGAGGCTTTTTCGTTTGTATACTGTGCCGCCTTCTATTTAATGCCTTCGTTTTACTGTGAATTTGATGTGTTGACGTCTTGACCTCAGATTTGGCCTTTTCATAGATACGTACAATAGATGTCTGTTTGAACATTCCAACCTTATCACACTTAAATTACACTCCTAGCTGGCAAGATTTTCTGGCGTTTCCATTCAGACAGTAATGTGGTTTCCCATGGTAGATGTCTGTAGAATGTGCTTTGCTGTCCTTCCAGCTCTGGTTCTGGTTAGCATGGATCAAAGCTGATATACGAGATCAGAACTCTCTTTCCAGCTTTCTCTCCATGTTCCTCTCCTCCGTTTTCCACTCTTGTCTGTCTTTATGGCCTGGCAGTGGCCACATGTGTTCATCGCTCTATAGCCTCATTGTGACATCATCAGGGGGGTACAGAGCTCGTCCAGGATTTCGTGTCCTGCTAGAGCGGACAGGCCTAAAATAGACTTTTGATTTCTCACTCTGTTTAAGTGTCACAGGTGGCCTTCCACGTTCTCACCAAAACGCCTTCCTCCTTGTCCTCCACTCCTCCCAACCCTCCCCTTCTCTCCTCCCCTCCTCTTCCCCTCCTCCTCGATTCCCTTCCCCTTCTCTCCTCCCCTCCTCTTCCCCTTCTCCTCCATTACCCTCCCCTTCTCTCCGCTCCTCCCCTCCTCTTCCCCTCCTCCTCCATTCCCCTCCCCTTCTCTCCTCTCCTCAACTCCTCTTCCCCTCCTCCTCCATTCCCCTCCCCTTCTCTCCTCCCATCCTCCTTCCTCCCTTTTCCTCTTCTCTTCCTCTTCTCTCCTCTGTTTCTCTTCACCTCTTCTCTCCTCCCCTCCTCTTCCCCTCCTCCTCCATTCCCCTCCCCTTCTCTCCTCCCCTCCTCTTCCCCTCCTCCTCCATTCCCCTCCCCTTCTCTCCTCTCCTCAACTCCTCTTCCCCTCCTCCTCCATTCCCTCCCCTTCTCTCCTCTCATCCTCCTTCCTCCCTTTTCCTCTTCTCTTCCTCTTCTCTCCTCTGTTTCTCTTCCCCTCTTCTCTCCTCCCCTCCTCTTCCCCTCCTCCTCCATTCCCCTCCCCTTCTCTCCTCCCCTCCTCTTCCCCTCCTCCTCCATTCCCCTCCCCTTCTCTCCTCTCCTCAACTCCTCTTCCCCTCCTCCTCCATTCCCCTCCCCTTCTCTCCTCCCATCCTCCTTCCTCCCTTTTCCTCTTCTCTTCCTCTTCTCTCATCTGTTTCTCTTCCCCTCTTCTCTCCTCCCCTCCTCTTCCCCTCCTCCTCCATTCCCCTCCCCTTCTCTCCTCTCCTCAACTCCTCTTCCCCTCCTCCTCCATTCCCATCCCCTTCTCTCCTCCCATCCTCCTTCCTCCCTTTTCCTCTTCTCTCCTCTGTTTCTCTTCCCCTCGTTTCTCCTCCTCTTCTCTCCTTCTCTTCTCTCCATGGTAAACTCACTTCCTGACATCAGGTTTGCAATTTAGTGTCACCAGTTTTATTGCCTCTGAAATTCAATCTTCGGGCAGCATCTTGGGCTTGTTAGGCCACAGTATAGCCACTCCCCCTTACAGCCTAACACGCACACACACACACACACACACACACACACACACACACACACACACACACACACACACACACACACACACACACACACACACACACACACACACACACACACACACACACACACACACATTGGCAAATAAACATGCGCACACAACATGACACAAACACATCCCCATCTCCACCCGGTCCCACTCTAAACAACACAAGAGGCCACCCTGCCTTTTTTTGCACACAAGACAGAGGTCCTAAATCTCAACTCCCAGAACAGACCAAGGCCCTCTGAGCAGACAATACATATTTATAGAAACTTAAAGGGGTACTTAGATATTTTGGCAAAGAGGACCTTTATTTTTATTATTTATTATTTTAAAATTTCACCTTTATTTAACCAGCTAGGCCAGTTGAGAACAAGTTCTCATTTACAACTGCGACCTGGACCAAGATAAAGCAAAGCAGTGTGACACAAACAACAACACAGAGGTACAAATAAACAAACGTACATAAACAAACTCGTTTATACCATTTGTGTGTCTCTGTGTCAAATATGAAGGAAGTTAGAGGTAGATTCGCAAGCCAATGCAAGCTAGAGCAATGAATGGAAGTGTATGGGTATCCATGAGTTCATGACTCTGGGGAAGAGCATAAAGGAGCTCATTGCCAACATGCTGAAGTATCCCTTTAAGCAAAAAATTCACACTCAGGCCGGCAAGAAGATTCATCATATGAGGTTCAGAGGACTCTGCTCCACTCAGAGAGTAGGCTTCTTCTCCTCTCCCCCAGTAGGCTTCTTCTCCTCTCCCCCAGTAGGCTTCTTCTCCTCTCCCCCAGTAGGCCGCTGCTCCTCTCCCCCAGTAGGCTTCTTCTCCTCTCCCCCAGTAGGCTGCTGCTCCTCTCCCCCAGTAGGCTGCTGCTCCTCAGCCAGTAGGCTGCTGTTCCTCTCCCCCAGTAGGCTGCTGCTCCTCTCCCCCAGTAGGCTGCTGCTCCTCTCCCCCAGTAGGCTGCTGCACCTCTCCCCCAGTAGGCTGCTGCTCCTCTCCCCCAGTGAGCTGCTGCTCCTCAGCCAGTAGGCTGCTGCTCCTCTCAGCCAGTAGGCTGCTGTTCCTCTCAGCCAGTAGGCTGCTCCTCTCAGCCAGTAGGCTGCTGCTCCTCTCAGCCAGTAGGCTGCTGTTCCTCTCAGCCAGTAGGCTGCTGCTCCTCTCCCCCAGTAGGCTGCTGCTCCTCAGCCAGTAGGCTGCTGCTCCTCTCCCCCAGTAGGCTGCTGCTCCTCTCCCCCAGTGAGCTGCTGCTCCTCTCCCCCAGTAGGCTGCTGCTCCTCAGCCAGTAGGCTGCTGCTCCTCTCCCCCAGTAGGCTGCTGCTCCTCTCCCCCAGTAGGCTGCTGCTCCTCAGCCAGTAGGCTGCTGCTCCTCTCCCCCAGTAGGCTGCTGCTCCTCAGCCAGTAGGCTGCTGCTCCTCTCCCCCAGTAGGCTGCTGCTCCTCTCCCCCAGTACGCTGCTGCTCCTCTCCCCCAGTAGACTGCTGCTCCTCTCCCCAGTAGGCTGCTGCTCCTCTCCCCCAGTAGGCTGCTGCTCCTCTCCCCCAGTAGGCCGCTGCTCCTCTCCCCCAGTAGCCTGTTGCTCCTCTCCCCCAGTAGGCTGCTGCTCCTCTCCCCCAGTAGGCTGCTGCTCCTCTCCCCCAGTACGATGCTGCTCCTCTCCCCCAGTACGCTGCTGCTCCTCTCCCCCAGTAGGCTGCTGCTCCTCTCCCCCAGTAGGCTGCTGCTCCTCAGCCAGTAGGCTGCTGCTCCTCAGCCAGTAGGCTGCTGCTCCTCTCCCCCAGTACGCTGCTGCTCTCTCCCCCAGTAGGCTGCTGCTCCTCAGCCAGTAGGCTGCTGCTCCTCAGCCAGTACACTGCTGCTCCTCTCCCCCAGTAGGCTGCTGCTCCTCAGCCAGTAGGCTGCTGCTCCTCAGCCAGTACGCTGCTGCTCCTCTCCCCCAGTACGCTGCTGCTCTTCTCCCCCAGTAGGCTGCTGCTCCTCTCCCCCAGTAGGCTGCTGCTCCTCTCCCCCAGTACGCTGCTGCTCCTCTCCCCCAGTAGGCTGCTGCTCCTCTCCCCCAGTAGACTGCTGCTCCCTCTCCCCCAGTACGTTGCTGCTCCTCTCCCCCAGTAGGCTGCTGCTCCTCAGCCAGTACGCTGCTGCTCCTCTCCCCCAGTACGCTGCTGCTCCTCTCCCCCAGTAGGCTGCTGCTCCTCAGCCAGTACCTGCTGCTCCTCTCCCCCAGTACGCTGCTGCTCCTCTCCCCCAGTAGGCTGCTGCTCCTCTCCCCCAGTAGGCTGCTGTTCCTCTCCCCAGTAGGCTGCTGCTCCTCTCCCCCAGTAGGCTGCTGCTCCTCTCCCCCAGTACGCTGCTGCTCCTCTCCCCCAGTAGGCTGCTGCTCCTCAGCCAGTACGCTGCTGCTCCTCTCCCCCAGTAGACTGCTGCTCCTCTCCCCCAGTAGGCTGCTGCTCCTCTCAGCCAGTTAAGACCTTCCTGACACACAGTCACTCAGAGAGAATTGTCTGCATCTGCAATGTATCCACGCCCACAGCTGGTGCATTGTTTTAATTAGCCTGAACTGGTTCTCAGCCACTTACCACCATCCTAACAGACACACACCTGACTTATTATTTGAAGGAGTTAGAGTTAGAAACCATGGCAACAGTGCTTATTGCTTAACTTACTGCTGGTCTTACTGCTGGTCTTACTACTTGTCTTACTGCTGGTCTTACTGCTGGTCTTACTGCTGGTCATACTGCTTGTCATACTGCTTGTCTTACTGCTGGTCATACTGCTGGTCTTACTGCTGGTCTTACTGCTGGGGGCTGAGGGCTGGGAGCTATGTGATGAGGGCTGGGTGATGAGGGCTGGGTGATGATTGCTGGGGGCTGGGTGATGAGGGCTGGGTGATGAGGGCTGGGTGATGATTGCTGGGGGCTGAGGGCTGGGTGATGAGGGCTGGGTGATGAGGGCTGGGTGATGATTGCTGGGGGCTGGGTGATGAGGGCTGGGTGATGAGGGCTGGGTGATGAGGGTTGGGGGCTGAGGGCTGGGTGATGAGGGCTGGGTGATGATTGATGGGGGCTGGGTGATGAGGGCTGGGTGATGAGGGTTGGATGATGAGGGCTGGTTGATGAGGTTTGGGGCTGAGGGCTGGGTGATGAGGTCTGGGTGATGAGGTTTGGGTGATGAGGGCTGGGTGATGAGGGCTGGGTGATGAGGGTGGGGTGATGAGGGCTGGGTGATGAGGGCTTGGTGATGAGGTTTGGGGGCTGAGGGCTGGGTGATGAGGTTTGGGGGCTGAGGGCTGGGTGATGAGGGCTGGGTGATGAGGGTTGGGGTGATGAGGGCTGGGTGATGAGGTTTGGGAGGCTGGGGGCTGGGTGATGAGGGCTGGGTTTGGGAGGCTGGGGGGCTGAGTGATGAGGGCTGGGTGATGAGGGCTGGGTGATGAGGGTTGGGTGATGAGGGTGTGGTTGAGGGTTTAATGAGGGCTGGGTGCTGAGGGCTGGGTGATGAGGTTTGATGAGGGCTGGGTGATGAGGTTTGGGAGGCTGAGGGCTGGGTGATGAGGGCTGGGCTGGGTGAGGCTGAGGGCTGGGTGATGAGGGTTGGGTGATGAGGGTTGGGTGATGAGGTTTGGGTGATGAGGGCTGGGTGATGAGGGCTGGGTGATGAGGGTTGGGTGATGAGGGTGTGGTGATGAGGGTTTAGTGATGAGGTTTGGGGGCTGAGGGCTGGGTGATGAGTTTGGGGGCTGGGTGATGAGGTTTGGGGATGAGGGCTGGGTGATGAGGTTTGGGAGGCTGAGGGCTGGGTGATGAGGGCTGGTTGATGAGGGTTGGGAGGCTGAGGGCTGGGTGATGAGGGCTGGGTGATGAGGTCTGGGTGATGAGGTTTGGGTGATGAGGGCTGGGTGATGAGGGCTGGGTGATGAGGGTTGGGTGATGAGGGCTGGGTGATGAGGGCTTGGTGATGAGGTTTGGGGGCTGAGGGCTGGGTGATGAGGTTTGGGGGCTGAGGGCTGGGTGATGAGGGCTGGGTGATGAGGGTTGGGTGATGAGGGCTGGGTGATGAGGGCTGGGTGATGAGGTTTGGGAGGCTGGGGGCTGGGTGATGAGGGCTGGGTGATGAGGGCTGGGGATGGGTGATGAAGGTTGGGTAATGAGGGTTGAGTGATGAGGGCTGGGTGATGAGGGCTGGGTGATGAGGGCTGGGTGATGAGGCTTTGAGGGGGATGAGGGCTGGGTGATGAGGTTTGGGAGGCTGAGGGCTGGGTGATGAGGGTTGGGTGATGAGGGTTGAGTGATGAGGGCTGGGTGATGAGGGCTGGTTGATGAGGTTTGGGAGGCTGAGGGCTGGGTGATGAGGGCTGGGTGATGAGGGCTGGGTGATGAGGGCTGGATGATGAGGGCTTGGTGATGAGGTTTGGGGGATGAGGGCTGGGTGATGAGGTTTGGGAGGCTGAGGGCTGGGTGATGAGGGCTGGGTGATGAGGGCTGGTTGATGAGGTTTGGGAGGCTGAGGGCTGGGTGATGAGGGTTGGGTGATGAGGGTTGAGTGATGAGGGCTGGGTGATGAGGGCTGGTTGATGAGGTTTGGGAGGCTGAGGGCTGGGTGATGAGGGCTGGGTGATGAGGGTTGAGTGATGAGGGCTGGGTGATGAGGGCTGGTTGATGAGGGCTGGGTGATGAGGGTTGGGTGATGAGGGCTGGGTGATGAGGTTTGGGAGGCTGAGGGCTGGGTGATGAGGGCTGGGAGGCTGAGGGCTGGGTGATGAGGGCTGGGTGATGAGGTTTGGGAGGCTGAGGGCTGGGTGATGAGATATGGAGGTGGGTGAGATCTACCAGGTAGAAAGAGTCTTTCAGTGTTACTATTATTGTTCTTCATATGTCTCTGTGTATCCATCCTCCTTCACTCTCTCTCCTCTCTCTCTCTCTCTGTCTCTCTCTCTCTCTCTCTCTCTCTCTCTCTCTCTCTCTCTCTCTGTCTCTCTCTCTGTCTCTCTCTCTCTCTCTCTCTCTCTCTCTCTCTCTCTGTCTCTATCTTGCTCTCGCTCTCTCTCGCTCACTCTCTACCGCTCTCGCTCGCTTTCTCTTTCTCTCTCTCTTGCTCTCGCACTCTCTCGCTCACTCTCTCTCTATCCCGCTCTCGCTCGCTTTCTCTCTTTCTGTATCTTGCTCGCTCTCGCTTTGACGTTCTCTGTCTCCTTCCTCGTTTTCTCCTTGTGGCATTGGGTTGAGAATGGTATACGCCTAGTGCTGAGAAAGGGTTAGCCAACCACTGAACAGAGAGACCTCAATAGGCATGCATTTTTAAATCCATCAATTTTTGTAAAACTGACACATCTGCTAGTGGGTGCACTACTGTAAACTCAGTTAGCAGAAAACATGTTAGGTGTTGTATCTCTCCCTCTCCTCATGCTCTTTCTTTCCCCTACACCTCTCTGTTTACATCGACATTTGTCTTTTCTTTCTCACTCCCTCTCTCCGGTTCTCTTCCTCTGGGAAGTTTATCTCCGTTCTTCTCTCTTCTTCTCTCTTCTCTCTCTTCTACTCTCTCTTCTCTCTTCTCTCTTCTTCTCTCTTCTTCACTCTCTTCTACTCTCTCTTCTTCACTCTCTTCTACTCTCTCTTCTTCTCTCCCTTCTACTCTCTCTTCTTCTCTCTTCTTCTCTCTTCTTCTCTCTCTTCTTCACTCTCTTCTTCTCTCTCTTCTTCTCTCTCTTCTTCTCTCTCTTCTTCTCTCTCTCTCATTGACCATGTTTACATCCGCTCAGTATTCCCGGATAGTAGCTCATATCCAGCTTAACATCTTATGCGGAATAAGTTATTTAGATACACCTTTGATCTCCCTCTCATGAGTATCTCCGTACACATGAATAAACAGAATATTCCTCATTTAAATCCATATGTAATTGAATAATAACTGAAATGTGGACACTAACTGTAGGCCTATAAGCTCTCACATGTAGAGTAAAGTATTATTAACTTGTGCTGAATGATGCATTTCTTGCAGTGAAATTATAGGAAAATGTAAATGTTATCACGGGAACAAGAGTGGAGAAATATGATTTATTTCTTTCAGCATCTCTTGAGAAAATGTGAATATGCGTGTAATGTGTTATCTTTGACACTGTTATGCAAGCAGACAGTTTTTCAACCACATAAAAAATGCACCCAAGAAGAACTGAAATCTTATCAGAAATGTGTTTTCATCGTTTTCTCAGATTTTAATTTCCTTTAAACCGGTCAAACTGATGACATTTGGACATTGTGCACAGGACCAATATTTCCACTGTTTTGGAGTTATTGAGTTTTCTCCTCGGTCCCTCAACGAAACAGACACTGTTGTTAACTAGATTACTTATGCATTCATTCTATCCATGTATGACATTTGTTTTTAAACCTTCATTTAACCAGGCAAGTCAGTTAAGAACAAATTCTTATTTTCAATGACGGCCTAGGAGCAGTGAGTTAACTGCCTGTTCAGGGGCAGAACAACAGATTTGCAACTAGTCAGCTCGGGGTTTTGAACTTGCAACCTTCCGGTTACTAGTCCAACGCTCTAACCACTAGGCTACCCTGCCACCACATAATTCAAGTAAGCTTTATTTAGTCTTCTGGGGCACCAAGGTATGACAGAAGTGTAGCTGTAGATATTGGGGACGCAGGCAGCCTAGTGGTTAGAGCGTTGGACTAGTACCTAAAAGGTTGCAGATCGACTCCCCGAGCTGACAAGGTAAAAATCTGTCATTCTGCCCATGAACCAGAACGTTAAGCCACTCTTCCTAGGCCATCCTTGAAAATAAGAATTTGTTCTTAACTGGCTTGCCTAGTAAAATAAAGTAATCAAACTATGGTTTACAAGCAAATGTCAAAATTATAGTAGGCTACATTATTACAAAATTATTGTGGTGAATCAAACTACGCAGGTAGCCTACTTTTTGAAGGGATTTGTTTGACAATCAGATGAAATCATTATCACACAACACCCATGACATACGAAGGTGATCCTGTGCATACTGCAAAAACAACAGTAAATGGAATGAGATGTTTACATTCCACAGTATCCCATCTAAGATCAGCATATCCCAAGCATCTTTTTTGGGTTCCTCATAACCGTTATAAACTTTTTTGTGTTATTGTAAATGGGGTATGATATTTATATGCGTCAACTCAAAAGCAGAATAGTTGAATATCCCAAATAATAACAGGATATTAGTGTGAATGTAAATGTGGTCATTAAAAATCTCTGTGGGAACTCGTTCAAGACTGTTGGAAAAGGATTCCAGATGAAGCTGGTTGAGAGAATGCCAAGAGTGTGAAAATCTGTCATCAAGGCAAAGGGTGAAGAATCTCAAATATAAAATATATTTGTGTGTCATTTCATAGTTTTGATGTCTTCATTATTATTATACAATGTAGATAATAGTAAAAATAAAGTAAAACCCTTGAATGAGTAGGTGTTCCAAAACTTTTGACCCGTAGGGCATGTTGAAGACGGTGGGGCTCAAGCTGTATCCCTGTCTCACCCCATAACTGCACACTTGTTGTTTGTGTACATGGCTTCGTAATGCCATATGTTTTTCCCCCAACACCATTTTCTATCAATTTGAATCCAAAATCATTTTGAAAGCAACAAAGCAAGAAATAATTTTTTTAGTGATTAGAGCATTGGGCCAGTGACTGAAAGGTTGCTGGATCGAATCCCGGAGCTGACAAGGTAAAAAAAATCTCTTGTCTGCCTCTGAGCATGGCAGTTAACCCAAAGTTCCCTGGGCGCCATGGATGTTGATTATGGCAGCCCCCAGCAGGGGTGGAAAGAGTACTGCAAAACCCTACTCAAGTAGAAGTACTGTTACTTTAATGACATTGAAATCAAGTAGAATAAAAGTACTGTTGTAAAAAGCTACTCAATTTAAAGTCTAAAGTAGCACATTTAAAAAGTAATCAGAGTAAAAGTTACTAAATATTTGCTATTTTGATGGATGTTTTTATTCTCCTTTTACAATAATGGAAGTTCATGTGAAAAGGGAGAGGCAATTGAATGCAAGCTTCACAAAAAAATGAACGTGATTTATCTATATACTACTGTATTTGTAAGATTGTTAACATGTGATGCTTGACAGACTAAATGTTCCATAAAACACCAGATAATAACCAACAAGATAAAATCCAGCATAGCTGATTTTAATACTAAAACAACTTCACATATAAAAATTTTCAAAGGAATGTTCAAAAGGCATATTTATTGTGGAACTACGTATCGAAACACTTAACTCACATTACTTCTCTCTGAATTTGCCTTTCAGTTTCAGGAGGAGCTGATTTTCTAAGTCAATTGAGTCTATCCTGGCTCGCTTTGCAGTGAAGTGCAATCCTGCACAGCTAAAAAGACGCTCGCGGGCGGCAGATGCAGGCAGGCCTGTGTTGAGTTTGAGGGACAACTTCTTTATGTACGGAAACAAATGAAGTAAATCCATTTTGTCCGATGGACTAGCAAGGTACCCATCCAGCTCCCTTGTACCTTCCGACCGTTTGATTGTCAGTGATGAGAAGAAATCCTCTTCATCAGATGAATGCTGCCTTAGATGCTCAGTCTCTTCCTGTGTGATTGTGTCAAGATGATTCTTCAGGTACGCCAAACCTGTAAATGAGAAACAAAACAACATTCACATCTTCAGTGTTTTCAGAAAACGCTGTTTTATGTGGCTGCTACCACAATCGTAGTATTGGCATCGCAATAGCTCTAACACAGACATCTACACTTGTTATTCTCAGACACTGAGATTGATTTGAGTTGTCCATGTCTGGCCGTACCCAAAAAGGTTGTTGTTCAGCACCTGTAAATGCAACCGCTGTGGCAGATTTCAAAAAAGCTTTATGGAAAAAGCCAACCATGCAATAATCTGAGTACGGCGCTCAGAGACCAAACAAGCCAAAAAGATATCTGCCATATTGTGCAGTCAACAGAAGTCAGAAATAACATTATAAATATTCACTTACCTTTGATGATCTTCATCAGACTGCACTCCCAGGAATCCCAGTTCCTGTAATGATTGTCGTCAGGAGAAGGAGAAGAGGACCAAAGTGCAAGGTGGTACGTATTCATAATAATTTTAATAAAGATGAATACTGAACGAAAACAACAAACCGACAAACGAACAGTTCTGTAAGGTGCAGCAAAAAAACTAAACCGAAAATAACTACCCACAACCCATAGTGGGAAAACAGGCTGCCTAAGTATGGTTCTCAATCAGAGACAACGATAGCCAGCTGCCTCTGATTGGGAACCACACCAGGCCAAACACATAGAAATAGAAAACATAGGACACAAAACATAAAATGCCCACCCCAACTCAGGCCCCTACCAAACCAAAATAGAGACATAAAAAAGGAACTAAGGTCAAGACGTGACAGTTCCATAATAAATGTTTGTTTTATTCGATAATGTCATTTATGTCCAAATAGCTACTTTTGTTAACGCGTTTTGTAAACAAATTCAAACTCACGAAGTGTGTTCACTAGGAGCAGACGAAATGTCAAAAAGTTCCATTACAGTTCGTAGAATCATGTCAAACGATGTACAGAATCAATCTTTAGGATGTTTTTAACATAAATCTTCAATAATGTTCCAACCGGAGAATTCCTTTGTTTTCAGAAATGCAATGGAACGCGAGCTAACGCAAGCTAACTCTCACGTGAACGAGCATCACGAGCTTGTGGCACTCTGCAAGACCACTGACTCAAACAGCACTTATGATCCCCTCCTTTACAGTAGAAGCATCAAACAAGGTTCTGAAGACTGTTGACATCTAGTGGAAGCCTTATGAAGTGCAACATGACCAATATCCCGCTGTATCTTCAATAGGGAATGAGTTGAAAAACAACCAACCTCAGATTTCCAACTTCCTGGTTGGATTTTTTTCGCAGGTGTTTGCCTGCCATATGAGTTCTGTTATACTCACAGACATCATTCAAACAGTTTTAGAAACTTCAGAGTATTTTCTATCCAAATATACTAATACTATGCATATATTAGCAACTGGGACTGAGTAGCAGGCAGTTTACTCTGGGCACCTTATTCATCCAAGCTACTCAATACCGCCACCAGCCATAA
Organism: Oncorhynchus nerka; assembly: GCF_034236695.1. Classification (NCBI taxonomy): domain Eukaryota; kingdom Metazoa; phylum Chordata; class Actinopteri; order Salmoniformes; family Salmonidae; genus Oncorhynchus; species Oncorhynchus nerka. Next base: position 10,547,682 of record NC_088406.1, read on the forward strand.
GAAGTTAACGGATGTTTCCTCTGTGGACAAAATTATCGCATCAATCTGGGCAAAATATAGCCTGACCAGTTTGGTTTTATTCAAATTAACTTAAACCAGCACATAAAGTGCAATCTGTATGTATTTGGGCAATGACAATATTTTTGTTTTGTCTCTGTAGTCCAGCATATTGGATTTTAAAAGATACAATGACAATGGGGTTAAAGTGCAGACTGTCAGCTATAAGAATGTGTTTTTATTTATATCAAATGAACCATTTAGAAATTACAGCATGTTTTCAATAATGTCACTGTCCAAATACATACGGAATTTGTGGAATATTCTTCTTTCTTTTCCCCAATTATAGTATTTCCAAACATGATTTTTGGCTATTATTCGAAACTCAGTGATCCAATCAGATATAGCTATATATTATTACTATATATATTCATTAATATAGCAATAAGCAAGCAAAAACAAAGATAATGCACACACGTAAAAATCCCAGGTCTCAAAATTATTTATTTATTGTATCTTCACAAGTTCATTCATTTCACTTTTAGCTATCCCCAACAACATACATTATGGGGATGGCTAGCTACTAGCCACCATAATGTCAATACGGTAGTATCCCACACTACAGCTTATAGTTCCTTCAGCTATGTAAAGAAGTTGGTCAAGGTTAGCTTCTAACTAGCTAGCAACAGGATGAGCTAGCTAACGTTAGCATTATGCTACAGATTGAACACAACTGGCTAGTAGCAACACTTTGTTAGCTACATTACATTGCCTACACAACAAATGCCATTCATGGCGATGAAATATATTAATAACTTTCTCGTCATGTTGCTTGCCATGATGATGTGTATCCTTTGTCTAGATTGTACTCTGAAGAGTTTTGCAAATGTGCTTAAGTACTTCACTTCAATCAAAATATACTTAAATACAAGTAAAAGCACAGCCTTTGAAAAATACTAAAAAAAGTACAAGTACACAGAAATCTACTAAATTACAGGAACGTGAGTAATTCGTTACTTCCACCCCCCCACCCCCCCATGTCAATTATGGCAGCCCCCTGCACGTCTCTGATTCGTTACTTCCACCCCTGGCCCCCTGCACCTCTCTGATTCAGAGGGGTTAAATGGGGGAGACACATTTCAGTTGAAGGCATTCAGTTGTACAACTGACTAGGTATCCCCCTTTCCTTTGTTTTGGTTGGTTTGTTTGTCAATAAGATTGTGCAGGGTGAATACGTGGTCTGTCACATGGTAATTTGATAAAAAGACAATTTGACATTTGCTCAGTACATTGTTTTCATTGAGGAAATGTACAAGTCTGGTGTTAACAATGGTGATTCAGAGGATTTTCCCAAGGTTGCTGTTGACACATATCCCACAGTACTGTAGTTATTGGGGTCAAATTAGTCTCCACTTTTGTGGATTGGGGTGATCAGTCCTTGGTTCCAAATATTGGGGAAGATGCCAGAGCTACGGATAGTGTTAAAGAGTTATAGTTAAGTATAGTCAATTGGAATTTTTATCATTTCATTGAAGACAGCATCAGCCCCACAAGCATTTTTGGGTTGGAGAGTTTGTATTTTGTCCTGTAGTTTATTCAATGTAATTTCATAATTTCAGAAAACAGCAAGTTCCGGTGGTCTTTGAAATCTCGAAATCTCGCGTCTTGTGACGGCCGGCCGCCCAACAACCTGCCCGCTTGACCCTATCCCCTCCTCTCTTCTCCAGACCATTTCCGGAGACCTTCTCCCTTACCTCACCTCGCTCATCAACTCATCCCTGACCGCTGGCTACGTCCCTTCCGTCTTCAAGAGAGCGAGAGTTGCACCCCTTCTGAAAAAACCTACACTCGATCCCTCCGATGTCAACAACTACAGACCAGTATCCCTTCTTTCTTTTCTCTCCAAAACTTGAACGTGCCGTCCTTGGCCAGCTCTCCCGCTATCTCTCTCAGAATGACCTTCTTGATCCAAATGTGTCAGGTTTCAAGACTAGTCATTCAACTGAGACTGCTCTTCTCTGTATCACGGAGGCGCTCCGCACTGCTAAAGCTAACGCTCTCTCCTCTGCTCTCATCCTTCTAGACCTATCGGCTGCCTTCGATACTGTGAACCATCAGATCCTCCTCTCCACCCTCTCCGAGTTGGGCATCTCCGGCGCAGCCCACGCTTGGATTGCGTCCTACCTGACAGGTCGCTCCTACCAGGTGCCGTGGCGAGAATCCGTCTCCACACCACGTGCTCTCACCACTGGTGTCCCCCAGGGCTCTTTTTTTATTTTTTTTATTTCACCTTTATTTAACCAGGTAGGCTAGTTGAGAACAAGTTCTCATTTGCAACTGCGACCTGGCCAAGATAAAGCATAGCAGTGTGAACAGACAACACAGAGTTACACATGGAGTAAACAATTAACAAGTCAATAACACAGTAGAAAAAAAAATGGTCAGTCTATATACAATGTGTGCAAAAGGCATGAGGAGGTAGGCGAATAATACAATTTTGCAGATTAACACTGGGGTGATAAATGATCAGATGGTCATGTACAGGTAGAGATATTGGTGTGCAAAAGAGCAGAAAAGTAAATAAATAAATAAATAAAAACAGTATAAAAACAGTATGGGAATGAGGTAGGTGAAAATGGGTGGGCTATTTACCAATAGACTATGTACAGCTGCAGCGATCGGTTAGCTGCTCGGATAGCTGATGTTTGAAGTTGGTGAGGAGATAAAGTCTCCAACTTCAGCGATTTTTGCAGTTCGTTCCAGTCACAGGCAGCAGAGTACTGGAACGAAGGCGGCGAATGAGGTGTTGGCTTTAGGGATGATCAGTGAGATACACCTGCTGGAGCGTGTGCTACGGATGGGTGTTGCCATCGTGACCAGTGAACTGAGATAAGGCGGAGCTTTACCTAGCATGGACTTGTAGATGACCTGGAGCCAGTGGGTCTGGCGACGAATATGTAGCGAGGGCCAGCCGACTAGAGCATACAAGTCGCAGTGGTGGGTGGTATAAGGTGCTTTGGTGACAAAACGGATGGCACTATGATAGACTGCATCCAGTTTGCTGAGTAGAGTGTTGGAAGCCATTTTGTAGATGACATCGCCGAAATCGAGGATCGGTAGGATAGTCAGTTTTACTAGGGTAAGCTTGGCGGCGTGAGTGAAGGAGGCTTTGTTGCGGAATAGAAAGCCGACTCTTGATTTGATTTTCGATTGGAGATGTTTGATGTGAGTCTGGAAGGAGAGTTTGCAGTCTAGCCAGACACCTAGGTACTTATAGATGTCCACATATTCAAGGTCGGAACCATCCAGGGTGGTGATGCTAGTCGGGCATGCGGGTGCAGGCAGCGATCGGTTGAAAAGCATGCATTTGGTTTTACTCGCGTTTAAGAGCAGTTGGAGGCCACGGAAGGAGTGCTGTAATGGCATTGAAGCTCGTTTGGAGGTTAGATAGCACAGTGTCCAATGACGGGCCGAAAGTATATAGAATGGTGTCGTCTGCGTAGAGGTGGATCAGGGAATCGCCCGCAGCAAGAGCAACATCATTGATATATACAGAGAAAAGAGTCGGCCCGAGAATTGAACCCTGTGGCACCCCCATAGAGACTGCCAGAGGACCGGACAGCATGCCCTCCGATTTGACACACTGAACTCTGTCTGCAAAGTAATTGGTGAACCAGGCAAGGCAGTCATCCGAGAAACCGAGGCTATTGAGTCTGCCGATAAGAATATGGTGATTGACAGAGTCGAAAGCCTTGGCGAGGTCGATGAAGACGGCTGCACAGTACTGTCTTTTATCGATGGCGGTTATGATATCGTTTAGTACCTTGAGCGTGGCTGAGGTGCACCCGTGACCGGCTCGGAAACCAGATTGCACAGCGGAGAAGGTACGGTGGGATTCGAGATGGTCAGTGACCTGTTTGTTGACTTGGCTTTCGAAGACCTTAGATAGGCAGGGCAGGATGGATATAGGTCTATAGCAGTTTGGGTCCAGGGTGTCTCCGCCTTTGAAGAGGGGGATGACTGCGGCAGCTTTCAATCCTTGGGGATCTCAGACGATATGAAAGAGAGGTTGAACAGGCTGGTAATAGGGGTTGCGACAATGGCGGCAGATAGTTTCAGAAATAGAGGGTCCAGATTGTCAAGCCCAGCTGATTTGTACGGGTCTAGGTTTTGCAGCTCTTTCAGAACATCTGCTATCTGGATTTGGGTAAAGGAGAACCTGGAGAGGCTTGGGCGAGGAGCTGCGGGGCGGAGCTGTTGGCCGAGGTTGGAGTAGCCAGGCGGAAGGCATGGCCAGCCGTTGAAGTGCTTATTGAAGCTTTCGATAATCGTGGATTTATCGGTGGAGACCGTGTTACCTAGCCTCAGTGCAGTGGGCAGCTGGGAGGAGGTGCTCTTGTTCTCCATGGACTTCACAGTGTCCCAGAACTTTTTGGAGTTGGAGCTACAGGATGCAAACTTCTGCCTGAAGAAGCTGGCCTTAGCTTTCCTGACTGACTGCGTGTATTGGTTCCTGACTTCCCTGAACAGTTGCATATCACGGGGCTATTCGATGCTATTGCAGTCCGCCACAGGATGTTTTTGTGCTGGTCGAGGCAGTCAGGTCTGGAGAGAACCAAGGGCTGTATCTGTTCTTGGTTCTGCATTTTTGAACGGAGCATGCTTATCTAAAATGGTGAGGAAGTTACTTTTAAAGAATGACCAGGCATCCTCAACTGACGGAATGAGGTCAATGTCCTTCCAGGATACCCGGGCCAGGTCGATTAGAAAGGCCTGCTCACAGAAGTGTTTTAGGGAGCGTTTGACAGTGATGAGGGGTGGTCGTTTGACTGCGGCTCCGTGGCGGATACAGGCAATGTGGCAGTGATCGCTGAGATCCTGGTTGAAGACAGCGGAGGTGTATTTGGAGGGCCAGTTGGTCAGGATGACGTCTATGAGGGTGCCCTTGTTTACAGAGTTAGGGTTGTACCTGGTGGGTTCCTTGATGATTTGAGTGAGATTGAGGGCATCTAGCTTACATTGTAGGACTGCCGGGGTTCTAGGCCCTCTCCTATTCTCGCTATACACCAAGTCACTTGGCTCTGTCATAACCTCACAAGGTCTCTCCTATCATTGCTATGCAGACGACACACAATTAATCTTCTCCTTTCCCCCTTCTGATGACCAGGTGGCGAATCGCATCTCTGCATGTCTGGCAGACATATCAGTGTGGATGACGGATCACCACCTCAAGCTGAACCTCGGCAAGACGGAGCTGCTCTTCCTCCCGGGGAAGGACTGCCCGTTCCATGATCTCGCCATCACGGTTGACAACTCCATTGTGTCCTCCTCCCAGAGCGCTAAGAACCTTGGCGTGATCCTGGACAACACCCTGTCGTTCTCAACTAACATCAAGGCGGTGGCCCGTTCCTGTAGGTTCATGCTCTACAACATCCGCAGAGTACGACCCTGCCTCACACAGGAAGCGGCGCAGGTCCTAATCCAGGCACTCGTCATCTCCCGTCTGGATTACTGCAACTCGCTGTTGGCTGGGCTCCCTGCCTGTGCCATTAAACCCCTACAACTCATCCAGAACGCCGCAGCCCGTCTGGTGTTCAACCTTCCCAAGTTCTCTCACGTCACCCCGCTCCTCCGCTCTCTCCACTGGCTTCCAGTTGAAGCTCGCATCCGCTACAAGACCATGGTGCTTGCCTACGGAGCTGTGAGGGGAACGGCACCTCAGTACCTCCAGGCTCTGATCAGGCCCTACACCCAAACAAGGGCACTGCGTTCATCCACCTCTGGCCTGCTCGCCTCCCTACCACTGAGGAAGTACAGTTCCCGCTCAGCCCAGTCAAAACTGTTCGCTGCTCTGGCCCCCAATGGTGGAACAAACTCCCCTCACGACGCCAGGACAGCGGAGTCAATCACCACCTTCCGGAGACACCTGAAACCCCACCTCTTTAAGGAATACCTAGGATAGGATAAAGTAATCCCTCTCACCCCCTTAAAAGATTTAGATGCACTACTGTTCCACTGGATGTCGTAAGGTGAATGCACCAATTTGTAAGTCGCTCTGGATAAGAGCGTCTGCTAAATGACTTAAATGTAAATGTAAATGTCTTTAATAGTTGATTCTAGGCTCAGGTTTTCTGGGTATCTATGTTTTTGGTTGGATTGGTTTCTCAATTTCTTTCTTAGGTTTTTGCACACGTTAACTCTTCATCAAACCTTTTGTCATTGTTGTTAATTGTCTTAAGTCTGCTTGCAATTTTTTTTTTATGATAGGGAAGCTGAGAGGTTTTATCCAGGATGTTGTCTAAAAGGAATTTCTATCTCTCTTTCTCTTTCTCTTTCTCTTTCTCTTTCTCTTTCTCTTTCTTTCTCTTTCTCTTTCTCTTTCTCTCTCTCTCTCTCCCCCTCTCTCTCTCTCTCTCTCTTTCTCTCGCTCTCTCTCTCTCTCTGAGGGGTCTGAGAGGACTGAGAGAACTGAGAGGTTGTGTGGTCTGTGATAGGCGAGGAAGACACAGCTGCTATTTCAGAAAGGGGGAAAGTGAGACGGTCTGTGTGCGTGTGTGCGTGTGTGTGTGTGTGTGTGTGTGACATATGATTGTTCTGCTGCAGATGAATGGTTCCAGACAGAATGGCAAACACCTCACTGGGGGTTTTAGAGCAGCTGTCAACATGAACACACACACACACACACAATGCTCCTGAACGAAGTGAGGTAAGGCTGCTTTTGTCCGTTCATGTGTTCGTCCTCACTGCAGAATCTGGTAACGTTACTCTGTGATTTTCTACATCTAAAAGGGAGAGAAATAGAGGGAGAGATACAGGTGGCCACTATCAGTATATCTTGAAGATGTTCTGCCTGCATGTACAGATGGTGAAAGAGGACAGAAGTGGAGAGGGGGAGAGGGTTAGAGGGGGAGAGGGAGCGCGAGGAGAGAGGGGGAGAGGGAGAGAGAGGAGAGAGAAGGAGAGGGGGAGAGAGGGAGAGAGGGCAAGAGGGAGTGAGGGGGAAAGGGGGAGAGTGAGAGAGGGGAGAGGAAAAGAGGGAGAGAGGGAGAGCGATGGAGAGAGGAGAGGGGGAGAGAGGGAGAGAGAGAGGGAGAGGGAGAGAGGAGAGGGGAGAGAGGGAGAGAGAGCGAGGGAGAGAGGGGAGAGGGGGAGAGGGAGAGAGGGGAGAGGGGGAGCGGGGGAGAGGGAGAGAGGTGAACAGTAGGGTGCTGATATCAAAGTCTGGCTGTCTGCCTCTATTAACACAGGAAAAGAGGAACACACAGGGGGAAATATGGGCACTGATTTGTTGACAGCAAAATTTCGGTTGAGTTAGCTTCCTCTCTCCTACCCCTGTCTCCCTCCCTCTATCCCTCCCTCCCCCTTTCTCTCTCTGTTGTGCATACAGTGGAAGCATGCGCTGTGAACGGTGAACTGCCAGCCAGCTGCGGATATGGAGAGGGGTGTGTCACAGCACAGTAGGCTTCTGCCAAGAGAGAGAGAGGGAGAGAGAGCACAGGGGAGGGAGGGAGCGAGGGAGGGACGGAAAAAGAGAGAGAGGAAGAGTGGGACAGAAGCACTGTGATGCAAGCGTGAGGTTTTCACTTTCCATTCTCCTCTCAGCAGCAGTAGGAGAAGTCCACGCTGATGCACAGTAAGTGAACGCGGTTTGCATTTACAGAGGGTGTGTGTGTGTGTGTGTGTGTGTGTGTGTGTGTGTGTGTGTGTGTGTGTGTGTGTGTGTGTGTGTGTGTGTGTGTGTGTGTGTGTGTGTGTGTGTGTGTGTGTGTGTGTGTGTGTGTGTAGAGGGAGAGGTCTGTACTTGAGACAGTACTGCTTGTAGTTGTGGAGTCTCAGATTTGTTTAATTCGTTTGTTTAGGGTCGTTTAACACCTCATTTGGCCACCTTTCCTTCCAGTTCTCTGCTGCCTGTGACTGGAACGAATTGCAAAAATCTTTGAAGTTGGAGACTTTTATCTCCCTCACCAACTTTAAACATCTACTATCTGAGCAGCTAACCGATCGCTGCAGCTGTACATAGTCTATCGATAAATAGCTCACCCAATTTACCTACCTCACCCCATACTGTTTTTATTTATTTACTTTTCTGCTCTTTTGCACACCAGTATCTCTACCTGCACATGACCATCTGATCATTTATCACTCCAGTGTAAATCTGCAAAATTGTAATTATTTCCTACCTCCTCATGCCTTTTGCACACAATGTATATAGACTCTTTCCTTTTCTTTTTTTTTTCCTACTGTGTTATTGACTTGTTTATTGTTTACTCCATGTGTAACTCTGTGTTGTCTGTTCACACTGCTATGCTTTATCTTGGCCAGGTCGCAGTTGTAAATGAGAACTTGTTCTCAACTAGCCTACCTGGTTAAATAAAGGTGAAATAATTTTTTACAAATAAATGTAATAACCCAAAACACATGGCCAAATATACACTGGAATTACTTACCAAGACCACATTGAATGTTCCTGAGTGGCCGAGCTACAGTTTTGACTTAAACCAGCTTGAAAATCTATAGCAAGACTTAAAAATGGCTGTCTAGCAATGATTAACAACCAACTTGCCAGAGACCTGAATAATTTTTTAAGGAATAATGGGCAAGAATGATAAAATTCAGGTTTCAAAAGAATAACTCAGGAAGATACATCTGTAAAAGGTGTTTCTAACATGAATTGAATAATTATCTAATCAAAATATATGAGTGTTTTATTTTCCATTATCTAATTTAAAAAAATATATATATTCCACTTGGACATAACTGTGTTTTGTGCAAAACATGACAATTTGATTGTGACTTTGTAACACAAGAAAGAGTCAAGGGGAGTCAATACCTTCTGAAGGTACTGTATACACACACACACACACACACACACACACACACACACACACACACACACACACACACACACACACACACACACACACACACACACACACACACAGAATTTCCTTGCAGATGAGCTTGGTTGTATTTTCATGTAGCCTGCTTTCGTCCAGCTAATATCTTAGCCACCGATCAAGCAACTTTATGGACTAAACTTTCAAATCCTCTTTGCTGCAGATTTATTTAAATTTGTTCTGTGACAATACTGGTCAAATTAAGATCCTATACCTGCACACACAGATACGTACTCTCGCAGTCTCGCACGCACTTAAACACACATACACACAGACACACAGGCAGAGGCGTAGTACACAGACTCACGTACACACACAGACACACACACGTACACACACCACTCTCTGCGTAATGACACGACTCCTGGTGTTTACACAGCGGCTGCCCTTCAGGAAATGATTAAACTCCTCCGTTACCCACGCTGTCTGCTACAGTCAGACAAACCAAGGGTTGTGGGTTTGTGTGTATTTTGGTGTAAAAGTACTCGTTACATTTTGACAGGAAAATGGTTGACACACTTATCTAGAGGACATCCCTGGTCATCCCTTTTCTCTCTGATCTGGCGGACTCACTAAACACTTAAATGACTGTAAACTATGTCTGAGAGTTAGATCCTCGGACCTATCTGTAAATTATATATTTTTTAATTATGTTGCCGTCTGGTTTGCTTCATATAAGGAATTTGTAATGCACATTTTAGAAATTACATTTACTTTTGATACTTAAGTATATTTAAAACCCAATACTTTTAGACTTTTACTCAAGTAATATTTTACTGGGTGAATTTCACTTTTACTTACGTAATTTTCTATTAAGGTATCTTTACTTTTACTCAAGTATGACAATTGGTGGTGGATGGGGATGGGATGGTTGTTGGGGATGGGGTGGTGGATGGGGCGGTGGATGGGGATGGGGTGGGGATGGGGTGGTGGTTGGGGATGGGGATGGGGATGGGGTGGTGGTTGGGGATGGGGATGGGGTGGTGGTTGGGGATGGGGATGGGGATGGGGTGGTGGATGAGGATGGGGATGGGGTGGTGGTTGGGGATGGGGTGGTTGTTGGGGATGGGGTGGTGGATGGGGATGGGGTGGTGGATGGGGATGGGGTGGTTGGGGATGGGGTGGTGGTTGGGGATGGGGTGGTGGTTGGGGATGGGGATGGGGTGGTGGTTGGGGATGGGGATGGGGATGGGGTGGTGGATGGGGATGGGGATGGGGTGGTTGTTGGGGATGGGGTGGTGGATGGGGATGGGGTGGTGGATGGGGATGGGGTGGTGGATGGGGATGGGGATGGGGATGGGGTGGTGGATGGGGATGGGGATGGGTTGGTGGATGGGGATGGGGTGGTTGGGGATGGGGTGGTGGTTGGGGATGGGGTGGTGGTTGGGGATGGGGTGGTGGATGGGGATGGGGATGGGGTGGTGGATGGGGATGGGGATGGGTTGGTGGATGGGGATGGGGTGGTGGATGGGGATGGGGTGGTGGATGGGGATGGGGATGGGGTGGTGGATGGGGATGGGGATGGGGTGGTGGATGGGGATGGGGATGGGGTGGTGGATGGAGATGGGGATGGGGTGGTGGACGGGGATGGGGTGGTGGATGGGGATGGGTTGGTGGATGGGGATGGGGATGGGGTGGTGGATGGGGATGGGGATGGGGATGGGGTGGTGGTTGGGGATGGGGATGGGGTGGTGGTTGGGGATGGGGATGGGGATGGGGTGGTGGATGAGGATGGGGATGGGGTGGTGGTTGGGGATGGGGTGGTTGTTGGGGATGGGGTGGTGGATGGGGATGGGGTGGTGGATGGGGATGGGGTGGTTGGGGATGGGGTGGTGGTTGGGGATGGGGTGGTGGTTGGGGATGGGGATGGGGTGGTGGTTGGGGATGGGGATGGGGATGGGGTGGTGGATGGGGATGGGGATGGGGTGGTTGTTGGGGATGGGGTGGTGGATGGGGATGGGGTGGTGGATGGGGATGGGGATGGGGATGGGGTGGTGGATGGGGATGGGGATGGGTTGGTGGATGGGGATGGGGTGGTTGGGGATGGGGTGGTGGTTGGGGATGGGGTGGTGGTTGGGGATGGGGTGGTGGATGGGGATGGGGATGGGGATGGGGTGGTGGATGGGGATGGGGATGGGTTGGTGGATGGGGATGGGGTGGTGGATGGGGATGGGGTGGTGGATGGGGATGGGGATGGGGTGGTGGATGGGGATGGGGATGGGGTGGTGGATGGGGATGGGGATGGGGTGGTGGATGGAGATGGGGATGGGGTGGTGGACGGGGATGGGGTGGTGGATGGGGATGGGTTGGTGGATGGGGATGGGGATGGGGTGGTGGATGGGGATGGGGATGGGGTGGTGGATGGAGATGGGGATGGGGTGGTGGGCGGGGATGGGGATGGGGATGGGGTGGTGGTTGGGGATGGGGCTGGGGTGGTGGTTGGGGATGGGGTGGTGGATGGGGATGTGGATGGGGTGGTGGTTGGGGATGGGGTGGTGGATGGGGATGGGGTGGTGGATGGGGATGGGGTGGTGGATGGGGATGGGGATGGGGTGGTGGATGGAGATGGGGATGGGGTGGTGGATGGAGATGGGGATGGGGTGGTGGGCGGGGATGGGGATGGGGATGGGGTGGTGGTTGGGGATGGGGCTGGGGTGGTGGTTGGGGATGGGGTGGTGGATGGGGATGGGGATGGGGTGGTGGATGGGGATGGGGTGGTGGATGGGGATGGGATGGGGTGGTGGATGGGGATGGGGTGGTGGATGGGGATGGGGATGGGGTGGTGGATGGAGATGGGGATGGGGTGGTGGACGGGGATGGGGTGGTGGATGGGGATGGGTTGGTGGATGGGGATGGGGATGGGGTGGTGGATGGGGATGGGGATGGGGTGGTGGATGGAGATGGGGATGGGGTGGTGGGCGGGGATGGGGATGGGGATGGGGTGGTGGTTGGGGATGGGGCTGGGGTGGTGGTTGGGGATGGGGTGGTGGATGGGGATGGGGATGGGGTGGTGGTTGGGGATGGGGTGGTGGATGGGGATGGGGTGGTGGATGGGGATGGGGATGGGGTGGTGGATGGGGATGGGGTGGTGGATGGGGATGGGGATGGGGTGGTGGATGGAGATGGGGATGGGGTGGTGGACGGGGATGGGGATGGGGATGGGGTGGTGGTTGGGGATGGGGATGGGGTGGTGGATGGTGGATGGGGTGGTGGATGGGGATGGGGATGGGGTGGTGGTTGGGGATGGGGTGGTGGATGGGGATGGGGATGGGGTGGTGGATGGGGATGGGGTGGTGGATGGGGATGGGGTGATGGATGGGGATGGGGATGGGGTGGTGGATGGGGATGGGGTGGTGGATGGGGATGGGGTGATGGATGGGGATGGGGATGGGGTGGTGGATGGGGATGGGGTGGTGGATGAGGATGGGGTGGTGGATGGGGATGGGGTGGTGAATGGGGATGCGGTGGTGGATGGGGATGGGGTTGGGGTGGTGGATGGGGATGGGGATGGGGTGGTGGATGGGGATGGGGTGGTGGATGGGGATGAGGTGGTGGATGGGGTTTGGGGGTGGTGGATGGGGATGGGTTTGGGGTGGTGGATGGGGTTTAGGTTTGGGATGGGCGTAAATCTCATGACTCTGGATGTTCGATCCCAGTCCTGGACACTGGTTCTGAAGTACCGATTTTTATTTATTTAACCCTATCCCAAACCTTAACCGTTCCCTTAACCTCTTACCTCTACCTGGGACGCTTGCGTCCCAACTAGAGCTCTGGAAATGCAAATGCACTACGCTAAATGCTAATAGTATTAGTTAAAACTCAAAAGTTCATTAAAATACACATGCAGGGTATCAAATTAAAGCTACACTCGTTGTGAATCCAGGCAACAAGTCAGATTTTTAAAATGCTTTTCGGCGACAGCATGAGAAGCTATTATCTGATAGCATGCACCAATACACTACAACAGAAAAGCACAGCAGGGGACGTAAACAAAATAATTAGCATTTCGGCGTTACACAAACCGCACAATAAAATAGAAAACAGTCATTACCTTTCACCATCTTCTTTGTTGGCACTCCTAGATGTCTTTATTTCGATTAAATCGGGCCATATAAAGCCAAGATATCGTTATATGTAGACTGTGTGATAAACGAAAAAAACAGCGATTTCACAACGTAACGTCATTTTTTAAAATTCAAAAAGTAGACGATAAACTTTCACAAAACACTTCGAAATACGTTTGTAATGCTACTTTAGGTATTGGTAAACGTTAATAAGCGATAAAAATCATCCGTAGGCGATGTACATATCATTAGCTGTCGTCTTGGAAAAAATTTCAGGAGAGAGCTCTTCCGGAATGATCTGGGCGGAGACCGGAGGTACGTCGTGCCCCTCTTTCGGTTCAACCAAGAATCAAAGAGGATTAAATTCACAAGATACTCGACTGCATGGGGATGCTGTGGGAGTTGAATGCTCGGTCTTATCTAATTCGGCTCACTGTTAACAATTGCTGGAAGTGGCGCAAGGATATTTATTTCCATTTTCTGTGATCAGGTTTTCCTGCGCTTTCCGATGTAACGCACGTTATGTAATAGCCACAGTCGTGATTTAACCAGTTTTAAAAACGTCCGAGGGTTTCCTATACACACATTCTAACTATATGAACGTACTATATTCCTGGCATGAGTAGCAGGGCGCTGAAATGTTGCGCGATTTTTAACAAAATGTTCAAAAAAGTAGAGGGTAGTTTTAACTATTTATGAAAAGTGACTAAACTTAACCCTTATTAACTTTGTTTGGAGAAATTGAATGATACCAAGTAGCAGGAGCAGCAAAAACAATTCAAAATTTGATGGTTAGAGCAGTGAGACTGGAACGTGGATGAACGTCTCATTCTCCAGTGAGACTGTGAGAGCTTGTTGTCATCATCACCTAACAACACCATCAGCAGTCTCCTTCCAATGTGACTTCCCTCCAGACGGTCTTTCTTTATCAATGCTACAGACACTTCTCTTTTGATCTGACCCCCCCTCCTCTCCCACTCTCTCTCTCTGTCCCTCTGTCTGTCTCTATCACTCTCTCTTTGTCTCTCTCTTTGTCTCTCTCTCGTTCTCTCTAGTCTCTCTCTCTCTCTCTCTCTCTCTCTCTCTCTCTCTCTCTCTCTCTCTCTCTCTCTCAATTCAATTCAATTCAATTCAAGGGGCTTTATTGGCATGGGAAACTTGTGTTAACATTGCCAAAGCAAGTGAGGTAGATAATATACAAAAGTGAAATAAACAATAAAAATGAACAGTAAACATTACACATACAGAAGTTTCAAAACAATAAAGACATTACAAATATATATATATATATATATATATACACAGTGTTGTAACAATGTACAAATGGTTAAAGTACACAAGGGAAAATAAATAGGCATAAATATGGGTTGTATTTACAATGGTGTTTGTTCTTCACTGGTTGCCCTTTTCTTGTGGCAACAGGTCACAAATCTTGCTGCTGTGATGGCACACTGTGGAATTTCACCCAGTAGATATGGGAGATGATCAAAATTGGATTTGTTTTTGAATTATTTGTGGATCTGTGTAATCTGAGGGAAATATGTGTCTCTAATATGGTCATACATTGAGCAGGAGGTTATGAAGTGCAGCTCAGTTTCCACCTCATTTTGTGGGCAGTGAGCACATAGCCTGTCTTGTCTTGAGAGCCATGTCTGCCTACGGTAGCCTTTCTCAATAGCAAGGCTATGATCACTGAGTCTGTACATAGTCAAAGCTTTCCTTAAGCTTGGGTCAGTCACTGTGGTCAGGTATTCTGCCACTATGTACTCTCTGTTTAGGGCCAAATAACATTCTAGTTTGCTCTGTTCTTTTGTTAATTCTTTCCAATGTGTCAAGTAATTATCTTTTTGTATTCTCATGATTTGATTGGTTCTAATTGTATTTGTGGTCCTGCTGACTGGACCTTCTTTGGAACACCATTATTTTGGTCTTACTGAGATTTACTGTCAGGGCCCAGGTCTGACATAATCTGTGCATAAGATCTAGGTGCTGCTGTAGGCCCTCCTTGGTTGGTGACAGAAGCACCAGATTCAGCAAACAGCAGACATTTGACTTGTATTCTAGTAGGGTGAGGCCGGGTGCTGCAGACTTTTCTAGTCTGCCCTCGCCAATTCGTTGATATATATATGTTGAAGAGGGTGGGGCTTAAGCTGCATCCCTGTCTCACCCCACGACCCTGTGTGAAGAATTGTGTTCTCTCTCTCTCTCTCTCTCTCTCTCTCTCTCTCTCTCTCTCTCTCTCTCTCTCTCTTTGTCTTTCGCTTTGTCTCTCTCCATCTGTTTATCTTTGTCTCGCTCTTTGTCTCTCGCTCTCTCTCTCTTTCTCTATCCCTCTCGCTCTCTGTCTCTCTCTTTCTCTCTCTCTGTCTCTCTCTCTAGTTATCTCTGTGTTTCTCTGTCTCTCTCTCTAGTTCTCTCTCTCTTTCTCTGTCTCTCTCTAGTTCTCTCTCTCTCTGTCTCTCTCTCTTTCTCTCTCTTTAGTTATCTCTGACTCTCTCTGTCTCTCTCTGTCTCTCTCTCTCTAGTTCTCTCTCTCCCACTCTGTCTCTCTCTCTAGTTCTCTCTCTGTCTCTCTCTCTCTTGCACTCTGTCTCTCTTTCTTTCTCTGTCTGTCTGTCTGTCTGTCTGTCTGTCTGTCTGTCTGTCTGTCTGTCTGTCTGTCTGTCTGTCTGTCTGTCTGTCTGTCTGTCTGTCTGTCTGTCTGTCTGCCTGCCTGCCTGCCTGCCTGCCTGCCTGCCTGCCTGTCTGTCTGTCTGTCTGTGCATGTGTGTGTGTGCTCTTGCGTGTGGTGTGGGTGAGTGTGTTTAGATGCCTAGCTGAGCTAGGTGGCTGTATTTTAGATTTGTATTTTCCTCTTTCTTCAATTCAATTAACTTACATTTGCTTTATTGGCATGATGTAAAAATGTACATATTGTCAAAGCTTACTTTGAATATTTACAATATTAACATAATTAATCTCTCTCTTTCTCTCTCTCGATGTGTGTCTCTCTCTCTTTCCCTCTATCTTTCCCTCTCTCTCTCTCTCTCTCTCTCTCTCTCTCTCTCTCTCTCGCTCTCGGTCTTTGTCTCTCTCTCTCTCTCTCTCTCTCTGTCTCTCCCTGTCTCTCGCTGTCTTTCCTTGTCTCTCCCTGTCTCTCTCTCTCTCTCTCTCTCTCCCTCTCTCCCTGTCTCTGTGTGTGTGTGTGTCTCTCTCTCGCGCTCTTTATTCTCTTAGCCTTTCTCTCTCTCTCTCTCTGTCTTTCTTTTTTCACTCTCTGTATCTCTCTTTCTCTCTCTCACTGTCACATATCTATTCTTCAGATGTGATTTCATCGATCTGTCTCTCTCTTTCTCTCTCTCTCACAGATCTATTCTTCAGATGTGATTTCATCTATCTGTCTCCCCCAGCAGTCACAAGGGGCTTCTGAAGAATACAGATGGTGTGTGTGTGTGTGTGTGTTTGTGTGTGTTTGTGTGTTTGTGTGCTGTTTAATAGACACCTTTCTTATGAATAAAATCACTGGGGGCCGCTTGAGATGAAGAGTGATAGAGTGGTGAAAGACAGATTGAGGGATAGACAGAAAGGAATGCATCGTGAGAGAGAGAAAGATTGAGACCAAATTGAGACGCTGCATGCAGAATTCTGTAAATTAGGCCGATACCCTCTAATTACCAAAATCCAGAAAAGAGCCGTTAAATTCTACAACCAACTAAAAGGAAGCGATTCCCAAACCTTCCACAACAAAGCCATCACCTACAGAGAGATGAACCTGGAGAAGAGTCCCCTAAGCAAGCTGGTCCTGGGGCTCTGCTCACAAACACAAACACACCCCACAGAGCCCCAGGACAGAAACTATCACACCCTGACCTGAGTATTCTTTGTTTTCTTTATATATGTTGGTTGTGACCAGGGTGTTATGTGTGTTTTTGTCTCATCTAGGGTTTTGTATGTCTAGGTATGTGTCTAGTCTTGGCATATTGTAGGTCCATGGTGGCCTGGATTGGTTCCCAATCAGAGGCAGCTGTTTATCATTGTCTCTGATTGGAGAACCTATTTAGGTTGCCTTTTTCCAGTTTGGATTCGTGGGTTATTGTCTATGTTATGTTGCTTGTTAGCACAGTGTTTCTTTAGCAGTCACGGTCGTCTTATTAGTTTGTTTGTTTGTTTTAGTGTACTTCGTGTTAATTCCATCTTTTCATTAAATCATGCATTCACACCACGCTGTGCTTTGGTCAACACGACGATCGTGACAGAAACAACCAAATCATGAGAAAACAAAACGATTATTACTTGACACATTGGAAATAATTAACAAGCGAGAGAGAGAGAGAGAGAGAGAGAGATTCCTTATTCACAGAAATCACTACATTTATTCCAAATTTTAATTTATTAAACCCAGAGGAATAAGTCAAATTACTCACGGGCGAAGGAGCAAATGGCTCCTCTTGCAGCCAAATATGTATTTGTTGTGATTATCATTCCAATAGTAGGGGTGATGGTAATGATAGCAGTTTAGTGGTGGTAGTAGTAATGATGATGATGGTAGTTGTAGTACTGATGTAATGGTGAAGATGACAGTGATTAGTTATAAGTTAGTTATAGTTTCATTTTCCATGTTTAGCTTTTTATATATATTACATATTTATTTGAGAGAGAGAGAGAGAGAGAGAGGTAGAGAGATAGACAGAGAGAGACAGAGAGAGAGAGAGAGAGAGAGAGAGAGAGAGAGAGAGAGAGAGAGAGACAGAGAGAGAGAGACAGAGAGACAGAGAGAGAGAGAGAGAGAGAGAGAGGGAGAGAGAGACAGAGAGAGAGAGAGAGAGAGAGAGAGAGAGACAGAGAGAGAGACAGAGAGAGAGAGACAGAGAGAGAGACAGAGAGAGAGACAGAGAGAGAGAGAGAGAGACAGAGAGAGAGAGGGAGAGAGAGACAGAGAGAGAGAGAGAGAGACAGAGAGAGAGAGAGAGAGAGAGAGAGAGAGAGAGACAGAGAGAGAGAGAGAGAGAGAGAGAGAGAGAGAGAGAGAGAGACAGAAATGAGAGAGTCTCCATGTCAGTCAGACAGTAATACCCTGCCCAGGCTGTAATTCACAGGACTGGTGTGTAATCTAGGATAGTTCAGATTGAGCTACGTGAGAGTCTTCTGCCATTTGGAGAGATTAAAGTGTCAAAAACCTTCTCTGGCTCCCAAAGTGCAGTTACAGGATAGGATCAACTTGGCACCGACATGGAAGTGATTTTCTTGTTCCCCTCCTAATGGAAGCGGGGGTAATGGGGAAGGGTAATATGATCTGTGTCTAAATTTAATCTCAAACCCAGCAGTTCTTTTCCATTCCGGGGACCACCAAATAACGTTCAACATTTGTTGCTGAATCTTAGTACGTAAAAAGGCATCGCAGTCAAATTAAGAGCCAATGTTATTAGTGAATGTAACTGATTCAAGGCATGTAATTACAATTTGCATTGTGAAATGTTATGCAAAATTGCTTATAATACCATACAGCCTTATGGAAAGTAATGACATCACAATAGCCCATAATGACATCACAATAGGCCATAATGACAAAGCAAAAACAGGTTTAAAAATAAATTATTAATTTATTAAATAATTTATATAAGTATTCAGATCCTTTGCTATGATACTTTGATTGAGCTCAGGTGAAACCTGTTTCCATTGATTATCCTTGAGATGTTCCTACAATTTGATTGGAGTCCACCTGTGGTAAATTCAGTTGATTGGACATGATTTGGAAAGGCACACGCCTGTCTATATAAGGTCCCACAGTTGACAGTGCATGTCAGAGCAAAAACCAAGTCATGAGGTCAAAGGAATTGTCAGTAGAGCTCTGAGACAGGATTGTGTCAAGGCACAGATCTGGGGAAGGGTACCAAAACATTTCTGCAGCATTGAAGGTCCCCAAGAACACAGTATCCTCCATCAGTCTTAAATGGAAGAAGTTTGGAACCACCAAGACTCTTCCTGGAGCTGGCCGCCCGGCCAAACTGAGCAATCAGGGGAGAAGGGCCTTGGTCAGGGAGGTGAACAAGAACCTGGTCACTCTTACAGAGCTGTAGAGTTCCTCTGTGGAGATGGGAGAACCTTCCAGAAGGACAACCATCCCTGCAACACTCCACCAATCAGACCTTTATGGTAGAGTGACCAGACAGAAGCCATTCCTCATTAAAATAAACATGACAGCACACTAGGACTTTGACAAAAGGCACCCAAAGGACTCTCAGACCGTGAGAAACACAATTCTTTGGTCTGATGAAACCATAATTGAACTTTTTTTGGCCTGAATGCCAAGTGTCACGTCTGGAGGAAACCTGGCACCATCCCGTCGGTGAAGCATGGTGGGGCAGCATCATGCTGTGGGGATGTTTTTTTCTGAAAAAATACGTCTGTCTCTTAGTTATGACCTCACCACAGACACTAAAGTTCAAATGGAAAGACTTTCCATCTTCATCATGTTTGTCATTCGTTACCTTACTTCACTATCTGTCTTTGTTGCTTTGTATCTTTGTTTTATCTTTGTTTCTATCCCCCCCCCCCCTTTGTTGTTCAAAATCAACTCTTTCTCTGTTTTCTAGAAATTCTCCCTGATCTTCTCTCGCTCTCTCTCTCTCTCTCTCCGTTATTACTCCTGTGAGGGACTGGGACTGTGCTGGGAGTCGTGAGGGACTGGGACTGTGATGGTGGTAGTGAGTGACTGTGGCTTTGCAGGGAGTAGTGAGGGACTGGGGCAGTGCTGAAAGTAGTGAGGGACTGGGGCTGTGATGGTAGTAGTGCGGGACTGGGGCTGTGATGGTAGTAGTGAGGGACTGGAGCTGTGATGGTGGTAGTGAGGGACTGGGACTATGCAGGGAGTAGTGAGGCACTGGGGCTGTGATGGTAGTAGTGAGGGACAGGGGCTATACAGAGAGTAGTGAGGGACTAGGGATGTGATGGTAGTAGTGAGGGACTGGGGATGTGATGGTAGTAGTGAGGAACTGGGGCTGTGATGGTAGTAGTGAGGGACTGGGGCTGTGATGGTAGTAGTGAGGGACTGGAGCTGTGATGGTGGTAGTGAGGGAATGGGACTATGCAGGGAGTAGTGAGGGACTGGGGCTGTGATGGTAGTAGTGAGGGACTGGGGATATGATGGTAGTAGTGAGGAACTGGGGCTGTGATGGTAGTAGTGAGGGACTGGGGCTGTGCAGCGAGGAGTGAGGGACTGGGGCTGTGCAGCGAGGAGTGAGGGACTGGGACTGTGCAGGGAGTAGTGAGGGACTGGGGCTATGATGGTAGTAGTGAGGGACGGGGGCTGTGATGGTAGTAGTGATGGACTGGGGCTATACATGGAGTAGTGAGGGACTGGGACTGTGATGGTAGTAGTGAGGGACTGGGGCTGTGATGGGAGTAGTGAGGGACTGGGACTATGCATGGAGTAGTGAGGGACTGGGGCTGTGATGGTAGTAGTGAGGGACTGGGGCTATGCAGAGAGTAGAGAGGGACTGGGGATGTGATGGTAGTAGTGAGGGACTGGGGCTGTGATGGTATTAGTGAGGGACTGGAGCTGTGAATGTGGTATTGAGGGACTGGGACTATGCAGGGAGTAGTGAGGGACTGGGGCTGTGATGGTAGTGGTGAGGACTGGGGCTATGCAGAGAGTAGTGAGGGACTGGGGATGTGATGGTAGTAGTGAGGAACTGGGGCTGTGATGGTAGTAGTGAGGGACTGGGGCCGTGCAGCGGGAGTGACGACTGGGACTGTGCAGGGAGTAGTGAGGGACTGGGGCTATGATGGTAGTAGTGAGGGACGGGGGCTGTGATGGTAGTAGTGATGGACTGGGGATATGATGGTAGTAGGGAGGAACTGGGGCTCTGATGGTAGTAGTGAGGGACTGGGGCTATGCAGAGAGTAGAGAGGGACTGGGGATGTGATGGTAGTAGTGAGGGACTGGGGATATGATGGTAGTAGTGAGGAACTGGGGCTGTGATGGTAGTAGTGAGGGACTGGGACTGTGCAGCGAGGAGTGAGGGACTGGGACTGTGCAGGGAGTAGTGAGGGACTGGGGCTATGATGGTAGTAGTGAGGGACGGGGGCTGTGATGGTAGTAGTGAGGGACTGGGGCTGTGATGGTAGTAGTGAGGGACTGGAGCTGTGATGGTGGTAGTGAGGGAATGGGACTATGCAGGGAGTAGTGAGGGACTGGGGCTGTGATGGTAGTAGTGAGGGACTGGGGATATGATGGTAGTAGTGAGGAACTGGGGCTGTGATGGTAGTAGTGAGGGACTGGGGCTGTGCAGCGGGAGTGAGGGACTGGGGCTGTGCAGCGAGGAGTGAGGGACTGGGACTGTGCAGGAGTAGTGAGGGACTGGGGCTATGATGGTAGTAGTGAGGGACGGGGCTGTGATGGTAGTAGTGATGGACTGGGGCTATACATGGAGTAGTGAGGGACTGGGACTGTGATGGTAGTAGTGAGGGACTGGGGCTGTGATGGGAGTAGTGAGGGACTGGGACTATGCATGGAGTAGTGAGGGACTGGGGCTGTGATGGTAGTAGTGAGGGACTGGGGCTATGCAGAGAGTAGAGAGGGACTGGGGATGTGATGGTAGTAGTGAGGGACTGGGGCTGTGATGGTATTAGTGAGGGACTGGAGCTGTGAATGTGGTATTGAGGGACTGGGACTATGCAGGGAGTAGTGAGGGACTGGGGCTGTGATGGTAGTGGTGAGGGACTGGGGCTATGCAGAGAGTAGTGAGGGACTGGGGATGTGATGGTAGTAGTGAGGAACTGGGGCTGTGATGGTAGTAGTGAGGGACTGGGGCCGTGCAGCGAGGAGTGAACGACTGGGACTGTGCAGGGAGTAGTGAGGGACTGGGGCTATGATGGTAGTAGTGAGGGACGGGGGCTGTGATGGTAGTAGTGATGGACTGGGGATATGATGGTAGTAGGGAGGAACTGGGGCTCTGATGGTAGTAGTGAGGGACTGGGGCTATGCAGAGAGTAGAGAGGGACTGGGGATGTGATGGTAGTAGTGAGGGACTGGGGATATGATGGTAGTAGTGAGGAACTGGGGCTGTGATGGTAGTAGTGAGGGACTGGGACTGTGCAGCGAGGAGTGAGGGACTGGGACTGTGCAGGGAGTAGTGAGGGACTGGGGCTATGATGGTAGTAGTGAGGGACGGGGGCTGTGATGGTAGTAGTGATGGACTGGGGCTACACAGGGAGTAGTGAGGGACTGGGACTGTGATGGTAGTAGTGAGGGATTGGGGCTGTGATGGGAGGAGGGAGGAACTGGGCTGTGATGGGAGTAGTAAGGGACTGGGGCTGTGCATGGAGGAGTGAGGGACTGGGACTGTGATGGGAGTAGTGAGGGACTTGGGCTGTGATGGGAGGAGTGAGGGACTGGGACTGTTGTGGGAGTAGTGAGGGACTGGGGCTGTGATGGGAGTAGTGAGGGACTGGGACTATGCAGGGAGTAGTGAGGGACTGGGGCTGTGATGGTAGTAGTGAGGAACTGGGGCTGTGATGGTAGTAGTGAGGGACTGGGGCTGTGATGGTAGTAGTGAGGGACTGGAGCTGTGATGGTGGTAGTGAGGGACTGGGACTATGCAGGGAGTAGTGAGGGACTGGTGCTGTGATGGTAGTAGTGAGGGACTGGGGCTATGCAGAGAGTAGTGAGGGACTGGGGATGTGATGGTAGTAGTGAGGAACTGGGGCTGTGATGGTAGTAGTGAGGGACTGGGGCTGTGCAGCGAGGAGTGAGGGACTGGGACTGTGCAGGGAGTAGTGAGGGACTGGGGCTATGATGGTAGTAGTGAGGGACGGGGGCTGTGATGGTAGTAGTGTTGGACTGGGGCTATACAGGGAGTAGTGAGGGACTGGGACTGTGATGGTAATAGTGAGGGATTGGGGCTGTGATGGGAGGAGTGAGGGACTGGGCTGTGATGGGAGTAGTCAGGGACTGGGGCTGTGCATGGAGGAGTGAGGGACTGGGACTGTGATGGGAGTAGTGAGGGACTGGGACTGTGCAGGGAGGAGTGAGGGACGGGGACTGTGATGGGAGTAGTGAGGGACTGGGGCTGTGATGGTAGTAGTGAGGGATTGGAGTTGTGAAGGGAGTAGTGAGGGACTAAGGCTGTGCAGGGAGGTGTGAGGGACTGGGGCTGTGCAGGGAGGGGTGAGGGACTGGGACTGGGACTGAGATGGGAGTAGTGTGGGACTGGGGCTATGCATGGAGTAGTGAGGGATTGGGACTGTGATGGTAGTAGTGAGGGGCTGGGGCTGTGATGGTAGTAGTGAGGGACTGGGGTCATGCACGGAGGAGTGAGGGACTGGGACCTTGCAGGGAGTAGTGAGGGACTGGGGCTGTGCAGGGAGGAGTGAGGGACTGGGACTGTGATGGTAGTAGTGAGGGATTCTGGACTGTGATGGTAGTAGTGAGGGACAGGGACTGTGATGGTAATAGTGAGGGACTGGGACTGTGATGGTAGTAGTGAGGGACTGGGACTGTGATGGTTGTAGTGAGGGACTGGGGCTGTGCAGGGAGGAGTGAGGGACTGGGACTGTGATGGTAGTAGTGAGGGATTCTGGACTGTGATGGTAGTAGTGAGGGACAGGGACTGTGATGGTAATAGTGAGGGACTGGGACTGTGATGGTAGTAGTGAGGGACTGCGACTGCGATGGTAGTAGTGAGGGACTGGGACTGTGATGGTAATATTGAGGGACTGGGACTGTGATGGTAGTAGTGAGGGACTGGGACTGTGCAGGGAGTAGTGAAGGACTAGGTATGTGATGGTAGTAGTGAGGGACTGGGACTGTGATGGTAATATTGAGGGACTGGGACTGTGATGGTAGTAGTGAGGGACTGGGACTGTGCAGGGAGTAGTGAGGGACTAGGTATGTGATGGTAGTAGTGAGGGACAGGGACTGTGAAGGTAGTAGTGAGGGACTGGGTCTGTGATGGTAGTAGTGAGGGACTGGAGCTGTGATGGTGGTAGTGAGGGAATGGGACTATGCAGGGAGTAGTGAGGAACTGGGGCTGTGATGGTAGTGGTGAGGGACTGGGGCTATGCAGAGAGTAGTTAGGGACTGGGGATGTGATGGTAGTAGTGAGGGACTGGGGATATGATGGTAGTAGTGAAGAACTGGGGCTGTGATGGTAGTAGTGAGGGACTGGGGCTGTGCAGCGAGGAGTGAGGGACTGGGACTGTGCAGGGAGTAGTGAGGGACTGGGACTGTGATGGTAGTAGTGAGGGATTGGGGCTGTGATGGGAGGAGGGAGGGACTGGGCTGTGATGGGAGTAGTAAGGGACTGGGGCTGTGCATGGAGGAGTGAGGGACTGGGACTGTGATGGTAGTGGTGAGGGACTGGGGCTATGCAGAGAGTAGTTAGGGACTGGGGATGTGATGGTAGTAGTGAGGGACTGGGGATATGATGGTAGTAGTGAGGAACTGGGGCTGTGATGGTAGTAGTGAGGGACTGGGGCTGTGCAGCGAGGAGTGAGGGACTGGGACTGTGCAGGGAGTAGTGAGGGACTGGGACTGTGATGGTAGTAGTGAGGGATTGGGGCTGTGATGGGAGGAGGGAGGGATTGGGACTGTGCTGGGAGTATTGAGGGACTGGGACTGTGCAGGGAGGAGTGAGGGACTAGGTATGTGATGGTAGTAGTGAGGGACAGGGACTGTGAAGGTAGTAGTGAGGGACTGGGTCTGTGATGGTAGTAGTGAGGGACTGGAGCTGTGATGGTGGTAGTGAGGGAATGGGACATTGCAGGGAGTAGTGAGGGACTCGGGCTGTGATGGTAGTAGTGAGGAACTGGGGCTGTGATGGTAGTAGTGAGGGACTGGGGCTGTGCAGCGAGGAGTGAGGGACTGGGACTGTGCAGGGAGTAGTGAGGGACTGGGACTGTGATGGTAGTAGTGAGGGATTGGGGCTGTGATGGGAGGAGGGAGGGACAGGGCTGTGATGGGAGTAGTAAGGGACTGGGGCTGTGCATGGAGGAGTGAGGGACTGGGACTGTGATGGGAGTTTTGAGGGACTGGGACTGTGCAGGGAGGAGTGAGGGACTGGGACTGTGATGGGAGTAGTGAGGGACTGGGGCTGTGATGGGAGGAGTGAGGGACTGGGACTATGCAGGGGGTAGTGAGGGACTGGGGCTGTGATGGGAGTAGTGAGGGACTGGGGCTGTGCAAGGAGGAGTGAGGGACTGGGGCTGTGCTGGAAGTAGTGAGGGACTGGGGCTGTGATGGTAGTAGTGAGGGACTGGAGCTGTGATGGTGGTAGTGAGGGACTGGGACTATGCAGGGTGTAGTGAGGGAACTGGGGATGTGATGGTAGTAGTGAGGGACTGGGGCTATACAGAGAGTAGTGAGGGACTAGGGATGTGATGGTAGTAGTGAGGGACTGGGGATGTGATTGTAGTAGTGAGGAACTGGGGCTGTGATGGTAGTAGTGAGGGACTGGGGCTGTGATGGTAGTAGTGAGGGACTGGAGCTGTGATGGTGGTAGTGAGGGAATGGGACTATGCAGGGAGGAGTGAGGGACTGGGGCTGTGATGGTAGTGGTGAGGGACTGGGGCTATGCAGAGAGTAGTGAGGAACTGGGGATGTGATGGTAGTAGTGAGGGACTGGGGATATGATGGTAGTAGTGAGGAACTGGGGCTGTGATGGTAGTAGTGAGGGACTGGGGCTGTGCAGCGAGGAGTGAGGGACTGGGACTGTGCAGGGAGTAGTGAGGGACTGGGGCTATGATGGTAGTAGTGAGGGACGGGGGCTGTGATGGTAGTAGTGATGGACTGGGGCTATACAGGGAGTAGTGAGGGACTGGGACTGTGATGGTAGTAGTGAGGGATTGGGGCTGTGATGGGAGGAGGGAGGGACTGGGCTGTGATGGGAGTAGTAATGGAGGGACTGGGCTGTGATGGGAGTAGTAATGGACTGGGGCTGTGCATGGAGGAGTGAGGGACTGGGACTGTGATGGGAGTAGTGAGGGACTGGGGCTGTGATGGTGGTAGTGAGGGACTGGGACTATGCAGGGAGTAGTGAGGGAACTGGGGATGTGATGGTAGTAGTGAGGGACTGGGGCTATACAGAGAGTAGTGAGGGACTAGGGATGTGATGGTAGTAGTGAGGGACTGGGGATGTGATTGTAGTAGTGAGGAACTGGGGCTGTGATGGTAGTAGTGAGGGACTGGGGCTGTGATGCATTTA